>NC_058122.1:28005000-28350000 GCF_914725855.1 Thunnus albacares
GCGTTAGCATGTTCCTGGCTGACTAGATAGATAGATAGATAGATGCAAAATGATGATGATTAGTGGGTACAAACTATTGCGTGTCTATTATAACTGGAGTAGTGAATGAGGGAGTGATTTTGGACACAGCCATTATGTCACTAAGCTTTCCAAATTTGACAAAAACATGTGGATTAATTTCACTGTGCCACCTTCTGGTGGGACCAGGCCTTGAGAGGTGCTGGTAGATGGATTTTATTAGTTTTGGACCCCTTGTTTCCAGTCTTTCAGCTAAGCTAAGCTAAGCTAAGCTAATCGGCTGCTGACTGTAGCTTTATATTTGTTGTACAGACATGAGAGTGGCATCAAACTTCTCATCTAACTCTCAGAAAGAAAACAAATGAATATAGAATAGAAAACCTTCATGGTCGTTGCACGGCAGTACAACAAGATTGAAGGTGCAACTTCCTGAATAAATCATATATTTCCCCAAAATGTCCGAACTGTTCCTTTAATGAAGCAGGACCAGTTTGTGAGCTGTCATGTAAAAACACGTCTCTACTTTCAGAACTCCATCCGACACAATCTGTCGCTCAACAAGTGCTTCATCAAAGTGCCGCGGCAGAAGGACGAGCCGGGGAAGGGGGGTTTCTGGAAGATCGACCCGCAATACGCCGAGCGCCTCCTGAGCGGCGCCTACAAGAAGAGGCGGATGCCTCCAGTCCAGATCAACCCGGCCCTGCAGAACAGGCTCAGGATCAACCTGCAGCCGCCGTCCAGAGGCTCCTGCAGCTCTGGAGGCAGTCAGAGCGGCCTGTGCATCAACCCGGAGTCCCAGCGGCTCCTGCGGGAGTTTGAAGAGGCCACCGGTGCAGACCAGAACTGGGACCCCCATCTGGCTGAGGGGACCATGCTGGGGTCCTGGCCGGCGGTCAGGGGACGAGGTGCACACAAAAGGAAACTGGGCTCCAGAAATGGTGGCGCCAAAGCCCCCCGGCGCTCCAGCTCGCCGCTGCTCTCCGCGGACGAACAGAAGGAGATCGGACCTCTCAAGGGGGACTTTGACTGGGACGCCCTGCTGGACTCGGCCCTCAGCGGGGAGCTCAGCTTGGAGGGAGGAGAACCGCTGAGCCCCATCATGAAAGAGGAGGATCTGACGGTGCGAGGGACCCACATCTCCCTCATCGAAGCCCCCGCTGGGACGGCAGACATCCACGTGTTGGTGGAGACCCAGAGGAATAACGACGTGTCAGACTTTGATGAAGAGACCTTCCTCGCCACGGCCTTCCTGGAGAGCCCCTGGCCGGAGGATGAGGAGCAAAGCCGCAATGACTACCTCTGTAGTTCAACCGTCAACCTGGACCAGCTGTTTGATCTCGGGGACTCATTAGGTGGAGACCCCAGCACCCGGATTGACACCCTCCTCTGAGGAATAGTCGCTTTCCAGCTTCTCTTTCACACAAAAACTCTTTAGCGACGCTCCTGAGGAATAACAGACTCTTTTTTTTTTAAGCTCAAGCGACTCTTATTGTACTTTTTAGAGTTACATGTTGATGCTGATTCATGTTGGCTTTCCTAATGGAAGCTACTGAACAAAGATGCCACAATGTACAGCAGCAGTAAATCACGTCATCACAGGAAAACAAGTCGAATCACTCGACTTTGACACAAACAAAATCAAATTTTCTGAGCGTCAAGATGACACAACACGGTCTCTGTTTACATCGTGAAAGTGTGTTCATGTTATTGTAGAATATTGACGGATCAGCAAAGGGGATCGAACCCAAACGAGAAGGCAACTGATCCACGGTTCATTTTATAGAGGAAGATTTAATAACGTGGTGTCAGCAGAGATGCTTCGTCACAACACATTTGAGAGTAAATTGACTGTAAAGCAGCAGCACGATGATGATGATGATGATGATGACTAATGAGTTATTTGCCAAATGATGTTTGGTGTACGAGTGATTTACTGCAGTAGTTTTTTTGTGCGTGGGGTTTTTGCTACTAACTATTCTCTGTATGCATTTTTCAAAAATAATTAGGACCATTTTAACTTGATTAATAATAATTATGCAGGATAAGTTGCTTTTTTTTCAGACTGAAATACACCTTACTGTAGTAACCACCTTCTTTGATCCTGTGACTTTCTAGTAAAACAGTAGATGCAGATCAGTAGAGGAAACATCTGAGCTTCATGGCGTTAAAAGTTGAAATGGACACAAAACAGCTTCAGGCAAAAATTCTCCAACAAAGAACTATTAAGACCTTAAAATGCTCACATTAGAAAGGCCACATTGCCTGGTAAATGAATACCTGACCTTCTACGTGCCAAGAACAACACTTGGGACTCGACAGGGTGGCAGTGTTAAGAGGCTGTGTTCTGTTTTGTTTTTTAATTAAAAAAGAGGAAATGTCTCTTTTTTTGTTTTGGTGTTTGTGTGGGCAGTAAATGAACAACAGATCTCAGATACCACTTGGAGACGGACTAACAAAAACCAAATCACTCACTTATGAAGACAAGTAACCTTATTTGACTTTACAGTAATCGCTCCTGTTCTCCCTTAAAACGTGTGAAAGTGCAATCAATGTACAGCGATGCTCGTCATATTTTACATTCAGTCGTAGGAGTTTACTTTAGAGAGACCAGTTTCGCTGTTTTTGTGTATTATGAGGTGCGAATACACTCCTGACGGGAGAAAGGACTCTTTGTATAAAACATTTGTGTATTAGCTCTTCTCGATCAAATAACACTTATAATAATTGCATCTTACCTCATGATTGGTCCTGTATGTAAATGTTGACGTCGGATTCTTTTACTTTCCTGTTTTTATTTTATTTTCCACTTTTCTTTGACAATAAAAAAAATGAAGTTTTACTGCATCTTGCTTGTCTGAATGATACATTTTGCTGTTTATCTCCTCTCCCCCCCCCCCCCCCCCCCCTTTACTTTAGTGTGCCTCTGTGTGAGATTTACGTTGGTCTTTTCCTGCTCATCTCTTTTGGGCTCTTGCTGTGATCAGGCAGTGGATGGGTAATAGTAGCAGGGGGTGGCTGGGTTTCTCTTTCAGGGCTTTGTTTGTGCTCAGTCAGACTCTTGTTCCTCATGGCACTTGGATCTGTGGTCCTTCATTTGGTCGGTGTGGGGTCTTACAGGGACAAGTGTCCCACGGCCCCATATATCACCGCCTGTCTGCCCCGCTGTAGACCACACCGTCTCTCCCTGACCCCGCTGCAGATTAGCAAGGTGGCTCGCGTTCACAGAGTCAAATGAAAAGCCGCCGTAATCAAATGCAAATACACAGAATGTAAGAAGACGGCGTCCCCCCGGGGTCGTGAGCAGACAGGCTCTCTGTCAGCAACTCTGTCTGTGGTCACTGATGAGGTAATGACGGCTGAGAGATGAAGGGCAAAGATAAAGTGCTGTAACGCTACACCTCTCTATGATGGACACCCAACACTCCGCTGGAAGGGCAGCATCCTGCATCTTCATGCCCAGCTGGAGTGCTTTTTTCCTGGAAAGGGGAGCTGATGTTTCCCCCTTCCCCCCCAGCCTCAGCTCCCTGCAGGCCCCCCCTGGACCGCTATTACCTGCTGGACTTTTAGCTCTCCAGCTGGATTGCAGGGCTCATAATTATAATGTGGCAGGCTGGTTAGATGAGAGGCCCGTGGTAACCTGATGCAGGTATTATTCCCTGGCCCTGCTGACGGCTGCAGGTAAGAGGAGCCTCCCGGTGAAACGCTAACCCTTACTGCTCGTTCCAACCCAGAAACGCTGCAAACTGAAAGTGCTAAACAGCAACACCCAATGTGGCTGAGACCATGAAGCAGCCATTTACAGGAAGGTTCAACTGATGTGAGCACGTTTTGTGCCAAAATCTTAATATTTTCATGCTAAAAATGTTCAGATTCAGTTCTTATTCTCTGTCTTGATTTGGGCAGAAATTGTACAGATGAAGCTTGATTTTGAGTCTGTCAACCCAAGAAAAATTACACAACAAGTCATAATGTCAGTCAGCAAAGAATGACATTTGAGTGACAGATGCCAATTAGATTCCCTCAGTCAGGAGGAGGGTGGATAGAGGCATTAATCCAACAGTAGGCTTTGCCAAAGGAGGCCGCTGTCCATTTCCTGTTTTATTTCCAACTGTGAGTCAAGACAGTTTTTCAAAAAACGTAACTACAATTGTCCTCTAACCTTAAAGGACCAGTGCGAAGGATTTAGAGGCATCTAGCGGTGAAGTTGTAGATTGCAACCAACAGAATACCCCCCCCCCCCCCCTCCAAACGTGTAGGAGAACCTATGGTGGCTGCAAAACTCGCAAAAAACACGAGAGGCCTCCTCTTTAGCCAGTGTTTGGTTTGTTCTGGGCCACTGTAGAAACATGGTGGTGCAACATGGCGGCTCTGTGGAAGAGGACCCGCTCCCTCTGTAGATATAAAGGCTCATTCTAAAGTAATGAAAACACAACGATTCTTAATTTCAGGTGATTATACACTAATTAAAACATACCTAAATCTAACACATGGGGTCCTTTAACCTCATGGTTATTATTGTTGCCATGACGACGAAGGTGGCCTAACTAGAAGGAAGTAGTAACTTTAACCCACCACATGTTCCTCTAACCTTAACAAAGTGATAATTTTAACCCAAATCATGATCTTTCCCTAAACCTACCCAGACCTGAACCACAGCGTTGTCACATCACAAAACTAAATTATTGTCATTAATAATAATAAACTTTATTTTTATACTACAATTCATACATAAAACACAAAATGCTTATTAGTCTTTAACAGTGATTTGTAACAGTTCTGGAAAGGACAGTCAAATGGTTTCCTGCCGATTTGGAGGACTTGTTGCTAATTTTAACTCTGAATTGGTCGCCTCCGACTAATTTTAGAATTGGGACGAATTTCTGTCCGATCTGTTAATGTTTGATGTACAGTTTGAGGTCACAACCATAGACTGTATAAAAATATGGACGTAGTTACCATGATGTCACCCTTTCGTTGGTTTCTGAAGAGCGGTTTTGAAGCTCAAAGCGAGCCGCTCCGGCCGTCTCCATCTTGGCAGTGCGTGACGCTGTCTAACTCCCAGCCAATCAAAAATGAGCAAAAACTTAAACGGGTGAATTATAAAAAAATTCACCCTCCGTACAGTTGTCATGTAAGAGGAAATTAGTTATAGAGACCTAAACTGTTTTTTGTACCAGGCTGTAAACATGTTTATTTCTGCTGTAAAGTTGGGCATTTTAACATGGGGGTCTATGGGGATTGACTCACTTTTGGAGCCTCAAGTGGTCGTTCAAGGAACTGCAGTTTTTGGCACTTCCACATTGGCTTCATCTTACAGCCCCGGAGGTTGCAACACACGATTAATTGTCTGTATAATCAATGATCTGGTGGTTTGAGCAGTTCCATGGCACGATTTTCCAACATGGCTGCTGTCAAAATATCTGTCATAACCTGTAGTGAGCTTGTTTTAATATAATTGGAGCAACCCTGTCTCCTAGAAATTATGTTCATATACAGCTAAGCTGTTTTCCCAATAATGCTGCATTGACAAACGTTATCGCTGCCTGGATTATGTTCACAGCGTAGTGAGATGTCAGGCTTTTCTGGAGTTTTGCAACTGTCCTGGAGATAATTAATTTGATAGTGTTAGCATGTGAGTAACAGAGTGAAAGGGAGAGAGAACCGCATATTGTGTTAAAGTTCAGACAGATCATTCAGACATAGAGGGCTTTGGGAGGTCTAAAAGTGATGAAAATATCAGTTCTCAGGAGCAGGATGTGTCTCATTTCGTTGCCCCACGACTCCCCTGGTATTCCTCTGGAGAGTGTGTTACAAAACGAAGGTTAGCGAGCCAGCTAAAGCTTATCTACAGGTTCCTGAGAAAGAAAGAAAAAACAACAAGATGTGAAAAAGTGGAAGGAGAAGAGACGGGGAATACATCTTTTTTATCACACAGCTAATGAAAAGCCTGTTTCCTGGGTAACTGCTGGTACTATTGTCATGTAGGGTTGGGGGGAGGAGGGGCGGGAATGGGTGAGGGTCTGTTACTGGTCTTACCCGAGGACTGGGGTTGATTAGGGCTGTGGAAGGATGGTGCAGCAGACAGAAAGAGGCTGGATGGAGCCCCAGATTTATTACGGTGACGGTTTTGTAAAAGTTCACTTACCTTAGCAGAGTGAGGCTCCACTGACTCACTTCTGTCAGGGAAACACATCCTCTTTAAAACTGCTCTACGCCTGCTGCTCCTCTTGTACATGATCGCTTTACTAAACTCAACTCTATCTATAAAAAGGGTTTCTGCAGGGTTCAAGTTATATTTAAGACTTTTAAAGACCTTTGATACCACATAGAAAGCTTTTTATAATTATACTGACCAAAGTTGTTACTGTTACTATACTTCCACCGCAGCTCAACAGGGAAACACTGTCCGGAGGAGAAAAACCTCTTTCACTGTTCATATTAATAATCTGAATCTGAATCTGCAAAGTAACTAGTGATTATAACTAAAACTGATCCATAGATTATTTACATCACAGTAGTATAACTCAAAAAGTTACATGAGTCTAATAAATATGACATTTATATCTACAAAGCTAGGTCTGAGGATAGAGGGTGTTGTATAATGTACAGAATTTAAAGCGTGACTTTTACACTTTTACACCATTGAGGTACAGATGACAAAAAATAAAAAAGCTAACATATGCTGTAGTGGTTATACCAGACCAAGTAAGGCTGGAGAACAAAAATACAGAGAATTAAACTAAGCAAGGATGTGTTTCATTGCTTAAGAATTCAATATTTCGTTTGTAAAAGAAAAAAAATATTATAATGTCAGTCACCAGTGAGATGATGTCAGTGAATGGTGATTCAGTTAGTTCACTTTGAAGATTTGTTGAAAAAAAAACTGGTTTGTACATGAACCGAAAACCTCCAGACACAAACAGAAATGAGGGTGGAAAGTTATGAACAACTTATGCGCTACACCTACTGGAAACACACATGTACACAAGCAAAATGATTGCCTAATTTACATGTGCATGTATGTATACATGAGCATACAGTTCATGCATATACATACTCAACAACCATATACACACAATACCAGTCCAAAACCTGAAACTAGCTCTGACCACTTAAAGATGGAGAAAAGTATGGGACCCAGGATAGAACCATGAGGGACCCCACAGGAGCTGCAATTTAAGACACTGAAAGATCTGTTTGTTACGATTGGTTACCTGCAAGGTTCGATAATTGAGTCCACATCTTCAAAACGCTTCACACAGCCAGCTTTACCGACACACAGCTGGACACAGAAGTTCATTTTACACATAAAAAGCAAAATCCTTCCAGCAGACACGAACACAACAACTCATGTGTCAATCAGACACATTGAGATAAAAACACTAACAACAGGCAGCACATGAGGATCTTTTTTTGGCCGTCTAAGAAGTTACATCATTGTTTTATTGTGTATATATTGTTTTTTAATGGCTGATAGTGTAGAAATATGTATATTGTGTGCAGTCAGATGTGTAGCTCTCTGTAGAAAGTACTACAGTGTATCTACAGGAACGAGTCACAGAAAAAAAAAAAACAGCTCTACTGCTTCAGGAATGTTCAGCCAAGCGAACAGTCCAAACAGAGCAGTGAATTGGCCACAAAATGGAGGAAAATAAACACTGTTCAAGACACAACATACAGTATGTGGACTGTAACAGCTCGCACACTTTGTGTCTTAATGTTTCCTTAGATTATGTGTTGCTTTGGAATTGAAAACACGTCTTATCTTATTGTCACAGCGGTACATGAAAAATCAACACCATAAAATACAATCAGAGTGGCTCTCAGGTTTTATGGTCTGCTTCTCTGTTTACTTAAACCGTGCCCTGACATAACCCCTGAGAAACACTTTAACAGTTTTAAAAACACCTTAAAGATCATATCAGTGGATGTAAATATTAACTTTTTATCATTTTCTTTCCTTTGCTGTTCTCAAAGACTTTCATCTTGTGTTTTATGTCGTATCAGGATTGATGTTTTTATTTATCACCTCCATATGTCCGAGGACATCCTATTTTGGCATATTTGTGTCTCCCTTTGTACCTTTATCTATCAAACAAGTAAATATTCTGTCAGTGCCATATGGATGCTGATGTGCTCGAGGTGTTGGGGTCAGGACAAAGATTTGTAGATCATTGTATGCAGGACGACAGTGGGTGTATGTTTGAGTGTGTGTTTGCATGTTTGCCTCTGTGTGTGTGTTCTCTGTTGCAGTGCAGGCTGATGCCTTCTTTGTCAGGAAGACACAGGCGGAGGGGTAATCCGACATCCATCAGAGGCTTAGTGAGCAATACACACTCTGTGTAACAACAAGGAAACAATACCCAGGGAAACAGTGGGAGGGCCTCTTTATTCATTACGCAAGGCTGGGGGACGCTCTTTTGTAGGTGTTTCAGAGGAAAGAATGAGCCAGCGGAGGACCATCATGACAAAGCCAATTCTGGAGTGACCAGTAAAGCTCCACAGTGAGATGGAAAAACACTGTGAGCTGACAAACTGTGGGTGTTCGGCAGAGGAGCTTCACAGTTATAGGATACAGCATCACTCCACCTGCATCTAAAGCTGTTTTTGAGTATGAAACACTCAACACCTGAAGACTTGAAAGTCTTGTTCCTTCACAGAGCAGTGTTATCTACATCAATGAAAACTCGACGAAAACTTGACGAACAATATATATTGGCAACCTTTTTTTTTTTTGCAATAAAAGCAAGACTTAAACTAAATAAAAAGTAACAAATTAATTATTGTTTTAATGCAAACTCTTATTGAAGGAGCTGCATGAATCTGTGGAATCGCTGTGATTAGTTAAACAGTCTCCTCCAGCAGCCAATAATATCTCTCGTTAAGAAGTGGATTTAGCTGTTTGACCTGTTGCACCTGTTGTACCTTTTCCGCTGACGTCCCGATAGACAAGAGTAACACATGTAACCATGGTAACTGGACACAACAAATATGGAGAAAGCTAAGGCGACAAAATGCTTAAAGGTGTATTAATTTAAATTTTGGACATTTACTAACGATCAGATTGATATCTGATATGAGGTGGTATTTCCATTCTTCCCTCTGGATGTGTAAGTATCTAAAGCTAACGTGTGTTTGATTGTAGAGGTTGTATTAGCAAGCAAACATCTCCAGAAAAGTTATAGTTGCTTTAAAAGACATAAAAATTTAAAAAGCAAGACATAAAACAGGCTAAAAGGTCTCCATTTTTTGTTGACTAAATCCAACAAATAGATAAAATTTGACTAAAACAAGACTCCTCGATTCAAACTAGCTGTAGCAGCACATGGCTACAAGGTACGCTAGCTATTCTGCTAACTTTAAACCTGCGCATAAACATCATAATTAAAGTTACTGCCATTTGCACTTTTTGGATTTCAAATTTTGTACAGAGTTTTTCCACATTAAAGTATGTAACATGATCATTTTTTTCTCTGAAAAACTGTGGATCTTTGAGTCCATCTACCGCTGTTTAACTCAGCAGCCCCATTTGGACCTCAGCACTGATTCAGTCACATGTAGCGTTTTTTATGCAAAGCTTACAAGAGGAATCTAAACACTATTTTTAACCTATTATCCAGCAGTCAAAGTTATTCCAAAGTTACTCTCATGATCCCACAGAGGTCTTCTTTCTGCCTGGAGTGATAAAATGTTTGCCTGGGATGAAACCAAAACAAGACAAAGACACCAAAGTTATTGAAATTCATCTTCTGGGGAACATAAATAAACGCACCAAATGTCATGGCAATCCAGCCAATAGTTGTTGAGATATTTCACTCTGAACCGCAAAAGTCAACCTCATGGTGGCACTAGAGGAAAAATCAGAGGATCACCAAAGTCGGTAGGATTCATCCTCTGGGGAACATGAATGTTTGTACCAAATTTCATGACAATACATCCAGTATTTGTTGAGATACTTCAGGACTAAAGTGGTGGACCGACCAACACTGCCCCTAACAAAGACATGATGAGATCCACCTGATGGCCGATTGATGTTCTGAGACTCTTGTTCTCAACTGTGACAAGTTTTCAGTCTTTGACACATTAAACATGACACACAAGCAGGGCTGCATCTGCAGATTATTTTCTTTTAGTCAATGAAATGTCAAATAATTATATATAAAAAAAATTCCCCTCAACCCAACAACATGTATCTAAACGTCTTGTTTTGTCTGATCAGGAATCAAAAAATCCGAAGATGTTCATCTTACTTTCATGTACTACACTGAAAAGCTTCAAATCTTCACATTTGAGAAGCTGCAACCAGCAAATTATGGGCATTTTTGCTATAAAAGTGACTGAAACAATTATTAGATTATCATAATAGTTGCCAATTCAATGACTAATCGTTGCAGCTCTACACACAAGCTCTATAGATGGCAATGTCAGTTGGTCAGTACACTACTTTGGTTTAAACTGAAATATCTCAACAACTATCAGATTGACTGCAATGAAATTTTATTCAGACATTCATCTTCCCCAGAGGATGAATCCTACTGACTTTAGTGATCCTCTGACTTTTCCTCTAGCGCCACCATGAGGTTGACGTTGTGGTATTGAATGTCTCACCGACTATTGAAGAGATTGTCAAGTGAGGTCAATTTTTTATTTATAGCACAAATTTGCCTCAAGGAGCTTTACAATCTTTACAGAACACAACATCCTCTGTCCTCAGACTCTTGATTCGAATAAGGAACCCCCCCCCCCCCCCCCCCCCCAAAAAAAAAGACCAACAGAGGACGGACCCGATCCCAGGAAAGACAGACAGGAAATAGATGTTGACCAAGAAAGCAAAATTACAGAAATACAGCATGAAAAACAGGATGACAAAATTACAGATGGATTGATAACATCTATGAAGAATCTGATCAATCTAATCATTGTCATGTTCCCCAGAGGATGAACTGTAAGTTTGGTGATCCTTTAACTTTTTTAGACATAATGGTGGAAGATCAGAGGAAACCTTTCCACTGACTGCAGCTCCACAAACATAAAGGGGGAAAACAGAAGCTGATCCTCACTTTGGTTTCATTGGACGGTCTGGTTGGTGATAAAACACGCTGCCATGTGAAATCACAAATCAGCCAGCTGCCATTAAAAGGTCCCGCTGCAGCAGACTGATAGCAAAGGGAGAAAGAGAAAGATGCTAAAGAGCGATGCCAGAAACATCCCGACTGTGAGCTGTTTGGGGGAAGGTCGCTCTTTCGCTCTATCCCACGTCCACTCTGATCAAGTCACTGTGTGGATGCACCCGATGCAAAAACACAGAAAGTGCTCTTTGCTGGGGGTGTCGAGGCTACACCAGTGAATGGAGCGACTTCAGACTGGGTGGAGGGGTGCTGGGAGAAATCCCTGGCTGTGCCGTGCAGCGAGGGGGTCGGGAGGCTTGGACCAGGCCTGACCGGGTGTGTGCGGAGGAGGCTTTTGTCACTGTTGTCGCCACGGCAGCTCACCTATTGAGGGTAGAGTCTAAGATATGTAAAGCAGCAGCGTTTCAAAGCGTTCCCTCCGCTGTGAAACAAACAAAGAAATAAAGAAATCAAATTAAAGTTTGGAAAGGAGTGAGTAAAGAGGGGGAATAAGAGAAGGAGAAGAGAGAAAGTATCCTCTGTGGTAAATGCTTACGGGCCGGGCCAAGCCGTGTGTTGGAATCCGATGTGTGTTGAGAAATGGAAAAAGAAAGGAATCATTAAAAAGACGGAGCGAGGTGGAGGGAGGCTACTATGCCCTTGTTTGCCCGGAGTGGTATTTTCTTTTCTCATTGAGTCCGTCCAAGTCCCGCCAGCAGCTTGGTGAGTCTCCCACCCAGCATTGAGAGGCAGGCCTGGGCTTGCCCGGCCAAGGTCAAACTGTGGCCGCCAAGAACACGCACACGGCTCAGCCTGCCCCCAGCTGCCACGGCTCTTGTTTATGTTTGTTTTTTTTCATTTCCCTGCCTCTGCCTCCACAGGGATCGCCTCAGCAGCTCTGCCTCTCCAGAGGTGTCAGGTGACTCTTCCTCCTGGGCGATGTGTCCGAGGTGAGGTGCTGCTGCTGCTGCTCACACCTTCCCTCGCTATCAGTCTCAGTATCACACTGACATACGTTACAAAAGCCATAAAAACATAGGCGCCCTTCTGCAGAAACATGTGACGGTTATTTCACAAGTGCTGTTTAAATTCTTATCTCACTACGTCATTGCATGAGAAGGAAATTAGTATCTGAAGTAAACAATGCACATCTCTGGTGTGAAGAGCTGTAGACAGCAGTGTAAGCTGAGAATATGTTTGGTAACTGACTCTAGTATTTAGAGACCATTGTTCTGTCACTGGAGTGAGTCACTAACCTTTATGTTACCTGGACAGCATAACACTGCTGAACCCTCAAAGACAACAATGAGGGAAAACATCTGACTGATAAAAGCAAATTGAAACGCAAAAGGGAATCTTTCTACTGCAGAGTTTAACTTCACATAAAGTTTAGTTAATATTTCTTCAAGTCAGAGCTCACGAGGTGATTCCACTTGTGACCAGTGGTGGAAAGTAAATAAGTACATTTATGCAAGTACTGCACTTAAGTTCAATTTTGAGGTACTTGTACTTTACTTGAGTATTTCCATGTGATGCTACTTTCTACATTTCAGAGGGAAATATTGTACTTTCTACTCCACTACATTTATTTGACAGCTTTAGTTACTTTTCAGATGAAGATTTGACACAATGGATAATATAACAAGCTTTTAAAATACAACACATTGTTAAAGATGAAACCAGTGGTTTCCAACCTTTTTGTCTTTTGACGTCTTACAAAAAGCAGTGTGTAGTCGGGGTCACATTTCACATGTCTATGAGTTGTTAACAGCTCCACCAAATAGTGATTTTTCCCTCTAAACTTCTCACATGCTTTCATTTCAATAAATGTTCAAATGATCCAATATTTCAGCAAAAATCAAAGATTAGAGAAAAAGTCCAGAAACTGAAAACAGATTTGTGTATCAGAACTTTGTTTTTTCTTCTTTCCTCTCCCATTAATCATCTCACCACCCCTCAGATTTATCTGCTGACCCTTTGGAGGGGCCCGACCCCTAGGTTGGAAACCACTGGACTAAACTAGCTAACTGTATATAAAGTAGTGTAAACTAGCTCCACCTCCAGCAGCTACAACAGTAACATGCTGCTCTAACACTGATGCTTCACTATTAATAATCTAATGATGTCATATATAATAATATATCAGTCAGAGGGACCAAACCACTACTTTTACTGCAATACTTTAACTACATCAAGCTCATAATACTTATGTACTTTTACTGCAATACTTTAACTACATCAAGCTCATAATACTTATGTACTTTTACTGTAGTAGGATTTTTCATGCAGGACTTTTACTTGTAATGGAGTATTTTTACATTACTGTGTTGGTATTTTTACTTCAGTAAAGGATCTGAATACTTCTTCCACCACTGGAGTCTTGTTTCTTCTTCTTCTCCCTGATCTTCCTAAAATGGGGATAAGAAACACTGCTGGAGTCTGGGGTTTGGGTTTAATATGTGATCTAATAACCTCTGTAGTCGAGGAATGATTGACTTGATGGGAGGGAAGTGAAACTGCGGCCAACTGACAGTGTGAAACGTCTCAGATTTCCAAAACGTCCATCCATGACCAAACATTTAAACACTGATCATATCAGAAATCAGCAGTTATTGTTCATTCACACTCTGGTTGTTTCTCCTCTCTGAGTCCGCTGACCTTGTCGTTCATGTTGATCTATGTTGTCCGTTGTTTACTCTAAATACACTAACAACAAGTGTGTAGCGTCGGTTAGCAGCCTGCAGGTTATTATAAAAGTTAATGGCTGAGCGGCGTGTCTATGATATTTATGACACCTCTAACCTCCCCCCTCGCCTCCCCTCCTCTCTGTGTTCCTGCGCAGCATCACTCCTGTCGTCTTTACAGCTGGGTGAGCCGGGGCGGGTCGGGCCGCTGTGTTTGTGTGGGGTGATCTTTACACCCCCTGCCAGGGATCAGACAAACACTTATTAACTGAGAGGAATGCAAACAGGCCGGAGCTGAGACGCAGGACAGCAGCGGAGGGAGGGAGGGAGGGAGGGAGGGGGAGGATGTGGGGTGAAGAAAGGGAAAGGAGAAAAAGGAGAAGCCCTCCCTTTACTTCTTGTAAACTCCCCACACACACAGAAGATTCTTTCCAGAGTCTTCCAGAACAATGCAGCTCCTGCAGCAGAGGAGGTCCAGAGACACGCTGACCTTATGGGCTGCAGATGGACGTGGACGCCCCCCCCCCCCCCGACAGTCCATAACACCACAACACACATGATATCCACTTTTATTTCAGGGGCTGTATTTTATACAAGATTCTATATTTTTATTTTTTTAGCTTTGTGCATTTTTAAAAGGCTTTTAAAGGATCAGTGTCTTGTTTTGTTCAATCAACAGTTCAGTTTATGTTCACGTGAGACAAAGAAAAGCAACAAATCCTCACAGTTAATGAGGTGAAACGATGAAGTTTCATGCTTAAAACTTTTTACTTTTTAGTTTAATCCTTTAAAATGTTTGTTTAGTGTGTTTTATACTTGTTTTATGTTATTGTTTGGTCAGATTCATGACTTTATTATTATTTTATTATTTATAACTTCATCTTTATTTAACTTGATGTTTTTTTTAAAATCTTTTTTTCAGTTTTTAGTTTAGTTCTTCAGACTTTGGGTGCAAACTGACAGCTAAGCAGGTTTATTTTGATGTCTTGGTAAACTGGATCATTTCTGGTGAATCATTAATCAGATGATAATGTTTAAGAAATTAAGGTTAAAATTCTTTATTCTTTATTTGGATCCTCATCAGCTTCCACTATGTGGTCGCTTAAGTCCACACAACAACAGCAACAATAGAACAAACAGCATTTTAAAATCACATTTATCAAAAAAAAAAAAAACAAGATAAAGCAAAACCAGCCAAATATAAAGATCAGAAAATAAGTGAAATAATAATTTGAAATGGTCGACAAGATAAACTTACAATAAAAACAATTGAAAAGTTTCCAAAACTGCAACAACTAAAGTACCAAATGTGGATTAATGTGTGTTATATAATATAAATAAACACGGTCTTTAAAAACCCTTCATGGAGAACTTTAAAGGATCAGGCTGCGATTTTCTATATTTTTCTTGCTGTCAATGAATCTCATGTTTCACATTTATTGACTTTGTGTTATACAAATAAATATATTATCAACAACAATAATGATAATAATCTATATTTAGTGTGTCACCGGTTCCAGACTGCAGAATTAATGTCCACACTTTCACTTTTTTCAGCCACTTTGTGATTGAAGGTCAAAGTCACGCCGATTATCTTCAGCTTGAGTAATAAAAAGTTCATCCCTTCAACACCAAAGCGACACCTTCAGTTGGATTGTTTGCAAACAGATCTTGAGATTTGGGGGAAAAAGGGAAATCCATTAGCAAACAAAACCCCAGCGAGGTCACCAACACCTGACATCCCCCCCCCCGTCTCTGCAGCTTCACCGTCACTAATCTGCTAAATCTGTTGTCATTTGTCCTCAGCCGCAGAGCGCTTTCAACAGGCCCTCCCTGCTCCTCTGTAGTAATCCATGTCTTCCAGTTGTTTACACATGGACTAAATGGATAAGGAGCAGGAAATAAGCTGCTGAATCAAAACAGAGGAAAACGCCACAATCACATGTTCTTAAAGCCCGAACTGATCTCTTCAAATGTCTTGTTTTGTTCAACCAACAGACAACTCTGTATTTTATGTTTATATACTGCTAAACAACAGTAAATATGTTATGAAGGAAACATTATGTCGCTTTAACAAATACTGTGTTTTTGAGGTCAACACAGACGTGAATATTTGAGAGTTTAAAAATCAGATAATGTAATATATCTGCTATTATTATTATGACAGGAATCCCTTAAATTTAGTTATCAAACTTTCAACAATTTACTCAACATTCAGTGTTTTTCCATCCATCTGTTCTTATGCTCATTTTCAATTTGCTCTTTAAAAACCTGAGTAGAAACTACTGAAATATCGCAAAAAACTACACTTGACTGGGGTGGAAAATTTTAGCGTGTTGATAAAAAACTAAATGCAACAAAGCGAAATGTAAACAGACATGAATCATGTGACTTAAACGTCACTGAGGAGACAAAAACATCAGATCTGTGCAGAGCGATGAGGAGACCGTGACCTTAAACAGAAATGTCATATATACATCATTTGAGCTTTGAGTGCTGCTCTTTTAATGACTCGTTATGTCTTCTTCTTTTCAGATTCTTTGTAAATAAAGGTATAAAAATAAAATTTCATCTGGATAGATACCTGAATATTGACATTTAAGTTGATATGTTGAACCGTCACACATCACTGTTAATCAATGAAGATGTTTTATGATGTGACAACACTGTGGTTCAGGTCTGGTTAGGTTTAGGGAAAGATGATGGTTTGGGTTTAAAATGATCACTTTGTTAAGGTTAGAGAAACATGTGGTGGGTTAAAGTTACTACTTCCTTATAGGCCACCTTCGTCGTCATAGCAGCAATAAACACCACAAGTTTAGGTTAATCCATCCATCCAACCCGCCTCCTCCGAATAAGGAAATTTATAAAGATGTCATCTGAACCAACACACTTCTCCAGGTCATAATAACTACTGCCGCTAGATGGAACCTGTCACTCAAACCGACTGTAACTTTAGGTTGTTTTTTGGGCATCTGGCATTATGACTATTGTGTTGTTTTTCTTGAAAGAACATGCTAGCAAACAGTTATTTAAATCCACATCCAGTAGTTATGGAGCAACATTATCATTCATTGATAATGTCAATAATAACTTTTGGGGTTCCTCAGGGTTCTATTCTTGGTCCTGTATAGTTTCAATCTGATTAAAGCTTCTTGAAATTATGTTTTTTTTTAGCCACTTGTTTTCAGCAGAACTGTGTAAACACAACTTCTGTCATATAATCAGCTTATAAAGTAATTGTTGCTAACATGTTAGCAAACAGTTGCTTATTTCTACATCCAGCAGTTACGGAGCAACATTACTATTCATGTGGAGTCGTGTTTCTGTCCACCTGGTGAATGTAAGTCCAATATTCTCTCTCTTTTAGCTCTGTTTTTACTCTCTACCAACTCCTGAGGGAAATATCTGGCTCTTTAGCTGCTAAATGCTCCACTATGTTCACCAGCTAGTCTACAGCTAACTGTGTCTGTTTGCTGTTTGGTGCTGAGCAGGTAGTGTACAGCGGCTTTTTACAGCTTTTTCTCTGAAAACGACGCTATGAGACGCTGAGAGTGAACCAGAACAGTAAAGTTGCAGCCGGACAGATAAACAATGAGCTGAAACTCACTATAAAGCTCCGTAAAGCCGAGAGGAGCTGCAGAGTCACTGATGATTCTCTGTAGGTTCATCACTACGAGCCACGACCAACACATTACACACTGACAGATGATACATTATTATTATTAAAAGTATTGATTATAGTAGCTTTAAAGAGTTGTGACCAGGATATGTAGGGGAGGGCATTTTGCAGCATAAAGATAAACTTCAGACATACAGTATCTTGACATTTCTGCACATATCAGCTGACATGTAAGCTGATACATCTGTGATAGGCTCGCATTGGCTGGTCAGTGCTCATCTTCATTTATGTTCATCACCTTCATTCGTTTAACTCTCTGCTCTTGTTTCTCTGCTCCATCCACATGTGAGCAGCACAACTGACCTTCCACCATGACCTTGCTGGCATTCTTCCCCTCAGTGTATCAGTCACTCGGTGTGTTTTGCAAGTCAACAATTCACATAAAGCAGAAGCACCCCGCCGCCTCTGGACCGAGCATACAAATGGCCGGTTATTCAGTGCCTTAAAAACCAGCGGATTAAGGAATCAGGGATCCTGAAAGGCCACCACACAACCCCAGACTCAGGAGTTAAGCGGCCGTGAATGAGATGTGGTGACTCCAAAACAAAGCTACTGTGTCACTCACGCAGCACAGAGGGGAATGCTGACGTCACATCTCACAAAAGAGGGGACACTGAGGCTGTAAAATATAGAACGCTACTACCGCTAAGTGTTTTTTTTCCTCTGTTTGAGTTCTGTTGGTTCACTCAAATACACAGCAGAGCGGCTGCCAAGTCTTCTCTTTGTATCCAGCACAGAAAACACAGAGAAGCATTTGCACTGTGGCTCAGTGGAGATGGAGATTTTGATCCATATTGGGTAAAATATATGCTCTCTGCTCATGGGTGGGCTGGTTTGGCCAGAGGACACAGGACTGCAGACTCTCGTAGTGGTCTCCATGGGGATGAGCAGGACTTGGGGAGGTATCCGGCTTACTGGAAACGTGGTTTATTGTTGACTTTCAGGAATGGGGAGGGGGCTGCTGCTCTGCTGAAGCGGGGGTGTGGAGGCGGAGGATGGTGTGGCACTTCCTGGTAGTGTGAACATTGAATTCATCGTCAATCGAGATCACATCACAGGTCAGGTGCAGCGGTGGAAAGTAACCAAGTACATTTACTCAAGTTCAATTTTGAGGTACTTGTACTTTACTTGAGTATTTCCACGTGATGCTACTTTCTACATTTCAGAGGGAAATATTGTACTTTCTACTCCACTACATTTATTTGACAGCTTTAGTTACTTTTCAGATGAAGATTTGACACAATGGATAATATAACAAGCTTTTAAAATACAACACATTGTTAAAGATGAAACCAGTGGTTTCCAACCTTTTTGGCTTTTGACGTCTTACAAAAAGCAGTGTGTAGTCGGGGTCACATTTCACATGTCTATGAGTTGTTAACAGCTCCACCAAATAGTGATTTTTTCCCTCTAAACTTCTCACATGCTTTCATTTCAATAAATGTTCAAATGATCCAATATTTCAGCAAAAATCAAAGATTAGAGAAAAAGTCCAAAAACTGAAAACAGATTTGTGTATCAGAACTTTGTTTTTTCTTCTTTCCTCTCCCATTAATCATCTCACCACCCCTCAGATTTATCTGCTGACCCTTTGGAGGGCCCCGACCCCTAGGTTGGGAACCACTGGACTAAACTAGCTAACTGTATATAAAGTAGTGTAAACTAGCTCCACCTCCAGCAGCTACAACAGTAACATGCTGCTCTAACACTGATGCTTCACTATTAATAATCTAATGATGTCATATATAATAATATATCAGTCAGAGGGACCAAACCACTACTTTTACTGCAATACTTTAACTACATCAAGCTCATAATACTTATGTACTTTTACTGCAATACTTTAACTACATCAAGCTCATAATACTTATGTACTTTTACTGCAATACTTTAACTACATCAAGCTCATAATACTTATGTACTTTTACTGCAATACTTTAACTACATCAAGCTCATAATACTTATGTACTTTTACTGCAATACTTTAACTACATCAAGCTCATAATACTTATGTACTTTTACTGCTTTTGAGCATAAAATGCAGTTGGAGCTGCAGAGTGTTCAGTTGGTTCAGAGTAGATCCTCGATGACGGCAGGACAGACACTCTGTTTTCAATAATACAGAACTAAAGCAGCATCATTAACAATAGAGTCATTTTAGTCGTGATTTATATTTAAACATTTTAACATTTTAACATTTACTTACTTGTTATTTAACATTTTAATTGATATTTATCATGGTGCAAGAATAAATCTGGTATTGATTTGATTTACAGTCACTTTCTGATCATCATCATTGTCTTCACTGAATTCTCCTCATTATATGATGTCTCTGACGTACCTCGTCTACCAGCAGCAGGATTTTGTTTCCATTTCAGACAATTTCCTGTTATTTCATCCCTATTTATATATTATATATACATGAGATTGTTGTTAATTCCAAATGTTAGTTATTCATGGAGATTTAAAGATGTCACACAAATATAATTAACTTTAATTGTGTTTTTTGCAAAGACTTTTATGATACTAATCATAGTTCTAGTTATAAACATGTGTATGTGAGACTGCACAATGTTGCTGGATTTGTTTGTTATTGATGAGAGTAAAAGAACGAACATTTCAGGTACTTATGAAACAATGATCCAAACAGTTTAGAAGAAAAGTCAAATGAGGTTTTGGTTTATAGGTGAGAGTCAAATATGGTATTTTAGCTCCCTCTACTGGCCATGTGTGGAAGCGCCTTAGATTACTGAACCTGACAGGCATCAGGACCCAGAGGAGATCTGAGGCAGGAGAGACTGCGGATGTAGATCAACCTGCTTCAATGCAGCTTCTACAGATACAGAAACTATTGTGTGTGTGTATATATATATATATATATATATATATATATATATATATATATATATATATATATATATATATAAGCAAACATCATGCAGAAATTAGGTTAAAGCATTTTTGAGAGGGGAGATATTTATTTAAAAAGTGAGGACATTTTAAGAAAATGAGGACAATTTTGGAAAGAGGTGACAGTTTTAAAGTCAGTACCTTTTTTGAAAAGTTTGGACAGTATTGGAATTTTTTTGGAAGTTTTTTTTTGTGACATTTTTGGAAGGTGGGGACATATATTAAGTTCAGCGACATATTGGGCAGTTGGGGACTTTTTTGTTAAACGAGGACATTCTTGTAAGTTTTTTTTTAAAAAGCGGGGAGATTTTTAGAAAGTGGGGACTTTTTTTCTTTTTGAAAATCAGGACATTTTTTGGAAAGTGAGGACATTTTTTTGGGTGGAACTTGAAAAAACTGACATTTTAAAAATGTCTTCACGTTGACATTTTGAATTAAGGATTTTTACTTGTAATTGTGTATTTTTACAGTAGTGTAATTGTACTTTGTATTTAAATGAAGGTTCTGAATACTTTCCCCTCCGCTGGAATCACTGTTTACAGTTTGAACTGCAGGTTTGTCTTTTATGTTTTGATCAGCTGACCTGCAGCTCCTCCGTCACATGACTGCATCCGTTTCCTCTGTTTCTACTGGTTTCTACAGACTCTGCTGGACTCTGCTGGGCAAGTACCGACAATAATAAACCACATTAACATAGCAAAGCGCTGGTTTGGATAGTTTCGGCCTGTTAAAAACAAACTAGCTGAACGCATTTGGAGCCAATAATGTTCATCCGCAGAACTCGCTTAAAAAATCTGATAGTTTTTTATTTGCTGTTCTGTTATTTTGCTGGAAGAGGAGCGTTGTGGTGACAGTTTAACACGTTTAAATTTTACTGAAATAAGCATTTTACTGTGTATTAAATGTATGCCGAGTTGACAAGTGGATTCCACTCATTCTCAGACTAATTACGGTTTCCTGTTTGAAGCTGCGTTAATCAGGTCAGAGGTCAGGACGCCTTAAATTTAAGGATTTCTGAATGGAGTCTTGAGTCCGCGAGACAAACGTAAACAGTTTCCCCAAAGACAGTCAGGTGACAGATCTGTGTGGACAGAAGTTGAAAGACGACGACTAAATAGTTTAATTTGCAGATTTTGTTCATTTCTACGTCATAAAAACGCCATGACAGTGAAAAGATGATCCGGGGTCAAAGTCAGCTGCTGCACCCAATGAGATAAGAGATGATTTAATGCATCTGTGGGAGGACACTTCATATCCACAATAACTGTCAGCTGGTCAAACTAACACCAGTTTAAACTAAAATCAAGACTTTTAAATGAGACGTTTTTATTTTAATTTTTATTTTCTATCCAAGTTTAAACATGAGTGGCATCAAGGTACCAAGAATAATAATTTGTATTTTTTGCTAAAAAAAATAATTAAATTCCCTTGTTAAAATTCTTACATCTCCTCCTGGAGGCTTGTATAAGTTACATACTGGACCGTGATTGGCTCCAAACTAGTTGTGATGTCATAAGTCCTGCAGGTTCGTCCAGGTGTTAAACTGAGACACTTCCATCGTCTCCATGTGGCTGTAAACTGAATCTCTTTGGGGTTTTGGAGTTTTATTGTGACAGCATAAAGTAATAAATGCTTTAATGTAACCAGGGCTGCAACTAACAGTGGTTTTCATTATCAATTCATCTACCAATTATTTTATTGATCAATCGTTCTGTCTATAAAATGTCAGAAAATAGTGAAAAATGCCCGTTAGCTCTTCAAACGTCTTGTTTTGTCTGATCAACAGAGAAATGGTTTATTATCACAGAGGACGAAAACCTGAAAATATTCACATTTGAGAAGCTGGAACGAATTAATTTTTGCTCAAAAGATGTATTTAAACAATAATTCTGTAACACTTTATTTTACATTTCCTATAATTTTACACTCATTTCTTTGAATAATTTGCAGATATTTAACAATAAACTTTAAGACATTTTACAGAAAGGTTGGTTCAATTTGTCACAAATTATAAAAATAAATGTAAAAAAGTCTTCAATTGATTTAGTTAGTAAGTACTCATTATGTTTGGGTTGTTGTAATTTGCAAAAATTCGTATTAAATTACACTCAACAATTCTTTAGCAGAGAAAATACTTAGTTGTCAGCGTGTAGTTTTATGTGCCAAACATTATATTAGCATATTAGATTATTTCTAAAAAACTTATTATATCAAACTACAAAACTCTTTAAAGAAATGTCTGAAGAATCAAAACAGCAGCTACTTTTAGGAAATTATTGAAAAAATGTCCTATTTCTACGAATGTAATTTATCAGGAAGCAACTACATATGAACTCAAATATACAGTAATGATCAACTGAACCAACGCAACAGTTTTGTCAGTTTTTTCTCAAAATTTGTACCAGATGCTGTAAAACGTCCTAATAATTAACTGTTTAATACCTGAAAATTGCTCCAAATGTTAGAAATTAGTATAAAATTAATTCAGTTATCAGAATTGTTGCAGATGAATTTTGAGAGGAGAGTTTGATTTGTTCGTCTTTGTGTCTCAGTCGTGTGAAGCCGGGTGGGAACATGCCGTCCAACAGATCGGTGTCAGACGCTCCCATAACTCAGTTCATCAACTGCAGGATACTGAGAGACCACCGGCTGCAGAGGTACGAGCACGGCCGATACATATATATCCACAGGACACGCTGCCATGGAAACACAGATTAAGGTTGTGTGTGTGTGTGTGTGTGTGTGTGTGTGTGTGTGTGTGTGTGTGTGTGCGTCGGCAGGGAGGACCTGTGGGTGCGTGAAGGAAAGATTTTAGATCCAGAGAAGTTGTTCTTTGATGAGCAGGGTTATGCTGACCAGCGAGTGAACTGTGAAGGCTGCATCATCGCCCCGGGATTCATAGACGTCCAGATCAACGGTACACACACACACACACACACACACACAGAGGGATGAATGATGGACAGTATCTAAGTTTAAATTCCACTAAACAGAACTTCTGTATCTCAGTGAAAATGTATCCTCAGTATTGGAACATAAAGGACGATGAGGATGTTCAGACTGTCTGCGTCAATTAGTTTAGTTATCAGGGTATATTAGTCTGAGTCACCAGTGAACGCTGAAATTAGATTCTTTTAAATAAACATACAAGTCTGTAGTTTGTTGATAGTAAAGGAAATTAAAAGTTTAAGCTCAAATCCTGCGACAGTAAACTGGATTTTTGAGTTTAAGACTGACTGTCGGACAAAACAAGAACATTTGAACAACATGAGTTCTGTTGTTCTTTCTGTCATAAACATGAACAGTTGAACCATTAAATGAGGTGATTTCACAGCTGAACAGCAGGTTGTTAATAAAATTCAAACACGTCTTAAAGGACAGATTCACAATTTTGATTTGACAGTGAAAGAGGTTTTCCTCGCTGTAATCATTCCTCCTGTTCATACTGGATATTAAAAGATCCTTCAAATGTGCTTTCAATGGAAGTGATGGAGGATAAAATCCACAGTGTGTCCACACAGTCATTTAAAAGTCTGTGTGAAGCTTCTATTCAGCTTCATCAGTCTGAGTTAGTCATATCAAGTGGATATCTGACACATTTACAGTCTTTTTAGCATCAAATTCCCTCTTTGTGTTTCCTCGGACAGTGTTTCCCTGTTGAGCTGCAGGTGGAAGTATAGTAACAAAAAGAGGGACTTTGACACTAAAAAGACTGTAACGTTGAAAGATATCTACTTGATTTGACTCATTTGGACGCTGAAGCTTCATATTAGCTTCAGATAAACTTTTAAATACATTTTTTGCACAGAAGGAGGACTGTGGATTTTGTCCCCCATCACTTCCATTGTAAGGTCATTATGAAGGGATCTTCTAATGGTCAGTATGAACAGGAGGAATGATTACAGCAAGAAAAACAGCTTTAATGTTCATTTCGGCTCCTGACTGTTGGTTTAAGAGAAGGACTTGTGAACCTGTCACTGTGTTTTTGGATCGTGATGGTTTATCACCCTGCAGGAGGATATGGCATCGACTTCTCTCAGGCCTCTGATGACATCAGCGCTGGAGTTTCCATCGTGGCCAAAAAGATC
The DNA here is from genome assembly GCF_914725855.1 of Thunnus albacares. NCBI lineage: Eukaryota > Metazoa > Chordata > Actinopteri > Scombriformes > Scombridae > Thunnus > Thunnus albacares. Next base: position 28,029,491 of record NC_058122.1, read on the forward strand.
CTGGAACATGGCGTCACGTCTTTCTGTCCCACTCTGGTCACGTCTCCGCCTGCCGTCTACCACAAGGTAACAAGACTGCTTCTGCTTTATTTATAATTAGATTAAATGATGTTTATGTGGATATAAATGATCCTCAGGAGGATTTTGACCTTCTCATGTAGTGCCATAGTGGCTCTGAAGCCAACGTTGAAATCACATTCATGTCCTGAAGCAGGAGTCGACTCCCCCTTCAGACAAAGCTGAGACAGCTCCAACACCCTGCGTCTCATCTATGATCTACAACTTGAGCTCCGTGTTTTTGTAGCCTATAAAAGGCAAGAAACACAACCTCAAATATCTTGTTTTGTCCACAATGTAAAGATATTCAGTTTACTGTCATAGAGACTAAAGAAACCAGAAAATATTCACATTTAACAAGCTGGAATCAGAGAATTTGGACATTTTTTTTTACTTCAAAAATGACTCAAAACGATTAATCAATAATCAAAATAGTTGGGGATTAACTTTCTGTTGATTGAATAATCGAATCAAATAGTAATGATAATTAATCGACTAATTGTTGCAGCTGTTTAATTAATATTGCAATACACGTGCAAATGTTTCTTTAACTGAATAAACACCTGCAGGTGCAGCAACTCGCATCAGAATTAAAACTCCAAATTCAGATAAGAATAGAATTAATCAGCCTGAACAAACACAAATAGTAAAATAAACATAGCACAAAAAGTAAGGAAATTTGTGTTTGGTAGATTAGTTCTTTGTTGTAACAATGCTTCTTGGCAATAAATATTATGCTGGTTGAAGAATGGGACGCCATCCCACAGCAGTGTGTGACCAGGCTGGTGACCAGCATGAGGAGGAGGTGCCAGGCTGTTGTGGCTGTGTATGGTTCTTCCACATGCTACTGAGGCTCCTGTTTGTTAAATGAATAAATTGTTAAATTTCCAATATGTCTTGTTTCTTCAAACTTCAATCCACCAAACACCAAACAAGAGTCAATGTTAGAATAAGCTGTTTGGCATTGGCAGAGAAGATTTGGCAAATTTTTCATGGGCGCAACCCACATACTTAGCTCTGCATGTTCCTCACAAATGTGGCACAATTTAAAAGGGGAAATAAACAGGCTTTCCAACAGTATAAGATTTATTGCCAAGAAGCATCGTTACAACAAAGAAATAATCTACCAAACACAAATTTCCTTACTTTTTGTGCTAAGTTTAGTTATTTATCTTCATACACAGTATGTAGCTTGATTCTGACGTGATTTCAGCCATTATGGATCTATTATAATTGATGAAGTATTGATAGACGGAAAAGTCTCACGACATGAATCCAAAAGGTTTTGTCTTAAGTTTAGTACTTGTGAGGTGAAGCTGCTTCACATAAAATATATTGTTGATATTCTTCTTTTTCTAACTAGCAGATCTCACTGTAATCGAACGTGTTTTTCAGGTTCTGCCTCAGATCAAAGTTCACAATGGAGGACAGCACGGAGCTGGAGTTCTCGGTAAGATGTTGCTGATGTGTGTCTACGCTCTGTTTCCACTCTGTAACCACTGAACCTACTGTAAAGTATAAATCCTTCTCTAAACCAAATGAACTTTTAGAGTTTGTCCACACTGAAGGTGTCTGTGTGTGGAAAACGTGTCGTTCCACATCTGAAGGTAAATGTGACGCAAATTTTAAAAGAACTAAAATGTTGTGAATGATTGTTTCCATCCTACTACGACTACAGCTGATTCTAGTTCAAGTTCAACTTTATTTGTCATTTGTGCATGAAATGCTCGAGATGAGGCACAAGATACTAACGCAGGCAAAAGTAATTATACACAAGATAAACAATAAAGATATAGTATAAACAATAAAGATATGATATAAACAATAAAGATATAAGGTAAAAGACAAGACAAGAAAACAACTGAATATAAGGAATTTACAGTAGGTGAGAGAACCAGTATATGAATAAATAAACTACGACTCCCAAGGTGCATTTCAGCCAGAAACATCCAATCAAAGATCTTAAAACTCTGTAACGTACTAAAGACTACAATCTGCAGTTTAAAATGGATTATTGGTCACTTTTTGATCATTTAAATTCACTAACGCTCTGATTTATGTCTCTGGCTGGCTTTGTCTCCATAGCAACAGCAGCCGAGGCTCATGGGTATCGTAGTATTTAGAGCAGTTTGTCAAACTGATGGAAAAAAACTAAGAAACTATAGAAATAATTAAAACTGGTGTCCATTATGTAAACCTATAAAATCATTACATTATGTAGGAAAGTCCTGTTACAAGTTACGATAGTCAAGTTTCCATCTGAATGTAGAGCAAACGCTTGTTTTCATCCGCTGCTGTTGTTTGAATATTAGCAGATGAACTGATTCTCCGGTCGGCGCCATTAAAACGTTGCAGAAGAAGAAGACACAACAAGATGATGTCATTAAAAGAGCAGCAGTCAAAACTCAAACAATGGAAAACCATGTGGATTTAAAATATGAATTTAATATTGAATTATTTGCTGCTGTTTCCTGGTGGTGACGGGTGAAGTCTGATCTCCTCTCTGTTTCTCTCTGCAGGTGTTCATCTGGAGGGTCCGTTCATCAGTTTTGAGAAGAAAGGAGCCCACCCGGAGCAGTATCTCCGCACCTTCCAGTCTGGAGGGATAAAGGACCTGCTGGAGGCCTACGGCAGCCTGGACAATGTTGCCATGGTGACACTGGCTCCTGAGCTGCCCAGCAGCCAATCAGTGGTGAGGGAGCTCTGCCAGAGGGGCATCACTGTGTCGCTAGGTGAGCATCATCCACTTTCGCATCCAAGATCTTGGGAACACTTATGGTACAGAGCCATTAGCTTAGCTTAGCATAAAGACTTGAAGCGGGGGGAACAGCTAGCCTAAAGAAAACACACTACAGCTCTGCTAGGTCTGTTTGTGTGTTAACTCTGACTCGTCTTCCTCGTGAAGGTCACTCTGTGGCCAACCTGTCCCAAGCTGAGGAGGCTGTTCAGCACGGAGCGTCCTTCATCACTCACCTCTTCAACGCCATGCTGCCTGTGAGTCCCACCTGCCCTCTGCGGCTTATTTAAAGACAGCAAAATGAGAAGTACATGTACCCACTTCTGACCATGTGTCCCTGTGTTACATGCTAAATATGTGTTTTAAAAAAACTAATGTGACTTGGGGTGAACAGCTAACTGCACTCATCATCAGTAGTGGAAGAAGAAACTGATCGTTTACTTCAGTAAAAGTACCAATACAGCAAAGTAAAAATACTCCATTACAAGTAAAAGTCCTGTATGAAACATCCTACTACAGTAAAAGTACATAAGTATTATGAGCTTGATGTAATTAAAGTATTGCAGTAAAAGTAGTGGTTTGGTCCCTCTGACTGATATATTATTATATATGACATCATTAGATTATTAATAGTGAAGCATCAGTGTTAGAGCAGCATGTTACTGTTGTAGCTGCTGGAGGTGGAGCTAGTTTACACTACTTTATATACAGTTAGCTAGTTTAGTCCAGTGGTTCCCAACCTAGGGGTCGGGCCCCTCCAAAGGGTCAGCGTGGGTGAATTCATTGAGTTATGGATTTGTGGATTAATACAGTTATGGAAAGTTATTGAAATGATGATAATAACTCTGTTACACAGACATGAAGCAACATTGTCATTAGTTTGAAGTTGTGTCTCTTCTTTCCTCTTTTGTCTTTGCTGTGTTGTGGTCCAGTTCCACCATCGGGACCCTGGTATAGTGGGTCTGCTGACCAGTGACCAGGTTCCTGCAGGCAGGACCGTCTACTATGGGATGATCGCTGACGGGATCCACACTAACCCCGCCGCCCTGCGTATCGCTCACAGAGCTCACTCCTCAGGTCACTGCAGCCTCCTTTTTCTCTCATCAGATATTTTGCCTTGAAGGTGCAGCGAGGAAGATTTAGGTTCATTATTGTTGAACTAAAGGTGTTTTTTAGGGGAGTTTCTACATCTTAATGGAGGGTTTAAGGCAATGACATCACCTGGTCATCAGACATGTGACATGTGTGTTTGTGTTTTCAGGTTTGGTGTTGGTGACGGACGCCATCACGGCGATGGGTCTTCCTCCCGGTCGCCACACTCTGGGCCAGCAGGTCATCGAGATCCAGGGTCTCCACGCTTACGTGGCAGGTCTTTCTTTTAAGTTTTAGAAACAATTTCAGAAAAGAAAATTATTTGTTAGCATTAAAAATGAGCTATGATTGACCTGCAGAATGAGAGTCACATAAATGCAACACTTGGAGTTGATATATCTGTGTTTTGAGCTCCAATATGATTTCACCGTTTTTGTCTTGTAGGCACTAAAACCCTCAGCGGCAGCATAGCCACGATGGACATGTGTGTGCGGCACTTCAAACAGGCTTCAGGTGAGTTTGTGTCATTTGGTTTCTTGTTCAGAAAATATCACAACAGTGTAGTTTTTATCCTGACAGTCAACGCCAGTACTGAAGAAAAAGAAAGATGTTTTCCTGCAAGATGTGACAGTTATACTTGTCAAATACAGATTTGTGTTGTAAAATGTCAGATAAACAGAAGGTTCCCACTGTGGATTTTAAAATGATTACTACACAGGTGATGTGTGACTTAAAAAACAAACTGCAGATAATTAATCACAAAATGAAGTTATGTTTGGAGAAAACATCTTTATTGCCGTGTATAAAATATTCACACACAAACACAATAGAAATCCCCGGATAGACGAATCTATCTTTTCTGAAATGTTTTTTTGATGTGTTTTTGTGTGTGTGTGTGTGTGTGTGTGTGTGTGTGTGTGTGTGTGTGTGTGTGTGTGTGTGTGTGCTGACAGGCTGCAGTGTAGAGGAAGCTCTGGAAGCTGCTTCCCTCCATCCTGCTCAGCTTCTGGGTCTCAGCCACAAGAAGGGAAACCTGGACTACGGCTCAGACGCAGGTCAGAATTTATTTCATCAGAACGGCCAGAAAATCCTTAATGTGCATCTCTGCCGTCTCAAGTTCAGCAGTGTAATATAGTGACAGCTGTTACCAAGTCCAACTGAAATGTAACTTTTTTCTATCTACTACAGCAACATGTCTGCTCTGCAAATCACTTGTCGTGAGAGAAAAAATCTGAAACCTAAAGAGATATTTATATTTTAAATGATTTGATTTCATGATGACACGAAGCTGGAGTCCTTATTTCCATACAGCATATCAAATCTTGAATAAAATGATCGTGGCGTTGTATCATCGGCAGAGCAGACGGTCACACTGAGCCTGATAGCATCCTGCTACACAACACAAGAGCCACAGACTCTGAACAACAACCCACATTAGCTTTCCTGCTAAAGTCTCCTTCTTATCTAACTTACAAACATGAACACACGTCTTGTCCTGCCGCTTAGCTTGTTGAATGAGCCAACAAACAAACATTCACTGGGGAAAAGTGCACCGCTAACATCAGTTAGCAGCTAGATAGCTAATTAGCTGCTCATATGCAGCACATACAGACACCAACACGCCCCCCAGCTGCTGTCAATCAAACACAGACACTGACACGCCCCCCAGCTGCTGTCAATCAAACACAGACACTGACACGCCCCCAGCTGCTGTCAATCAAACACAGACACCGACATGCCCCCAGCTGCTGTCAATCAAACACAGACACCGACACGCCCCCCAGCTGCTGCCAATCAAACACAGATATGACATGCCCCTTCCGGCTGCTGTCAATCAAACACAGACACGCCCTTCAAGCTGCTGTCAATCAAACACTGACACACCCCCAGCTGCTGTCAGTCAAACACAGACACGCCCTCAGCTGCTGTCAATCAAACACAGACACCGACATGCCCCCAGCTGCTGTCAATCAAACACAGACACCGACACGCCCCCCAGCTGCTGCCAATCAAACACAGATATGACATGCCCCTTCCGGCTGCTGTCAATCAAACACAGACACGCCCTTCAAGCTGCTGTCAATCAAACACTGACACACCCCCAGCTGCTGTCAGTCAAACACAGACACGCCCTCAGCTGCTGTCAATCAAACACAGACACCGACATGCCCCCTCTTCTCGGCTGAGACAAAAAGGAACATTTCTGGTTTTTCCCCAAAGACCTTTTTGCTTCATTCTAATAAAACAAAACTATTAACAACACATTTAAAAACATGTTGACATTATTTTTGATTGCAAAAAAAAAGGAAGATTAAATGTGATTTCAGTTAAATATGTTCGTTGTATATGTGTGTTTTTTTTGCACCTGATAGACCTCGTTTTGCTCGATGATGCCCTCAATGTGAAAGCCACCTATATTTCTGGAGAGGAGGTTTGGAGGAGAGAACAGTAGAAGAAGAAGCCCGCGGATGGAAACTGGACCAACAACTGGGACCTTCGGTGCCTTCAGGGGGACTCTGTTTCCCACAGAACCACAAATCTGTTGAATGTTTTAATTCACCAGAGTTTATCTGCAGTTGTTCTACATCCTTTTAAAACATTTCAGTTTTTTAAGACTGCAGTTTAGGTATTTATATCAATGCTGGCAGTGTGGCTCTACTGTGGCTCTAATGCCGGCCTGGTTGGTCTGTCTCTCAGTGTGTTGGTCCAACAACTACTGGGTGGATTACTATTCAAATTAAGTACAGAAATAGGATTGTTAAGTGGGAGGAGCTGCTGGTTTTTTCCCCTATTCTTTATTCCCATTTCAATTTTCCTTCAATAATATCCTCAGTGTTACTTTACAAACTGTAAGGTTTACTTTCATCCACCTGTTTTATGCACATTTTCAATTTGGGCATTAAAGAAGTCAAGTGGAAACTGAAAAAAAATGAATCATGTGACTTAAATGTCACTGAAGAGCTGAAACATCAGATCTGTGTGGAGCGATGATGAGACTGTAACCTTCCTCACATCAGTACATGAAACTAACAGAAATGTCATATTTCCATCATTTGAGGTTTGACCGTCGCTGTTTTAATGACGTCATCTCGTTGTGTCGTCCTCTTCGGTTTAACGGCACCGACTGGAGAATGACTTTAACTGCTGATATTCATACAACAGCGGTTGATGGAAACAAGCGTTTATTTGCATTTTCTTTTGCAGATTTTCTGGAAATTCAGTTAAAATTTGCTCTACATTTGGATTAAAACCTGATTATTGTAATGTACCAAAGAAACACATGACTCTCTACATAATGTTATGTATCTTATAGTTTAACATAATGGACACAGTTTTAATTATTTCTCTAGTTTCTTAGTTTTTTTTCCACCAGTTTGGCAAACTGTTGTAAATACCACAGTACCCACGAGTCACAGCTGCTGTTGCTCGCTGAATCAGAGCCAATTAAAATTATTCAAAACTGACAAAAAATCCATTTTAAGCTGCAGATTGTAAAAATATATATATTTTTTAATTCAGCAGTGTAGTCTTTAGCTTCTGCCTGCTGTTAGAGGCCCACAGTACAGAATGTTAAGATCTTTGATTGCATGTTTCTGGCTGAAATGCATCTTGGGAGTCGGAGTTAATCTGTACAGACTTTTCCTTTTGACTTTTAAAAAAAAATAAGTGCATCTTTTGTTCTGATGATTTAACTCAGAGAGTTTGTTGCCCGTCAAGACTGAAGCACTTCAACTTAACATCGACTATTACTTCTGGAACCAGTTTGCGTCTCTATTCATGATCCCCAGAGGACGACATCTAGCGACTCTCGTCAAACAGTGAAATCTGAGCCAAAAATAGCTAAATTATCTCTTCATGTCTTATCATTCCAAACATTTTATTTCCTGGAGTCTAAGGAGCATTAAGGCCTCACAGACGTTTGGAGTGACACCACTGATGCAAATACTTTGATTTTCAATCTCTTTAAATGCAGTATCATCTGAATCTGAGTCACTGTACTTAATGTGAGTATATTTGAGGTTTATTCTGAGTGTCTTTTTTTATTGCATAGATGAGATATTAAGGGTTTTTATGAATGATTATGCACTTAATGTTAGCGACCTGTTTACAGTTCATTTCAATCGCAAAGATGTGATTTAAAGGGAAACATTTTGGTATTAAACCATTTAAATCAACTTTGACTGAATGTTGCTGTAACATGATTGTGCCTCTTCTAAGCAATAACATTTACTGTTATTATATGTTGTGTTTGAATAGATTTCTGTTCATATAGAGGAGTGTTCACACTAGATAGCTACATAACTACATATTGTTATAATTATATAACTGTGCATGTAGTAAAGTTTAAACATTAGTGGGCTGCAGGATGAGAAACTCCAATCTTATCTGGAATAGAGCAGGAAACTATGTTTTAAAGTATCATACCAGTGTTTTTGCATGATTTAGCCTGTTCATATATTCTACTAGCCATGTTGAAGGGAAATCACTCTTTAGTTGAACAGCTCATAGTTATCTGAAACGTGCTCCAAACGCTGCCTTGCAACAGTTTTACGAGCCAATAAGGGTTGTGAGCCACTGGTTTAATGTTTAACAATGCATTACATATCATATTTATCATTATATTTATTTCATTTTTTTATTTTCATGTCAAATCTTAACCTTAAAAAAGTACAATATTTCCCTTTAAAAGTTTAAAAGAAGCATAAAATGGAAATACTGACATAAAATACATAAAAAGTACCTCAAAATTGAGTAAATGTACTTAAATGTTCCTTTCCACCAATGTTCTTGGTCCTGATAACTTTACTGTTTATGTTGTTCAGTTAGTAAATGGTCCAAACAGAGTGTTGAATCGGCCACAAAATGGACGAAAATAGACACTAGTTTAATTTTAAATACTGTATTTTGTTATGTTCTTAAATGTTTTTTTAAATCTAAAACCTTAATCTAATAACTAGTTGTCAAACAAATGTAGTGCGATGTGTAGCAATAAGTAGGCTGATATAATATTTTCCTCTGAAATGTTGTAGAAGTAGAAAGTTGCATAAAAGTACCTCAAAACTGCATTTCATGTACAGTTCTTTAGTAAATAGCGTAACTTTCTACCACTGAAAAGGAAACATCTTCACATTGATGATATCACATTCTGTAATAAGCATTTCAAAAATTTTATTAAAAATTACATGTCAATCACGTGTGATTGATTCGGCACGATTGAAGGATTAACTGCAAGTAGCAACATCTCGTGTTCAGTCTCCAAAATAACCACGAACACCATCAACCGACGGCCAAGATCCGGTTTTATTGCTGACTAATAACCGGCTAAAGACTTAAAACCAGTGGTGGAAAGTAACTAAGTACATTTACTCCAGTATTGTAGTTAAGTACTATTTTGAGGTACTTGTACTTTACTTGAGTATTTCCATGTGATGCTACTTTCTACATCTCAGAGGGAAATATTGTACTTTCTACTCCACTACATTTATTTGACAGCTTTAGTTACTTTTCAGATGAAGATTTGACACAATGGATTATATAACAAGCTTTTAAAATACAACACATTGTTAAAGATGAAACCAGTGGTTTCCAACCTTTTTGTCTTTTGACGTCTTACAAAAAGCAGTGTGTAGTCGGGGTCACATTTCACATGTCTATGAGTTGTTAACAGCTCCACCAAATAGTGATTTTTCCCTCTAAACTTCTCACATGCTTTCATTTCAATAAATGTTCAAATGATCCAATATTTCAGCAAAAATCAAAGATTAGAGAAAAAGTCCAAAAACTGAAAACAGATTTGTGTATCAGAACTTTGTTTTTTCTTCTTTCCTCTCCCATTAATCATCTCACCACCCCTCAGATTTATCTGCTGACCCTTTGGAGGGGCCCGACCCCTAGGTTGGGAACCACTGGACTAAACTAGCTAACTGTATATAAAGTAGTTGAAAAAAGTTTGTTTTTTCTTCTTTCCTCTCCCATTATGGAGTATTTTTACGTTGCTGTATTGGTATATATCGGTAAGGAAGGTCACAGAAGATTATAAAACCTGAAGATATTCAATTTACTGTCATCAATGACAAAGAAAAATATAAAATCTTTACATTTGAGAAGCTGGAATCTGAGAATATTTGCCTTTTTTTAATGATTGAAACCATCAATTATCAAAATGGTTGCCAATTAATTTTCCGTCAATAGACTAATTGATTAATCAGCTCATCGTTGAGGTGCTTCTACACGCAGAAGGTGAAATATATTTTTCTTACATTTTTATTAATCAGATTTTGTTTAACTCAAAACAAGAAGTAGCAACTCATGTGAGTCAAGAGGGATTTTATATTGAATTTTGTGACAGGAAGTGGTTTATACTCCCTGCAGCTTGACAGTGATGAGGAGGAGCAGTGATGAGGAGGGACCAGTGGTGACTGTGCATATCGGGGCTTAAACTAAAGAGGAGTCATGGAGATTTCACGCAGCAGGCAGGAATATTCATCCCTCTCCTCCTCCGGTGCCGGTCCCGTCTGCAGTCAGGTGAGTCAGATGATCACAGCTGCCGTGTGTTTTATTGTCCTCGTGCTGCGCTGCAGTTTCACACTCAGCCACCAGCTGTACTGCAGGTGCACCAGGTTTACCTAAAGTCTATGTGAACTTCAGTATCAGCAGGGAAGCATCTGCATTGAGGTACAGAGGAATTCACTTGCATGCATGTTATTCTGAATGCAAACCACACAAACATTATTTTATTATAATTGTTAAGATTATAATTATTAATGTTTCAATTGGTATTTTTTTCATTTAGAGACAGAAAAAGACAAACCAGACAAAGAAGGAGAGAAATGCTGTGAGATGTTGAGGTTGTAAGAATGAGTTTGTCTTTATCTGGAGCGTCTGAAGCTCCGGAGGTCAGAGAGACTTTAAGTCCTTGTTCAAGGACAAAACTGTAGTGAGAGCGGAGAGAGCGAGCTGAAGCCAGCAGACGGAAAAATAAGCAATACATCACATCTTCATACACCCACTCTGACAACAGTCTGAACAATGTCACTGATGCTTTGAACGTTGTTGGTTCGACTGTAAATGTGCATTTTTTTTAACTGAAGCAGAAAACAAGCCTTCAGTTTGAAGCCAGCAGAGTCAAAATATGTTTATATTTGTCCAAAATATCAGTTTTACATCATGAGTGTTGTGTTACAATAAATTATTTATGATCCATTTGATGACAGATGTAACAATACCACAAAATATACTGCAAAAATATAAAAATACAATCAGTCCTGCATTCATAGTTTTACAAAAGTCATCATCAAAATGTACTTACAGCAGTGGTTCTCAAAATGGGGTTTGGGGACCCCCAGGGGTCGTTGATAGGGTTCAAGGGGGTCCATCCATCAGTAACACAGTGACAGAATGTTTGACTGACACTTTCTGTAATAAAAACATCTAAAAGCAAAAATCTTATCAGATTTGGTTCTGTGGTTCTAATTTGTGTCACTTAAAGTATCAAAAGTTCTATTATTGGATTATTATTACTGGCGTATTAGTGTGTAATGAGTATTTTTAATGTTAGCTGGCTCATTTTAAATCATTTTTATAGCGTTTGGCAGTTTAATCTATAAAATAATTTAATACATTACAAGTTAATCATATTTTTTATATGTTGAATCTTATCCAGTAAAGAAAAGCTGTCAGACAAATGAAAAAAGTGAAATATTTCCTTTTATAAATGTCGTTAAATAGAAGTATGAAACAGCATAGAATGGAAATACGTGCACCTTAGAATTGTACTTCAGTAAAGTACTTGTGTAAATGTATTTAGTTATTTACAGTATATGAAAATACTAAAAGCCTTGTTTGTGTCACTGCATAAGAGAATGTGAGGACTGTATAGACGAGGACTTTTTAACAACACAATTTTGACCCAAACTTTAACCAAATAAATATTTTAACCTGAATAATTCTTCCCATAAATGGAGTCAAAAATGAACTAAGATATTGAAGATATTGTGGTAATTTTGCCACAAAAAGAAAAGAAAACTTGGACACATCGACGCTGCTTGTGAACATGTTTAATAAGCTTCTAATACTGATGTGTGTTATTTTAATGATAATAAAATCCTGCAGGGCTCCTGATTCAGCAGCATCATGGGGAGTTCCACTTCCTCTCTCGTTGACGAGGCCGAGGGGGACGCGGCCCCCCGGGGTGCAGCGCTGCCCCCCTCCCCCATCATGGGATGTCTGAGGAGCAGCCACAGCACCTTCATCCCTCGGCAACTTCCCAGACCCAGCAGGCACCGGGAGCGCAGGTAAGACGAGACGAGTCTGTCGCACTTTTTTTAACACGACGTGAGTGTGAACAGTCAGATGTTTCTGAGGAAACAGAGATGTTGTGACACGCTGCTCTCACTAATTACTGCAAAACAAATCATTGATCAGTCCGTCCAACAGATTCTGACGCATCGAAGCTCGTTACAAGAAATGAATAACGGCCTCCTTCATTAAACGTGTGGCCTTTGCTGTGAGATGCTCGTTTTTCCATTAAGCCTCATATTATATTTCATAAAAATGTAATAATTTATTCTGATAGATAGATACTTCTCACAGCAGCCACTTGACAAAAATCAAAATACAAAAACAGTGAGGTAGGTAAAAGCAACAAATATAATTAAATAACTAAATCCACTGACTCATATATAATAATATATTGAATGAGAGTCAGTTGTAGCTTCTAAAAGCCGTCGGCGGCATTTTAAGATACTTGCTGGTTGCTTCAGACATACAAACATCCCAAAAAGCTTCAAACTCATCAAACTGGCACAAAGCTGTGTAACTACGTCATGATGCAGTTTAGACATCCAGGTTCATAACAGCAGCAGAAATACTGTTGTTTCAAGACAGACATGGAAAATTGTGAACTTGTCCTTTAATCTGGATGCTGCTGAGAAAATAGAAATGGAGTTTTTTGACTCTGGTTTTGAATGTATGATCGAAACAACTCCACCGATACAGCCGACATGTTACTGTTGATCCACTTTCTTTACAATTAATAAAACATATTTGAATCTCTAAGCATGAAAGCAGGATGTCAGATGGTCTGCAGGGTCTGACTTCCCAGTGGAAAGCTCACGTGTGTGTGCGTTTCCAGACCGCCGTCTACAGTTCAACCACCAGGGATTTCCCCGCCAGCGTTACATTTCCTGTCAGTGAGTAACTCGACTCCTGGCTGGCGCCAAATCTGATGAAGGTTGGGACAATGTGGCAGCAGAGACGAATCACACTGGACACAATATAGACAGTATATCAGACAGAGATACAGTAATAATTAATAAGAGGAGGTTCGCTTTATATCGACCACATATCAGAGTCCGAGACGTCCACACAACCGTAGAATCAATGAAACATCCAGTCTGCTCATATTAAAGGTGCAATTATAACATTTATAGATCATCATAATCAATCATTTTTATACATATAGTGATCAAACAAACAAGAACATTTCAGGGTAGACTTTAGTGTCCTTTAAGCTGTATTTATTATAAACTATAGAACTGGATTGTTTGACAAGTAAAATCAGGAAAAGGCTCCAAGAAACATGTTTACTGAGTTATCTGGATAAAACTGCAGTAAAACCCAGAACCCTCATTAAACCAGCAGTCAGGTGTCCATAGTAACAGTGAAAGAGGTTTTTCCTCGCTGTAATCATTCCTCCTGTTCATACTGGATATTAAAAGATCCTTCAAATGTGCTTTCAATGGAAGTGATGGAGGATAAAATCCACAGTGTGTCCACACAGTCATTTAAAAGTCTGTGTGAAGCTTCTATTCAGCTTCATCAGTCTGAGTTAGTCATATCAAGTGGATATCTGACACATTTACAGTCTTTTTAGCATCAAATTCCCTCTTTGTGTTTCCTCGGACAGTGTTTCCCTGTTGAGCTGCAGGTGGAAGTATAGTAACAAAAAGAGGAACTTTGGCACTAAAAAGACTGTAACGTTGAAAGATATCTACTTGATTTGACTCATTTGGACGCTGAAGCTTCATATTAGCTTCAGATAAACTTTGAAATACATTTTGTCCTCCATCACTTCCATTGTGAGGTCATTATGAAGGGATCTTCTAATGGTCAGTATGAACAGGAGGAATGATTACAGCAAGAAAAACAGGTTTCACTGACTGTTGTTTTAAGACACACTTGATAAACTGTGAACTCGTCCTTTAACTAAAATATTTGAATACTTCTTGCTTTTCCATCACACTGACTTTGTACTTCGGTCACTGTAATTATAAACATCTTTCTATGTGGTATTAAAGGTCTTTAAGTGTGTTAAATTTAACTTGAACCCTGTTTATAAATAAAGTTGAGTTTAGTGACGCGATCATGTACAAAAAAGGATTTTGTTTTCAGGACGAGGTCAGGAAATGACTTCAAATGTTTGTGAAACCTGGCAGAAACATTTGATGTGTAACAAAACAAACAGAACTATTTTAAATAAGGTTTTACAAAAAGCATCATATTTTCTGCATGAAGCCAACGATGCTGCATGTTATCATGCTTAACTTATGTATAATAATAATAATAATAATAATAATCATTCATGTATGAATGTGTTGAAGAAATTCACTCAAGTTTAAAGTTTGCTGTGGTGGAAGTGATTTAATAGCGGTGAGTTTACTGAGACGGTAGACTGACCCAGAGCAGAAGAGATGGAAACACTTTATACTGTAAGATCAAACAATTGGTAACCAAAAGGTAGGGAGGGAGGGCGTTTGCATACAGGATCAAGGCAGCATAGTAAGGCGGGGGGAGGGGGGCTCTCAGGTAGGTGAAAACAAGGGGCAAAAACAGGAGGGGCTGCTGCATTCAGACAGGATCAAAAAGGTCAAATCAGCAGGGGTCAAAGGCAGGAAAGATGCATAGTTGTTCCCAGAAATCCCAACCTGCCTCCTGTCAACAGTCCAGACTGCTGCTGCTGGAATGTGGGGACAGTTTTCTTGACACACTTTGAGCTCCTTAATACCAGTCGATCATGTTTTTGAGTTTATCTGAATATTACTGCTGACTGTTTTCATCCCTTTATGGCCACAGTTTAGCATCTTCTAATAGCTGCTCCCAGCAGGTTAATGCATCATGTCACACAAAGCAAAGCTCGTCTCAGACCGGTTTCATAAACATGACAGTGAGTTCAGTCATCAGATCTGAATCCAGTAGAACAGCTTTGGGATAAAAACAGGAGCATCGATGTGCAGCTGACAAATCTGCAGAAATTATGTGATGCAATCATGTCACATGGACGACAAATTCAGTCCTTTAGGGCTGAAACTAACAATTATTTTCATTATTAAATATTCTTCTGATTATTTTTTTTGATATTTTGTCTATAACATGTCAGATAACAATTATTTAAATACAGTAGTGAGGTGTTTCATTCATTTAGACCACAGATTAAAAGAAAAAAATCATAGTACTTGAGATAATCCAGGAATGTCAGATGTGTCCAGTAGCTCAGGTAACAGGAACACCTGCGTCTCAGAGACAGTTTGCACTGAATTAATCCGCCCAGGTTGGACTGTGCCGGAGGCTTCAGGCTCGATGCCAAGCTACTTAGAGGGAGCAGCTAGAAAATGTGGGCCAGCCTCCACACAGACGTCCCGCTGCTGGCTCCTCAAATCTAAATTTCTCCCTGGATGCCACAGCAGATAATCCGGCCTGATTTACAGTCCGAGCCTCCGAACACAACGAGGAAACACGAGTCTTAGATGTAGAACAGTGAGACAAAGGACTGAAACAGCTGGAAGGTAAGAAACCATCAGTGGTGGAAGAAGAACTCAGATCCTTTAGTAGAAATATCACAGTGCAAAAATACTCCAGTACAAGTAAAAGTCCTGCATTTAAAATCCTACTCAAGTAAAAGTACAGCAGGTAAGTATTAGCAGGTAAATGTGTTAAAAGTAATATACTAATAAAGTACATTATTAATACTGACGAGTCAGTGCATAAGCAGCATTTTATTGTAATTATTTGATCTTCAGGACTTTATAAGAGTCACAATATAAACCTGAATGACTGTGAGATGATAGTTCGTGTAGAAAAAGAAGAAAAAACTTCTGATACATTAATTTGTATTTATTTTGTGAAATATTGCAATTTTACCTCTAATTTTACCTTTAGATTGTATTTATTTGAAATGAAAACCACTCACAGACACAGAAACATGATGACAAGGAGACACAACAACACACTGATGTTATGTGAAGTTTGGGAAGTTTGCTGCTTTAATCTGAAATAATGCAGACGTGTAACGGAGTAGAAGAACATATAAATACTCAAGTAAAGTACAAGTACCTCAAAATGAATACAGTACTTGAATCCACTGCTGGAGATGGTGGATGTTTGCAGTCTAACAGTCTGTGTTTGGACCAGTTGAAGAGCAGTTTATGTTACTGCAGTGCTGCTTCTTCTATCATTTCCATATTCATGCATTTTAATTTTCTCCCCGCAGCCACAGAAACACGCAAGAACCGTCGATGCACCCGTTTTATATTTGGATTTTTTTCCCTCGTCTTCATCTTCAGAGGCCTTTTTCTCCTTCAGGGATTTTACACTTGAAACCAGAGTTCAGCTGCAAGACGTTGCTGATATTTTTCTGCATTAAATTTACTATCAACACATATATGTGGTGATAATTATTTCAGTAAATGTGACCGTTGTTAAGCCAAAATGACAGAAAATAACCCAAACGAGCATTTTCTAAGAAACTATCTCAAAGAATGCCAAAACTCTTCCAAGGTCATAAAAATAATAATTTATTGCTCTGTTCTGTAATCAAATCATCAGATAATAAGATTTTATTATTTATTATAATAAGTATTTATTGATCCCTGGGAGGAAATTCACATGTTACAGCAGCACAGAGACAAGCAAAGAGAAATAAATACAAATGAAATAATAAATAAATTAAAGATGTGACATTAAAGAAGCTACCATATATGCATGACAATAAATTAGACCAGCAGAATGTTCTTCATGCAGGTTTATATCTGTTAAAATTCAGATTTGAAGCTTCGGGCAAAAGTCGTGACTTTAGAAAATGTTCTTCCTTCTATAATCACTTGTGATCAGACTGGTTTTATATGAGGGAGGTTTTTTTCTTTGCATAATGTAAGAAGATTAATGTGTCATTCAGCAGTCTTCAGCTCCAGGGTCTCGCTTGTTCCTCTTTGATCGGCTGGAATGGCCTCGTCTCTTTCCCACGCTTCATTAATTTGGATTTGGGGAGGATTTTATTAAATGGAGTGTATACTTCACCTCTCTGGGCTGTAATTACTAATGAGCTCAGGTCCAGTAATTTTAGTATTGAACAGGGTGCTAGACAAGGCAGAAATGTACCTGAATATTAAACAAAATTAACTGTATATTTATTATATGTGTATAATAAATGAATACTTTACACAATATCTTTAGGTTTGGAAGGTGAATCAGTAATATAAGATGTGCTGAATGAGTCCAGGATGATGATTTGAGGTCAAACATGTTGTGTGTTTTCTGTCCAGTTTCTCTTCTGGTTCGATGCCCATGCAGAGGAGCCAGTGGGCATGCGGCTGCTGCACCTTCCTCAACGCCGCCGGGGCCCCCCGCTGCTCCATCTGTGAAGCCCCTCGGCGGAGATCTGACACCCGCTGGATGTGTCAGGGGACCAGTAGGGAGGGCTGGTCCTGCCCACGCTGCACGCTGGCCAACCCCCGCGACAGTGTGTCCTGCTCCCTCTGCGGCTACTCTGGAACGCCGGATTCCTCTGAAGAGCAGCCTCGGCCTCAGCGCTCCAGCAGCTGCTCCGGGCCCCTGAGGCCCTCCCAGACACTGTCGACAGAACAGTGCAGGCAGCAGAACAGAAAACAGGGGGGAGATGCAGACAGCAGCAGCCTGGTTTGGGATTGTTTGAGGTGCACTCTGCAGAACACTCCTACCTCCATGTCCTGCTCAGCTTGTGGCGGACCACGTAAACTGTCTCTCCCTCAGATCCCTGCTGAGGCCTTGCTCATGCCTGAAGTCTGCAGACAGACGGCAGCACAGCAGCCAGAAGCCGCAGCGGGGGCTCTATCACTCTCCATATCAACCCGAGGAGAGTGTTTACCGAAGGAAGCCTCACATCCGCAAACACACTCCTCAGCGCTCAGTCATAACAATCCCGTCCCCTGCAGTCGCAGAGAGGTGCCGCCTCCAGACGTCTGCCTCAACCAGACACATAACATCAGTCCTTCTCCCTCATCACTCTCTGTTTCACATCTGTCTGCACAGCCAGAGCTGCTGCCCAGCAGGCGGCTCAGCATCCTGAAGGAGGAGATGTCTCCGCTGTCACCTGCATCAGGCGCCTCCGTGTCGTTCCCACCCTGCGTGGTTAACAGGACGGAGGAGTGGTCGTGTCCTGCTTGCACTCTCATTAACAAGGTCAAAGCCAAACACTGCCTGGCCTGTCACACTCCTCAGCAACACGCCACCCAGCTGCGACCAGCGCTGTCCCCGAAGAGGAAGGAGAGCATGCTGGTGGAGGCGCTGCGACAGAGTGATGAAGGAGAGGCCAAAGAGCTGTGGGAGAACATCGTCAGCTTCTGCAGACAGGTTCGTATACGGCTCAGACTGAGTATCTGCTGAGAAATGAGCTGCAACCATTAGTTATTATTTTTAAACAAAAAAAGCCCAAATTTTCTGATTATGGGTTCACAGTTTTTCATGTCTGTCTTAAAAAAACAGTCAGGTGTCCATATGAATAGTGAAAGAGGTTTTCCTGCTGTAATCATTCCTCCTCTTCATACTGACTATTAAAAGATCTCCTTCAAATGTGCTTTCAATATAAGTGATAGAGGCCAAAATCCACAGTCCTCCTTCTGTGTAAAAAGACTGTAAATGTGTCAGATATCCACTTGATATGACTTAGTCAGACTGCTGAAGCCTCATATAAGCTTCACATCAACTTTTAAATGACTGTGTGGACACACTGTGGATTTTGGCCTCCATCACTTACATTGAAAGCACATTTGAAGGATCTTTTAATAGTCAGTATGAACAGGAGGAATGATTACAGCGAGGAAAACCTCTTTCACTGTTCATATAGACACCTGACTGTTGGTTTAAGACACACATATTGTGAACCTGTCCTTTAAATGTGAATATTTTCTGGTTTCTTTAGTCCTCTGACAGTAAACTGAATATCTTTGGGCTGTGGACAAAACAAGACATCATCATCTTTGGGAAAAAGTGATTGAAAATTTTCATCATTTTCTTACATTTTATGGATCGAACAACTAATCGATGAATGGAGAAAAATGAAAATTATCGGTATTGCCACCACTAATCTTATAGTTATACAAAAAATGGATCGTAGCATTAGTTCAGGTGGAGGCTTGAAGCTGCGTCTGGATTCATGCCTCATCATCAGTGGCTCATCAGCTGTTTGGCCACCAGCTAACAGAAACATCCAGTAATATTCACACACAGCAGCAGCAAGGCATTTATAACCTTTATAACCTTTACAACCTTTATAACCTTTATAATCTTTATAACCTTTATAACCTTTATAACCTTTACAACCTTTATAACCTTTACAACCTTTATAACCTTTATAACCTTTATAACCTTTATAACCTTTATAACCTTTATAACCTTTACAACCTTTATAACCTTTATAACCTTTACAACCTTTATAACCTTTATAACCTTTACAACCTTTACAACCTTTATAACCTTTATAACCTTTATAACCTTTACAACCTTTATAACCTTTACAACCTTTACAACCTTTATAACCTTTACAACCTTTACAACCTTTATAACCTTTACAACCTCTATAACCTTTACAACCTTTATAACCTTTATAACCTTTATAACCTTTACAACCTTTACAACCTTTATAACCTTTACAACCTTTACAACCTTTACAACCTTTACAACCTTTACAACCTTTACAACCTTTATAACCTTTATAACCTTTACAACCTTTACAACCTTTACAACCTTTATAACCTTTATAACCTTTACAACCTTTACAACCTTTATAACCTTTACAACCTTTACAACCTTTATAACCTTTACAACCTTTACAACCTTTATAACCTTTATAACCTTTACAACCTTTACAACCTTTATAACCTTTACAACCTTTACAACCTTTACAACCTTTATAACCTTTATAACCTTTACAACCTTTACAACCTTTATAACCTTTACAACCTTTACAACCTTTACAACCTTTACAACCTTTACAACCTTTATAACCTTTATAACCTTTATAACCTTTACAACCTTTACAACCTTTACAACCTTTACAACCTTTACAACCTTTATAACCTTTACAACCTTTATAACCTTTACAACCTTTATAACCTTTACAACCTTTACAACCTTTACAACCTTTACAACCTTTACGACCTTTATAACCTTTATGACCTTTACGACCTTTACGACCTTTATAACCTTTATAACCTTTACAACCTTTATAACCTTTACAACCTTTATAACCTTTACAACCTTTACAACCTTTACAACCTTTACGACCTTTATAACCTTTACAACCTTTACGACCTTTATAACCTTTATAACATTTACAACCTTTACGACCTTTATAACCTGTATAACTTGTATAATCTGTATAACCTTTATAACCTTTACACACTTTACAAACGTTACAACCTTTATAACCTTTACAACCTTTATAACCTTTACAACCTTTATAACCTTTATAATGTGACACTTCTGGTCAACTTTAAGTAGAACCAGAACTTTGTAAGGAGGTAAATTGGGATTTAATCGATTCAACTTTGATATTATTGCTTGTTTTTTCTACATTTTTTATGAATTTTTTATTTTCATGTTGTTTTCACAGATGGTTCATTTGTGGTAATTTAATTTATTTACTGCATTTCAGTAATCAGCGTTGGTTGATTAGGACAGGAGCGCTGTACTTTCCAGGTTCTTATGGATCAATAAATTGAACCATTGAACTAAGATCAAATGTCATGTGTTTGGTAGCTAACTGAATCAGAAGTTTCTGCTCTTTAAGGAGCTCTGAAAGAATAAAAGATCCCTAAAAGAGCAAAATCTAACCATTCACTATAAACAATTCATTTCTTGGTCTTAGAGTCTCTGAAAGTGGATCATGGATTTGAAGCAGCCTGTGGAATTAAATTGTAAAAGAAAGTTGAACTTGATGTCCTGCTGTTTTCTATCAACTTTTCAACCCGTCTCCTAGAACGCAGTGACGTTTGTGGATGACAGCTTCCCTCCAGGTCCAAAGTCCGTTGGCTTCCCGGCGGACGACAACGTCCAACAACGGGTCAAAAAGTGGCTTCGCCCTCAAGAAATCAACTGCTGCAACTTCAGAGAGCGTGGGGTTAAGTGGTCTGTTTTCCGCACACTGCGCCCATCAGACATCCTGCAGGGACTTCTGGGTAACTGCTGGTGAGCCAACTCAAAATATATATACATGTGATGTTCTTACATTTGAACCCTGCAGCTGTAGAGTTTCTGGCTCCTTTGCAGAGGACAGCAGCTGTATTCTTTTAAACCCCAGATGGATTCATGTTTTGGGGGATCAGGTTCCTGAGTGCCTTGGCTGTTCTGGCTGAACGTCCTGAGCTGGTGGAGAAAGTGATGGTGACCCGGTCGATGTGTCCTGAGGGAGCCTATCAGGTGCGACTTTGCAAAGACGGCTCGTGGACCACAGTGCTCGTGGACGACATGCTGCCATGTGACGAGAACAGCCACCTCCTCTTCTCTCAGGTCAAACATACAACTCTAAACACTAAATCTGCAGTAAATATGTCGCCTAATTACACCAAAAATGACTTTGTGCTTCAAAACAATGTATAGAATGAAGGCGAAAAGGTGCTTTTTTAACACTAAACTACTACTGCTTTTTCATATGTTGATACAAGATGAACCAAGAGTGGTGTCAGTAAATGCAAAATACAGTGATACAGGAAAATATACACTGTACTTAATAGTGCAGCTGCCTACAATGTGTCATCATAGTGTAACATAAATAAAGAGGAAACACTTTGACATGAAGTTAGATGCTAAAAAAACATCTTTCTAAAGCAAAGCGCTCTGACTCATATGAGAGGCATCATGTGACGTCACACAGATATTAGAGGAGAGACTATTACAGCCTACAGTAGCTGATGTTACACTGTCAGTTGCAACACAACATGATGCTGGACAGGGAGACACTGAGCAGCTGTAAAAAAAATAAACAGTAAATTGGCAGCTGTAATGATGATATTCAAGATTCAAGATTCAAGATTTAGTTTATTGTCATTTTCTTGTTTATTTGAAAACAAAAAACAAAATGCTGTTCCTCCCACAGCAGTGCAACAACAACAGAAAGGATAAATATGTACTGTATGTCTAACAATTCCCTTATAAAAAAAGATAAAAACATATACATCCCAAGAGAAAAAACAAAACAAAACAAAAAAAGAACGAGCAGTTAGCAGCACAGTGTATAAAAGTACATTTAGAGAGAAAAGTATGTCTCAGTTCTTGCATGTCAGCGAGTGAGCAGCACTGATGGAAGTTTATAATCCATTTTGCTGTCCAGAGAACATCAGACAACATGGTTGTTGAAACTGCTGGTTTATACGGGTTAGCAGTTAGCCTAGCTTACAGTCTCTGGTGAATTAATTTGTGCATTAAGTTTTGTTTTGTTAAAATGTTTTATTTTAGTTAATCATATTTAAATTAGTCAGTCTTGAAACAACAGTCAGTCGTCCAAATGAGTCAAATCAAGTTGACATCTTTCAATGTTACAGTCTTTTTAAAGCCAAAGTCCCTCTTTTTGTTACTATACTTCCACCTGCAGCTCAACAGATCAACTTCACATCAACTTTTAAATGACTGTGTGGACACACTGTGGATTTTATCCTCCATCACTTCCATTGAAAACACATTTGAAGGATCTTTTAATATCCAGTATGAACAGGAAGAATGATTACAGCGAGGAAAACCTCTTTCACTGTTACTATGGACACCTGACTGCTGTTTATAGACACACTTGAATAATTGTGAACATGTCCTTTAATGCACTATGATTTCAGGTGAAATGAGTGACTGCTGTATCTGTTAATGACTCGTATTACAGGGTTGGAACCGCTCTTGAATTTTGTTTGTACCTCAGATTAAGAGTCCAGATCTCGTTCATATGAGTGTTTCTTGTCTGAGGCTTTTTCTCTTGATCCTTTTTCTTGTCATTTTCCGTCACCAGGCGCAGCGGAAGCAGCTTTGGGTGGCTCTGATTGAAAAAGCGCTGGCCAAGCTCCACGGCTCCTACTTTGCTCTGCAGGCGGGCCGCGCTATCGAGGGCCTCTCCACGCTGACCGGGGCCCCCTGCGAGTCGCTGGCCCTCCAGGTCAGCACCACCAACCCCAAGGAGGACCCCATTGACACAGATCTCATCTGGGCCAAAATGCTGAGCTCTAAAGAAGCAGGGTGAGCATCAGGGAAGAGAACCGATCCGACGGGAGATAACAGGTCTATACTAATCCTAACTCTCTTTGGTGCTGCTAGTTTCCTCATGGGTGCATCTTGCGGAGGAGGTAACATGAAGGTGGACGACGCGGAGTACGAGTCTCTGGGTTTACGTCCTCGACACGCCTACTCTGTCCTCGATGTGCGTGATGTGGACAGTCACAGGTGAGCGTTCACGGCTTTTTTGTCGCCTATTTTGTGATTGAAGATTCAGCTTTTCTGCAGTGCAGAGTGTACATGTAGGTTGAATAGTCATCATTGCTTTCTTCCTCCGCTAATGGAAGCAGAAAACAGCGTAAACATGCCTTGAAGTGCTGCCATACACCAAATCCTTTTAGTGTCACCATCCATACGCTCTTCCACATCATCGTGTCATCATTTCACCAAAATACACCCAGAGACACTGCTTCTGAGGTTTTAAGAGGGTGATAATGTGACATACAGTATGTTTAATCACATATTTTTTAGGGCAGCTGGTTTGACAGCAGAGATGGATTATGCTGCAGGAGGTCTGAGAACTTTCTGTGCGTCTTTTGATCCTTTTTTCCACAGACAGTTGATGAAAATCAATGCAAAAACTGGCACCTACATTACCCACAATGCAACTCAACTCAATTACTGAACAGTAGAGATTGGTGACATCACTTGAGGTTATTTTTTCAGATTTTCACATAGCTCCTTCTAGAGACACAGAAGGTTTTATACGACGTTTTACACATCTGGAAAAACAAGCTGAGGAGGAAAATCTGACCAATCTGACTTTTTCTCCCTCAATACAGATCCTAAAACTCCTCTTCTGATACCAGCGTTCTATTTTTCCTAAATTTGTTCTGCTGACCCTTTGGAGGGGCCCGACCCCTAGGTTGGGAACCACTGGACTAAACTAGCTAACTGTATATAAAGTAGTGTAAACTAGCTCCACCTCCAGCAGCTACAACAGTAACATGCTGCTCTAACACTGATGCTTCACTATTAATAATCTAATGATGTCATATATAATAATATATCAGTCAGAGGGACCAAACCACTACTTTTACTGCAATACTTTAACTACATCAAGCTCATAATACTTATGTACTTTTACTGCAATACTTTAACTACATCAAGCTCATAATACTTATGTACTTTTACTGCAATACTTTAACTACATCAAGCTCATAATACTTATGTACTTTTACTGTAGTAGGATTTTTCATGCAGGACTTTTACTTGTAATGGAGTATTTTTTCATTGCTGTATTAGTACTTTTACTTAAAGTACTTCTTCCATCGCTGGATTTTGGTCCATGTTTATGTTAAGAACTTTTCCTTTTTTTTTTACATCGTTGTATTAGTACTTTTACTGAAGTAAAGGCTCTGAGTTCTTCTTTCACTGCTGCATATAACTTCTTAACTATAAGTTGAATCATTCATACTGTATTTTGAGAAGTATTTGTTATAATACATACAGTATATTGCAGTATCTACCATCTTGTTTCAGGTTAGTGCAGCTGAGGAACCCGTGGGGTCGGTTCTCCTGGACCGGACCGTGGGCGGACGACTGGCCGAACTGGCCTCCACACCTAAAGAAGGAGCTCTGCGCCCAGCGAGCCGAGGACGGCCTGTTCTGGATGGACTTCTGGGATTTCATCAGGTTGGTGGATCAGGAGTCACAAAACTACAACAAGCGTTTATTGATTGAAGCTGCTGAAATTCTGTTTATTTTACATTCGCAGTCCAAACTATGTGATATACTCAGATCGCTCACTTTAGTCACATTCAAAGCGTTTTATTAGCTTGACCATAATAATAATGACACACAGCACTTTATGAATACTGAATACTGAATTTGAATATTTTATTTGTTTAGACATTTAAAAACTACATTTTTTTATTTTTAGAAAAACAAATGGTTTGATTTGTACGAAAGGACATCAATATATTGTAAAAACACACTTTTACCTCCATACACTCCACTAATACATGAATTCAAAGGAAACAAACACTTGTGCACAGCCGCATTGTGTGTGTTTATGCATTCATACATGTCTGTGAGTGTGTGTTTGACTCTGGCAGGTACTTTGACTCAGTGGATATCTGTAAGATTCATTCAGACTGGCAGGAGGTTCGGGTCCCGGGTGTTTTCCCCCGCGGAGCCGACGTCCCGCTGACGGTGGTGTCGATGACGGTGCTGGAGAGAACGGCCATGGAGCTGGCTTTATTCCAGCAGGGCAGCAGGTACGACACACACACACACACACACACACACGCACACACACGCACACACACACACACACACACACACACACACACACACACACACACACACACACAGACACACACACACACACACACACAAAAGCCAAGAAATCAACATGCTGTGTTAGTGTTAAAGGATATTTATAGATGAGCTGCTGTGACAAAACTCTTACTACATGTCGGAATTATTTTCTGTCTACATGGAGATTATTGATAAAGTTAAATAAACACTTCCAAAAGTTCCAAAAATGCAGTAGAAACGCTGCCTGCAAGACAAAACTCAGGGCTTCAACCTGCTCTGAACGCTTCGTTTGGGACGTTTTTTTTTCTACCTTGCTGATGAGATGACATTGGCTCGTCACTCATGTCCATAAACAGCCGTCCGTTCTGTAACCTTGGTTGTTAAGGTGGTTGCTAAGGTGTTTCCATGTGTCTCATATTTCAGATGTGATTCATCCAACATGTACAGATGGATTTGAGAAGTTGACATTTGGAGTAAAGAAGGAGAAAAAGAAGTGAAATCCTGCTACTATAGTTTGTTTACGTAGCCTCCGGAGCCGGAGGAAGCTTCCTGAAAGCTGACCAATCAGAACAGAGTGGGCTCATCAGGAGGCGGGGCTTAAAGAGACAGGAGCTAAAACGGCCTGTTTCAGACAGAGGCTGAACTGAGGGGCTGCATAAAGGACCAGTAGAAGATAAATAAGGAGTTTTTAACCGGAAAAGATATTCCAGTAGAGACCCAGAATATAAATATAGAGCTGGAAATGTGCAGAATATGTGTCCTTTTTAAATAGTCATTTCTGTTTAGTCAGCTGCCTCAGAGATACATGAAGAAACCAAAGAATGAGTGAAAGTGACTTCAGACTGATTCATGTTTAAACTAAACATCCTGACTGTGTTTCCCTCTCTCGTGGCGTCAGGCGGTGGGACACAGCAGAGAGCCACCTGCTGGATTTGTGTGTGTTGGTGTTTCGAGTGGCGTACGACAGCTGCGGCACTCTGACGCTGGGCCGCCTGCTGGCCCACAGCCGGCGCTCGGTGAGGAGGTTCGTGGGCTGCGACGTGATGCTGGAACCGGGCGAATACGCTGTGCTCTGCTGCGCTTTCAACCACTGGCACAGCGCCGTCACAGAGGGCACCAGTAAGAACCCCAGAATCAGGCTGCTTATTTTATCATAATAATAATAATAATAATAATAATAAACTTTATTTATATAGAACTTTGGTGAACAAAGTTACAAAGTGTTTTACAGAAAGAAAAAATAAAAAACAGCAATTAAAAACAAAGAGGAAAGCAAACAGAGGAATAAAATGAAGTTACACAAAAATATAAAGTGCCAGAAGTTGGATAATAAAACACAGCAACATATTAAACATTCATAAAAGATTTCTGATCAAAGAATTTTTTAAGAAGAGATTTAAAAGACATTAAAGATACTGAGGAACATCACTTAATAATAGTAATAACAGTATTTCTGTAGCACTTTTCCAAACAGTTTAAGGTAGAGATGCTAAAAACACAACACAGAATGATGAAACAGTAAAACAATGAGGGTCATAGATAATAAGACTAGAACTGGATAAAGAACAAAAGCTACAATTTAAGAAAAGTCTTTCTTTTAAAAGTGAGTTTTAACAAGTGATGACTCCAATATTCACTCTCTTTTAGCTCTGTTTTTGGTCTCCACCAACTCCTGAGGGAAATATCTGGCTCTTTAGTTGCTAAATGCTCCACTATGTTCACCAGCTAGTCTACAGCTAACTGTGTCTGTTTGCTGTTTGGTGCTGAGCAGGTAGTGTACAGCAGCTTTTTACAGCTTTTTCTCTGAAAACGACGCTATGAGACGCTGAGAGTGAACCAGAACAGTAAAGTTACAGCCGGACAGATAAACAACGAGCTGAAACTCACTATAAAGCTCCGTAAAGCCGAGAGGAGCTGCAGAGTCACTGATAATTCTCTGTAGGTTCATCACTACGAGCCACAACCAACACATTACACACTGACTGATCAGACTGTAGAGTTATAAAAATAATTATTATTTTACTTTAAATTATAAAGACATCTTTTTCTTTCTCTTGCACCACATAAAACTCTAACATACATATAAATATTCTGCACACAAACCCAGAAAAACTATAATGACGTCATTCCTTAGCGTTTTACTGGGTCAAATTTTCCTTAATTGGTTTGATAACTGGGGTCCGTCATCTATAAGCCGACTGTTAAAGTCTTTCCTTCTACTGTCTGATCATTGCTGGTGGTTGATTTTTAGTAAAATATATATTTTCTTACCACAGGAAACATATATTATATAATATTGTATAAATATAATAATGGGTCAAAGGACAAATGCAAAAAAGTGTCTTATACCACATTATAAGATGTTACTCAGGCTAACAGCTACAAATAGACCGAAACTGCCTGATTCTTAATTATACATCAAGCTTCAGATCACATGTTATTCATCACGACTGACGTCATTTCGAAACATGAAATCATTTTGTTTTGTCTTTTCAGTGAGCGGTGTGAGATCGGAGGCGTCTGGTTACATGCTGGCCGTCTACAGCTCCAGACTGCTGATGGTGGAACAAGTGACGGCCGTTAACACGACCATCGCCGACGCCATCATCCAGCTGACGGAGACCAGAGGAGAGAGACACGAGGTAACAACGCATTAAACTTCATTAGATCACTGCTGGGTCCGTTTTATATCCAATCAGCCTCTGAGCTCACTAATTGTTTTTCTTAACTCGTTAACACTCGATCTCTTGCCGAGTTTACAACTGAAATTTACAACTTTATGTTTTTCAAGGGCAAAATCCTGCCGGTAAAAGTGTTTACAAGAATCTCCTGAACGCATCATAAGAGTCTTTTTGTTTGGTTTATTCTCTGTTTATTTTACTCATAAATATTTAATTGCAAATGTATTTGAATTTGTCAGGATTCATCTTATTAGATTAAAAACTGATATTTAAAATCATGTTTCACTGCTGATTGCATAATGAGATGTTCTTGTGGGTGTAAAAAACAAGAAAATTTCAGGTCATTTTGATAAAAGATTTTGGCACTTCAGACCCTCTTATAGCTGTAAAATGAGAACATTTGTTCCTATAAAAAGATTATTTTATATTCAGTTTGCAATTCTTCGCTTTTGATGCTACAATTTCACCACCGATTTTCTACATTTTCTCTGTAAAACTTTAAAGAATCAAGTTTCCTGTATCTTGTTTTAGTGTTGAAAATAACTTCTCAAGTTTAAATTTATCAGAGTTTAACAGAGTTAATGAGAACAGTATAATTATTTTAGAAAAAATAAAAGCCATTTTTGAGAGATCACAATCTCAAGATATTAAAATAAAATAATTACAGTCATTTACTCTTCTGAGCTTCCGTATTCTTCAAATAGCGACATTTATCTTGCACTCTATCAATATTTACCATTAACATTGACAATATTCAGTGTACATATGTTGTACACAACATAATTAATGTTATCTATATTATATAATATGTCTGACTCATTCTACTGTATGTACTGTTTTGTTCATCTTATTTATCTACTTATATCTGGTTTCTAGCTACTGTTAATGGATGCTAACTGCATTTTGTTGTGCTGTTACCTTCTGCATGCAATAACAACGCTCAATCTAATTTAATCTAAATCTAATTTATGTGTAATATTGTACAAAGTCCATTAGAAATACATAAAATAAATAACACAGTCATGTATCAGCTGCAGCTCAGGAAGTGAAAACATCCCCTGATGAGGATGTTTTAAATGTTTGTGGTTGAGATTAACACGTGTCGTCGTCTCCGTCAGGGTCGAGAGGGGATGACCTGTTACTACCTGACGCACGGCTGGGCAGGACTCATCGTCATGGTGGAAAACAGACACCCGAGACATCACCTGCACGTGTCCTGCGACTGCAGCGACAGCTTCAACGTGGTGTCGACACGCAGCAGCCTCAAAACCATCGACAGCATCCCTCCTCTGCACAGGTTCACCATCACAGCCTGAAACCAGCTCAGATTCACTTTAAACATCTTTGTACTTTCCTCCTTTCTCTACTCCGAGCCCGTCGGTTCTTACTGAAGGGCTTTAAAAACAGCTGATGCATATATAGTTTCATTTTTAAAAAAGGTTCAGTAATTTCCTAAAACAGCAGACAGCAGCTGATATTTGATCAAACAAACTGGAGACTGAATGATTGTTTCAGTCGTCTTTCAAGCAAAAAGTCAAATTCATTTATAGAGCACATTTAAAAACAAAGAGCTTTACAGTAAAATACTCAGTTAATACAAAGTTAACAATTTAATCATGCTGTTAAAAATTGAAGAGACTCAACAGTGATTCTCTGAAGGGTTTTTTTTTGTTATCAATTGTTTTTATTTCCAAAGAAAAAACAGAATTTGTTACAATAACAAGACAAAATAACAAAGTATAATAACATAATAATATATCCCACTATAACGTGAGGGGGGGCAACAGATTTAAAACGTTCCCGTAAAGGCCGATACTAATATTGATCTGTCAAAACATAATTGACAACAGGGCAGATGATTATTAGGGATTCTTCAAGCAATTAAGATCAAATAAAGTTGTGTTCATTTTCTCAAATGAGCAGATTGAATACATATCTTCATAATTCATGATAATAAACTGTTAGACGATACCGATACCATTCAACTTAACAGATAGAAGACTGTTTGAACATTTACTGTGGTGATACTTATTCAATTAGTTTGCTGAAAAATCCATTATTGGACTGAATGTTTGAGATACTGATCACCCTGTAGCTAACAAAGGTTCCCTCCCCTCCCGACCCACAATAGTGGGTTAGGGTTAGTTTTCATTCTGAACCACATCCAGACCAGAGAGGGATGACTGACTGACTCCCACATGAGATGCAGGGAGATGCAGAAGTCGAGATGTGAAGTAATAGAAGCAGTAAAACTGTCTCCAGATCACCGTCGACCTGTGAAAAAAACTACAGCTGATGACTGAATGCAGGGTCAAAGGTGACACCTGGATTTCTTGTTTTGCATGTGTGCTGAGATGTGAGGACAGAGACTCGGCTGTATCAGAAACAACTTGTACAGGACCAATAATGAACTTTCATTTAGCAAAAAAAGACAAATATTGTCAAGTTTCAGCTTCCTCACAAGAAAACATGAGGATTTACTTTGTCATATGTGACAGTAAATTAAATATCTGTAGCTTTTGGACAGAAAAAGCTAATTGAAGACGTCACTGTGGAGGCCTACAGACTGCGAATGACACTTTTTGCAGCAAACATTACTCAAACAGGAGGAAATAAATGTGCACACGGGAGAAAGATCTAGACTATCAGCAGCCTTTAAAGTGAGGTGGATGTGATGCAGGTGTGTTTCTCTCTCAGACAGGTACTGGTGGTTCTGTCCCAGCTGGAGGGAAACGCCGGATTCTCCATCACACACAGACTGGCTCACCGTAAAGCCGTCCAGGCTTCTCTGGGAAACTGGAGTCCCTCCAAAGCGACACACAGTCCAGCTCTGAGTCCAGAGACAGCAGGTCTGCATCAGCCTCGACCCCTCTGACTGCTGGGGTCCCGGGAGGAGCTCAACCGGTCGGAGGAACCCCGCTGGTTGTCTGGGATCAGGATCTCAACACGGAGGCAGCTTCTTTAAAGGAACAGTCCAACACTTCAGCTTGTTTGTTGAGCTCATTTGACTTTGTTGGAAAGTTTCCTTTGGATTTAGTGAGCAGGCAGAGCTCCTCCGAGACAGAAATAATCTCACTGGTTGAATTAAGCTTTAATAAGCCGTACAAAACAGCAGTGCAGATTTTATGGCTTAAAGTGGCTATAATAGATCTTTTCAGCTCTACTCTGCTTTATGGAGCTTTATAGAGAGTTTCAGCCAATGTGGAAGAACCTTAAAGTGCCGCCGACGGCCGCTAGCTGCTCCAACTGGCTCCCCTTCAATAGGCATCAACTTCTCTCCACAAATACCGAGTCAATCTGTAAATTCAGACCCTCTAATAAGTCTGCTGGTGGTCATTTTGGAAATTATTGCTCCATTAATAAGATTTGAAGACTTATAGTAGCTTTGATGTCTGCTGTGTGGCTGCTGATTGACACTCACACTGAGTTTAATATTACTTGATTACGTCCAGTAGCAGCAGGTTCACAGTCAGGTGCAAAAAAAAAACACGTTTCACTGTTTCGTTTGGGCTCCTGACTGTTGTTTTGAGACACATTTGAGAAACTGTGAACACGTCCTTTAATTGAAGTGTCTTCCAACAAGTGAGATCGTTCATTTCTGTCTCCAGAGCAGCTCCGACTCCAAGAAAAGACTCAGTCACAAAGAAGAAGCTGCTCGTCCCTTCACAAAGAAACACATGATGCACTTTAATATTTTACATGTCAGATCACAGGATGGTCTTCAGGTCCAAACTGTCTTAATTGCACTGGTGATAGATGACTAGAAGTAATGATGTTAGTTAGATGTGTCTCAGCTGGCTGCCAAGACAAGAATATTTATTCTCCTCAGTATTACTCAGTCATACTGCAGTTTTAGGATGTTTAAATAAAGTATTTTAGATTGAAATAGTGTTTTAGATTTAGAAACGCAGCAGAGACTCGCTGTGAGGTTGCATTAGCACTTTATAAACTTCAAACTATGCTGGATTCTTGTGGTGTTTCACTTTTAAGATTCGCACAGAAGACAAAAACTGTTTTATGTGCGTTCATCCAAAATCACCAGAATATTGTTAGAGATCATAAAAAAACTATGCAAATGTTTGAAAACTGTTATGATGCTTCATCAATTAAAACATGTACAACTCTTCATCGCTTCAGCTCGTCTGTTATATTTGAGGGGTTATAAAGTTATAAAGTTATAAAGTTAGTTTTACTGACTTCTGTAGATTTAACCAGGTTTCTTAATAACTAAGTACATTTACTCCAGTATTGTAGTTAAGTACAGTTTTGAGGTACTTGTACTTTACTTGAGTATTTCCATGTGATGCTACTTTCTACATTTCAGAGGGAAATATTGTACTTTCTACTCCACTACATTTATTTGACAGCTTTAGTTACTTTTCAGATGAAGATTTGACACAATGGATAATATAACAAGCTTTTAAAATACAACACATTGTTAAAGATGAAACCAGTGGTTTCCAACCTTTTTGGCTTTTGACGTCTTACAAAAAGCAGTGTGTAGTCGGGGTCACATTTCACATGTCTATGAGTTGTTAACAGCTCCACCAAATAGTGATTTTTCCCTCTAAACTTCTCACATGCTTTCATTTCAATAAATGTTCAAATGATCCAATATTTCAGCAAAAATCAAAGATTAGAGAAAAAGTCCAAAAACTGAAAACAGATTTGTGTATCAGAACTTTGTTTTTTCTTCTTTCCTCTCCCATTAATCATCTCACCACCCCTCACATTTATCTGCTGACATTCGTCATTCCTGCACATGCTCAGTAGCGTCTGTCTGACACAGAACTACTCTCCAGAGACTGAAAACGTGATGCTGTTATTAGTCTTCGGAGTCGTTTCTAAACAAACTAACGTGACCAAACTCTTCATGATGAAGGAACATGTCACCCAGTGCAGCGCTGTGACTCACTGACGTGTTTTTAATAGTTTTTGAACAACAACAGAGGAATAAGATACATCAGGCTTTGATACACAGGCAGTACTGGTTAGTAGATCAGTTCATTGTTTGTTTTGTTTGTTGACAAGAAGAAAAATATAGAAAATTGCCAGAATTATCCTTTAATATCTTGTGTTGGTTTATTTTTTGTTTTCTGCTCTAAAATTTGAGAAAAGTAAAGGTTATATCTCAAAAATCTCTAACTTGGTGCTATAAGGTTGCAACCTCAAAGCACCAATCAGTGCTCAGAATGTAGACAGGAGGACCAATCAGCTGCCACGTCTTTGCTGTGTCACCTCACAGCTCTGTGACCAGCGGAGGGCAGCGAACACTCACCACTCAACTGTAACTCAGCAGCATCGACTCACAATACTCAACAGTTTACTGTATTTTAGTATTATTTATATTTTTTATGTATTATTTTATATTATGTTATACTTCTATTGCATTAAATTTCAGATGCAAATATTCTGCTTTTATATTTTACATAATTTAAGTAAAGTGATTTTTGCTGATAACTCAGTATTGATCAGATTCATTAAAAACAGCAAACATCAACACAACACAGTTTCTCACTCGTCTGTTAAAACGTGTTCATGATGGACTTTTAATGTTCATTTCATTCATTAGTTTTCAGACTTTTTCACCTTTTCCATGTTAAAGAGGATCTTCTTCATTCTCTCTTCTTACATTAAACACTTTGTCAAAGCTCCTGTTTATGATTTTTACATCAAAACGTCTTTTCTCTGGTTTTATCTGCAGTAAACAGAATCCCACCAGCGTCAGAGTCTCTTTTTCTTCAACTCCAGTTGAAGCTTTAAGTTTCTCCATCTGGTCTTTGTATCCGGCGTCAGCGTTTGTCCGTCTGACACTGCGAGCAGCTGTCACTCGAGTTCATGCAGCCGTCAGTTTGAAAAGTCGGCGGCGTTGAGCTCGGACGTCCTGCGGACAGGCGGAGGGCCCCTCTACAGATCAGTGTGAACCAGTAGAGCTGGAGGGGCCACAGCAGAGCGGCCCCCAGGTTACACTGCCACGGGGCCACCAGGGGCACCTCGTAGACGGGGATGGAGGCGTACCTGCAACACAAGCCAGAGGGCGCTGTTGTTAGACCAAACTAACTGAGACACATTATTCTAACTTTAAATTTAGGCTTAGAGTTTATTTGTATGGAGGACGACAAGTGTCATGTAAATAGTCATTAAGCATTTAATTAATTTATATGTAATTTGACAATAAAAACAGGAATTAATAAATATTTTTATTCATTCATTTGTAAAATAATGTATTAATTCCTGTTTTTATTATTATATTATAATAATCATGCATTATATATTAATTATATTGTATTGTTACTTTTTTGTCCAATTAAATATCAATTAATTAAATGCTATTGACACTTGTGGTCCTCTATATATTTGATGACACAATCTACTAATATACTAATGTTTCTCCCATAATATTTTCTAGCAGCTGTATAGTAAACTCTACTCGTTATTAGCAGCTGACACGTGTTTATATCTTTATCTTATTTACAACTTTTAAAACAAAACTCAAAACTCATTTTTTTTATAGATTGCTTTTAGCTAGAAACATTTACTCTATTTTGACCTCACCTACAGTATTAATTATAATTTAATTCATACATTTTTTTTTGTTCCTTTTCCTCTCTTAGATTTATCCATTTTCAAAAAATTCTGTTGTTTTAATGTTCCTATTTTTTTAAATCTGTGTTTTTATGGGGTTTTTCCCCTACTTTTCCACTTTTGTATGAAATGTGTGATATAAATAAAGTTTTACTATTATTGGCACATGTAATTATTGGTTGTTGTCATTTTTTCCCCTAATGTCCTTTTCTATTGTCTTCTTTATGTTGTGCTAATGTATGTATATATATAGATATTTCTTCTTTGATAAACCTTCATTTTAGATGTTATTGTTTTTTTTCTATATTTGGTGAGCTGATGTCTCTATAAGTCCTTTCAGGGTTTTTTTGGGGTCTTATTTTTATATGAAATATCTATAAGGAAATGTGAATGATACGTCTTCTTTAAAAAGGAGGATTAGTTTACAAAATTACTGCTAATTGAATTCCAGATTCTTGGACGTCTGTTAGAAATTTTAAATTGAGTGTTTGAAGTCCTTGAAAATGCAGCCGAAGGTTTCATAGCTGTGAAAAGTGTTAAATAAACCGAAATAATCATTAAAGACAAAAAACAGAGTATTACTGAAATAACAATAAATACAATTAATTTATTAATTTGGGAAATATGGGGAAAAAACACTGCTGAGCTTGAGTTGATGATGTATCTGTGAGCACAGCAGAGAATGAATCAGACACCTGATCAGGTGTTTACATGTGCAACATATAACCAGGATGCTCTAAAAACCAGATACTAGTGCACATGTAAACACACTCATTTTTACAGAAAGTAGTGACCTCAGAGTTTTAATACCAGTATAAAAAAATGTCTTAAAAGTATGTTTAAGTATGTCAGACAGTTACCTGCTGTAGGCGTAATACAGGTAAGGAAAGAGCAGAACCCGACAGCTGAAGAAGGTGAGCAGCATGAGCACGCCGTTCACTTTGTGCAGGAGAATGTGCTGCTTCTTGTACTGACGAGACCAAACAACAGAGACGCAGAAGAAGAAGAAAAGTCCAGAATGAGTGACGATCGAACACAGAAACAAAAAAAAGCTTCAACAACAACTTAATGTCCGTTAATGTCGGTTATTGTCGGTTAATGTTGGTCAATGTCGGTTAATGTCGGTTATTGTCGGTTATTGTCGGTTATTGTCGGTTAATGTTGGTCAATGTCGGTTAATGTCGGTTATTGTCGGTTATTGTCGGTTATTGTCGGTTAATGTTGGTCAATGTCGGTTAATGTCGGTTAATGTTGGTCAATGTCGGTTAATGTCGGTTATTGTCAGTTAATGTCAGTTAATGTCAGTTAATGTCAGTTATTGTCGGTTATTGTCGGTTATTGTCGGTTAATGTTGGTCAATGTCGGTTAATGTCGGTTAATGTTGGTCAATGTCGGTTAATGTCGGTTAATGTTGGTCAATGTCGGTTAATGTCGGTTATTGTCGGTTATTGTCGGTTATTGTCGGTTAATGTTGGTCAATGTCGGTTAATGTCGGTTATTGTCGGTTATTGTCGGTTATTGTCGGTTAATGTTGGTCAATGTCGGTTAATGTCGGTTAATGTTGGTCAATGTCGGTTAATGTCGGTTAATGTTGGTCAATGTCGGTTAATGTCGGTTATTGTCAGTTAATGTCAGTTAATGTCAGTTAATGTCGGTTATTGTCGGTTATTGTCGGTTATTGTCGGTTAATGTTGGTCAATGTCGGTTAATGTCGGTTAATGTTGGTCAATGTCGGTTAATGTCGGTTAATGTTGGTCAATGTCGGTTAATGTCGGTTATTGTCGGTTATTGTCGGTTATTGTCGGTTAATGTTGGTCAATGTCGGTTAATGTCGGTTAATGTTGGTCAATGTCGGTTATTGTCGGTTAATGTTGGTCAATGTCGGTTAATGTCGGTTATTGTCAGTTAATGTCAGTTAATGTCAGTTAATGTCAGTTATTGTCAGTTATTGTCAGTTATTGTCGGTTATTGTCAGTTAATGTCGGTCAATGTCGGTTATTGTCAGTTATTGTCAGTTAATGGCAGTTAATGTGAGGTAGGTAAACTGTTATAGTTTATACAGAGCAATAGAAAATAAAAAATAATACACAAATAAATAAATAACTCAAAAAGAAAAGAAGAAACAATTCATGTCTATTCTAATGTCTGTCTGCCATCTTCTATTTTCTTCTTCTTGTTTGGTTTGATTGATTTATTTGTTTTATTTTATTTTCATTTAATTATTAATTTTCTTCAGTTAAGACCCTCGTATTCCTTAAACTGTTTGTTTGTAACGTGTCAGTCAGTTATCAGGAATTTAAGCAACAGCAGCATCAACAGGATGTCCAGACGCACCGATCAGATCCACACGCCTTTATCTCAGAGGTGTGTGTGTGTGTGTGTTTATGTGTGTGTTTATGCGTGTGTGTGTGTGT
The DNA here is from genome assembly GCF_914725855.1 of Thunnus albacares. Classification (NCBI taxonomy): domain Eukaryota; kingdom Metazoa; phylum Chordata; class Actinopteri; order Scombriformes; family Scombridae; genus Thunnus; species Thunnus albacares. Next base: position 28,066,822 of record NC_058122.1, read on the forward strand.
GGAGGAGGGGGATTACCTGGATCAGGACTTTCCCCAGACAGACGGATGGTGTGCTGAGTTCAGCCAGAAACAAAACACCCTGGAAGTAATCACCTTTACCCTGCCGCCACAGCTGACACACACACACAAACACACACACACACACACACACACACACACACACACACACAGCAGAAAGGAAGGAGAAACACTCGTTTGACTGCAACAACACGGCACATGTGTAGGTTTTGAATATTACAGTCGCCTGGTCGTCATGTGTTAGTCCTGCTCAGCCTGTGAAAACAGTTTTATAATGTCGTCTGTGTCTCTGGAGGATCATTATCAAGTCTGAGAAAACTGTCATAGTGATGTCAACCTTCAATTCATGTTAGTCACCATATTGTTGCCATAGTTACCAGTGAGGCGGGGAAGCAGAAGGCCACCATGAAGACATGATGCAGCACCATGAGAGGCTCTCTGCGCAGGTAACCGGCTACAGCAGCGCTCATCGACCTGACACCGTCCTCCTCATGACCTTTGACCTGCAGCTTGTGCCAGTAACACAGGAACATGGCGTAGATGTCGTAGGCAAAGTAAGGCGTGGCAAAGAGGATGTAGGCATTGGTCAGCCAGTGCCTGACGAGAAAAGATGAGAGAGAGATGAAGAGAGAGAAACAAAAAATGTAGTGAATACTTGATTCCATCACCTGCTGTTGTGTGAATATCAGGAGATAAACTAATTCTCCAGTTGGTGCCGCTAAATCATTGCAGAAGAAGAGGACGAGATTATTAAAAGAGAGGCAGTCAAAGCTCAAACAATGGAAAACTACCTGCTCAGCACCAAATGGCAAACAGACACAGTTAGCTGTAGACTAGCTGGTGAACATAGTGGAGCATTTAGCAGCTAAAGAGCCAGATATTTCCCTCAGGAGTTGGTGGAGACCAAAAACAGAGCTAAAAGAGAGTGAATATTGGACTTAAATTCACCAGGTGGACAGAAACACGACTCCAAATGATTGATAATGTTGCTCTGTAACTGCCGGATGTGGAAGTAACATGTGTAACTACTTAATAAGCTGATAATTTGACAGCTGTTAAGTTTACAGCTTGTTTCTGCTGCTCCCAAGTGGATAAAAAAATTATTTAATGCAGCTTTCACTAAGTAGTTTTAGTTGCCTAAATTTAACCAAATCCTTACCACTGAGCTGTCAAATCAGGAAAAACTCATTAATCATTCCTGTGACATTTGAGCTGCACTGATAAACCTAAATAAACAGCATGTGAACTGAAAATATAAAGGACCTAGAATTGAACCCTGAGGAACCCCACGAGTCATTATTGACACTGCTAATGTAGTAATCATGATGTCTGCTGGATGTGAAAATCTGCAGCTGCTTGCTAACATTTTTAACCACTGCTACTGATATGTCAGATGTGTTTACAGCTTGTCCTGTGTGGCCAAAACAAGAAGTTAATCGGTGGTGGAAGAAGTATTCAGATCCTTAAGTGAAGTAAAAGTACCAATACAGCAATGTAAAAATACTCCATTACAAGAAAAAGTCCTGCATGAAAAATCCTACTACAGTAAAAGTACATAAGTATTATGAGCTTGATGTAGTTAAAGTATTGCAGTAAAAGTACATAAGTATTATGAGCTTGATGTAGTTAAAGTATTGCAGTAAAAGTAGTGGTTTGGTCCCTCTGACTGATATATTATTATATATGACATCATTAGATTATTAATAGTGAAGCATCAGTGTTAGAGCAGCATGTTACTGTTGTAGCTGCTGGAGGTGGAGCTAGTTTACACTACTTTATATACAGTTAGCTAGTTTAGTCCAGTGGTTCCCAACCTAGGGGTCGGGCCCCTCCAAAGGGTCAGCAGATAAATCTGAGGGGTGGTGAGATGATTAATGGGAGAGGAAAGAAGAAAAAACAAAGTTCTGATACACAAATCTGTTTTCAGTTTTTGGACTTTTTCTCTAATCTTTGATTTTTGCTGAAATATTGGATCATTTGAACATTTATTGAAATGAAAGCATGTGAGAAGTTTAGAGGGAAAAATCACTATTTGGTGGAGCTGTTAACAACTCATAGACATGTGAAATGTGACCCCGACTACACACTGCTTTTTGTAAGACGTCAAAAGCCAAAAAGGTTGGAAACCACTGGTTTCATCTTTAACAATGTGTTGTATTTTAAAAGCTTGTTATATTATCCATTGTGTCAAATCTTCATCTGAAAAGTAACTAAAGCTGTCAAATAAATGTAGTGGAGTAGAAAGTACAATATTTCCCTCTGAAATGTAGAAAGCAGCATCACATGGAAATACTCAAGTACCTAAAATTGTACTTAACTACAGTAATTGAGTAAATATACTGTAGAGTAATTATATTTTAACACTGACCGAAACTTAACAAAATACTTAAATCTGTATGAAAGCATAAATGCATGAACAAGACAACAAAATGCTTGAATGTAAAGAAATATTGTCAAGATTCCTAAAAAAACAAACAGATTTCAGTGAAATCTTGTGAACAGATTCAGTTCAGAAACAAAACTATATATTTTAATATTTGAACATCACTGTCTGTCTTTCTTTCCTTAAAATAACACATTTGGATTATGGTTTAATAGTTATGAAGTTTTTCTGTAGCATTAACAACAACTGCTCCCAGAGTTCCTGGCTGCTTGTTCACTGTGTCTGTGGCGTGATTTGATAAACAAATGTGGCGCTCAGACCATAAACTCCTCCCTGCTTTGACTGGGAAATGAAGGAGCTGACAGAGGAAACCTGGGATTTACTCAAACAACCCCCCCCCCCCCACCCCCCCCCGCCTCCTCCTGTCATCATTCACTCTTCATCATTTCACTTCCCATCATCCTCAGCAGCGAGCAGGATTAGTGATCTCTGCGACCGTCTTACAGAGACTGAAATAGCTCCTCTGCTGCTGTGAGGCTCAGATTGTTAATTAGATTACAGACTCAAACAGAAGTCTGGTTTAAACACAGACCAGTGTGTATGAACATCACTTTTTCTTGTTTTCAGGACTCATACTTATAAATATTTTCCAAAAGATGCCACCAAGAACACTGATATTAACTTAAATTTGGTTATTTTTCTCCAACTTTGACTTTTAGTTGTATTATCCCAAAAAGATTTAAGTGTCAAGTCAGGAAAAAGATTTCAGTTGTTTATCTACCTCAGAGTCTCTTTATATTGTCTGTTTTTATGTGTAATTTGGCTGCTTTTAGGGTGTTAGGATGAAGCTCTGGATCTATATATCTACCTATTTGCAGGTATTTTGAAGGCCTGAGCAGCAAACATGATCAGATATTTTATTATTTAAAACATGAACTCTCTCCAGTTTTGCTGATTTTTATGCTTTTATATCATTTGAAGGCCTCTGACTCACAACTTTCTTAAAAGCCTCGGGATAAATAAAGCCATTGTTTTCAGCTACAACAGTGACATTTCTCTAACGCTGCAGTTTTGGAGATGAAGACAACAATGGTCACAATAAGCCAAAAAGAAAACAAAAGGAGAAAGAGAAGAAAAACAGGGAGACGGGATGAAAGAAGAAGGGATGTCAGGAAACATTAGAGAAGAAGGAGCAGATGTAAGAAGACGTTATTTAGTTCTCACTTGTCCTCTATGACGTCCCTGCAAGACGAGGCGATGACACATCCGGCTGACGAGGCCATGACAGCCTGGACCGACGACACCAGACTGAGGGGACGGAAAGTATGATGGTCAACAAAACTCTCTGACATATTTAGTGACATAAAAAAATATTGTTTTTATAGTTTTCGGCCAACAGCATGGCTCTGAGGATGGAAATGTCACTGTGGTCCAGACTGAAACATCTTAAAAACTGTTTGATGAATTAACGTGAAATTTTCTCCTCAGGATAAACTGTAATAACTTAACTGATCCTGACTTTTAATCTAACGCCACCATCAAGACAAAATTTAAAATTGTCCAACACCAAACATGTCAAATTATACAGCTGTTTGATTACAGAGTCGGTCGTGTAAAGATTAAAACACTTTGCACTGACAATACAACACCATATTCATTCAATTTGGGTTTAATTAGACAGAACGTTGGTCTTTAGCTGATATGAGGAATCCATGTTTTCTGGTTTTCAGACACTTCCTGACGTATTATTAAGTGCTGAGTCAGATATATCAGAGATTTAAGAAAAATCTGACTTTCCTCGTCTCCCATAAGAACGACTTTGTGAGAAAGTGAGAAGATGTTTTATATCAGGATAAACCTTTTTTCGAGGTAGTCCCAAACAAATAAACACAAAACAAATGAAAACAACACAACAATAAAAAGACAAACAAAAGAAACATCAAACTTTCTTATGGAAAACTCTTTGTGAAACTGACATTTTTGCTCTGTGTGAGTATTTGGACACCAGCTCATTATATAGATAGTTTTATTTTGGTTTTTCTTCTTTGTAAAACAGTTTTTCCTCAAACTACATACAGCAGGGGTCAGCAAGTAGGTTCAACCATGGGCCTGTTGTCATGGGGACTGGTACTTTTGACAGTACCAGTAGAACGTTTGGACCTTCTCATTCAAAGGTTTTTCTTTATTTTTACTAGTTTCTACATTATAGAACAAAACTGAAGACATCAAAACTATAAAATAACACACATGGAACCATGTAGTAAACAAAAAAAGTGGCCTTATTCCACTACTGCAGTAATTCATATTATGACAAGAACCGCTCAGCTAAGAGAAACAACGACATCATAACTTTAGGGGCGGCTGCGGCTCAGGAGGTAGAGCGGGTCGTCCACTAATCGGAAGATCGGCGGTTCGATTCCCGGCTACTCCAGTCCACATGCCAATGTGTCCTTGGGCAAGATACTTAACCCCAAATGTGTATGTGTATGAATGTGTGTGAATGGTTAGTTTCCTCTGATGGGCAGGTTGGGACCTTGCATGGTAGCCCCTGTGCCCATCCAGCGTATGAATGTGTGTGAATGGATGAATGTGATTCGTAGTGTAAAAGCGGTTTGAGTGGTTGGAAGACTAGAAAGGCGCTATACAAGTACAGTCCATTAAGACATGAAGGTCAGTCAATCCAGAACATTCCAAGAACTTTGAAGGTTTCTTCAAGGGCTGGCGCAAAAACCATCGAACGCTCTGATGAAACTGGCTCTGATGAGGACCAATCAGGACAGGAAGGCCAAGAGTTCCTCTGCTGCAGAGGACAAGTTCATTACAGCAGCTCAGATCAATGTTTCCCAGAGTTCAAGCAGCAGAGAACATCAACATCAGCTGTTCAGAGGAGACCGTGTGAATCAGCCTTCATGGTCGAACTGCTGCAGAGAAACTACAACTGAAGGAGACCAGTAAGAAGTAGAGAAACAGCAGGAGTAGACATCAGGTCATCATCAAGTTCATCCTGCAACGACACGCCATCCCATCAGGACAGAGACCTAAACACACCTGCAAGGCTCTTTAAGGTCTGACCAGGAAGCAGAGTGATGGAGCGCTGCATCACCTGACCTAAACCCAGCTAAGATGGTTCGTGATGAAGGAAAAGCAGCCAACAAGTGCTCAGCATGTGTGAGAACTGCTTCAACACTGTCGGAAAACTATTTAATGAAGCTGGTTCAGAAATCGCTGACAGTGAGCAGAACTGCCGAAGCAACCAGTTAGTTTAGTTTACGACATGATTCCATGTGTGTTATTTTATAGTTTTGATGTTTTTGGTTTACAGAGAAACCCCTGAATGAGAAGCTGTGTTCAGACTTTTGACTGGTGCAGTTATGTGTTTTATTTATTTATTTAAATTAATTTAAGAGTAAAATAGAGTTATAACTGTTTAGACTGTATGTATAGGCAGATGTCATGTTTCACTTTAGTAAGTTACAACTTACTAAACTTCTTTATTGACACACGATGGTTGATTCAAAGTTCTGATTCAAAGGCATCAACACACAAATTCTGTTCGACTTCCACATATTTGTGATAAATAAATCTGTTCTGGTCCAACAGACTGAAGTTGTGGAATTAAAACAGTGTTAGAATTCACTCATTAAAATGTATTTTCATGCACTGTCTTCACTGGGATTTACATGAGGTGGTAATTGGTGTCTGCTGTGGATTTGTGACGTAAGATATGAAAATCAAACTTCAGCTCAGTCGTCAGGAGGCCAAATATTTTTACAAGAGGGCCGGATTTGGCACGCGGGCCGCTATTTGCCTACCACTGACATTAATGTCTGTGGTTTGCTGCAGTGATTTGTTTTTCTCTGTAACATGAACGTCAATCGCTGGAAGTTATTTACATGTCGTTATTATTGTGTGTCACGACTGTCCACGACTGGAACATTTAAAATGTGTTAGTTTCTCTCAGTTGGTGCAAACCTCAAATGAAAATCTCAAAACATTGAGAACTAAAATCTAGTTTTAAGTTTTAGTGAATAATCTTTCTGTAATTATAACAGTAAAAATCTGTCGTCATTTCATCTGAAAGTTTAATTGACCCCGAGTCAGCAGGCTGTAATATTCCACATTAACTTTATTATTATTATCACCCCAGAGGGAAATCAGTTTGCAGAGTGTGCAGAAAACTCTACATGCACAATAAATACACACATATACAATCATGTTTATGCAGATTGTGTTTCTATTCATCATAAAAACCTGCTCAAACATGCATATTCTGGGAATAAAAGCAGGTCTCTTCAAGTTAAGTAATGATATTTTATGAGGCTTTTTCATTACAGTTTTGTTAAGTCTCTCATTAAATGTAAGTGTGAGTCTTACCGTGCAGACACGGTGGCGGCGTCTCCTTCGCTCCATCCCATCAGGTGTTTCAGAGCCTGTTTGGACATCAGGAAGAGTCCCGGGAAGAAGACGGAGCCGGCAGCCAGGAGGGCCAACATGGCTCCTGGTTCCTGTTGGGTTTGTTTGTGATGTGTTTGTTTTTGCTCTTTGTGAATGTGAGTGTTAACTGAGGACAGGTGTCCAGGAGCTCAGAGAGGAGGATCAGCTGGGCGGAGCGTCCTGCTGCCACCTGTCAGAGGAGGCGTGGTCAGCAGAGGTGGAAGATCCTTCATTTTAATCCCCCCCCTCTACTCAGAAAACATCTTCTTCCTCTTCTTGGATAGTTGTTCTCTGTGCAAAGCGATCATCAAGTAAAAGTAGAAATACCACAAAGACTCCTGCATTTAAAATACTACTTAGAAGATAAGTTCTGGTAATTTTCTATATTTTTCTTCATGTTTGGATCCAAACCAACAATGAACTGATCTACTAACGAGTATCGTGTGTGTATCAAAGCCTGATATATCTTATTAAAAACACGTCAGTGAGTCACAGCGCTGCACTGGGTCACATGTTCCTTCATCATGAAGAGTTTTGTCACGTTAGTTTGTTTAGAAACGGCGAAATTTGTCAAAATCAGAAAGTATTCAGACGTCACTTTTTGCACAATTTATGTAGTAGATTTAATTTTAAATTGATAAAATTGCTATTTTTGTCCAACAATCTACACTTAATAACCCATAATGACAAACTGAAAACATGTTTTTAGATTTTTTTTGCAAATGTATATAAAAAAAAATATATCAATAACTGGAATAAAGTGTGAAAAAAGTGAATCTGAATCATTTCTGACTCAAGTTTAAATCTGTTTTCAGTTTTTGGACTTTTTCTCTAATCTTTAAGTTTTGGTGAAATATTGAATCATTCGAACATTTATTGAAATGAAACCATGTGAGAGGTTTCGAGGGAAAATGTCTCACCTTATGACATATACAGTGTTTTCCTTATAATTTACTAATAATTTCGAGGAAGGTTCCTTTAAAAGGCATTTAGTTTAAAAGTAATTACAGGACGGTTTTAATTGGAGCAAATAACCCAGAGGGTCAGTGAACATCAGCTGAACATGCAAAAATGTAAAATTTATGTAAATTTAACAAAATTTACAATAAAAAATAAAAGAAAGAAAAATGTATGACTGAGTTTAAATGGAGAAGTCATTCCAAATAAGTTAAAATTTTATCTGTAATAAGCTAATTTCATAGTTCTTTCCATATAATTAACAGAAAATTACAGACTCGTAAACCAAATTACTAAAAGAAAGCAAATACGATGAAGGGTTGTATCATCAAATCACTTCATTATAATATTAAAATGTATTTTCAACAATTCAGTCACTTTTTTCAACTACAAATTTGTTTTTAAATCCTTTTATAATCATAAAGTTGCATATTTTATCCATTAATTTCTACATTTCTTAAGTTTTATTACCGGATTACAGATTTATCAATTGATAAATTGATTAAAACTTGTATTTTTGTTAATTGTTCAGTGACACAAATCAGCTGCAAATAAAGTTTAAAATCTAAATGTTCAAGCAGCAAAAAAATGTGAATTTTCAAGTAAAACAGGTAAGAAAAGAACTGAGTGATGATGAATATTATCCAGTGTCCATTTATTTATTTATCATTCACTACTTTAACTCTAAACATTTTTTTTTTTAAGAAATTCAAGTATTTGTTGGGAACACAAGTCAAAAAACAAACAAAACTTTTTGCTAAAACGAAGACAAAACATCAGTTTAAAACATTAGTTTCATATTTATAATAATAATAATAATAAACACATCAAGTTTCTTTTCATATAAGAAAACGAGTCTAATCTCTATAGATGACCAGCCGTCTGTCTGTCTGCTCCACACAGACTCCACTTCAACGTCTATTGGCAAAAAACGGAACAGACGAGAGCTCTAAACGCACTCATCAGCTCTTCTCTGAGCGGAGCGCCGGGGAGGGAAGGACCGAACACAGGCCATCGAGTTTAAAAACTGTTCCTAACCTGGAAGGACCTCTACTAAACACAACAACAGAAACAAAAAAGAAAGAAAAGAAGAAAGTCCAGAGGGGAGAAGCTGTGATAAATTGTTCCCTAAATTAGTAAATTTGTGCCTCAAATTAAACATTTTCTGGTTTTAGTTTCTTCAATGTGATGATTTTCTGCTTTTCTTTGTTTTATATCATCGGAAACTGAATATATTTGCATTTTGGACTGTTGGTTAAACAAAATAAGACCTTAGAAAACATCAACTTGGACTCTGGAAAACTCATTTTTTATGATTTTTTGATTAAAAATATTAATCGGTTTTGAAAATATTTAGTTGCTGGGTCCTAGTTTCACATTTCAGACCCTCAAATTAATAATTTCTGCAGGTTAACGATGCACTTTCATCCTGCGATGTGAAAAAAATATTACATAACGTTGTGTTGATTAAATGCGCCAAAAAATCTCCAAGATCAAAACTTTAAATCCAGGAACTACAGTGGGAATGTGAGGTCAACGTACGAGGGAACTAATTAAGTAATTAATCCTTTTTTTTTTTGTAATTTGAGGACACAAATTACACCAGTAAGTTTATCTCAAGTAACAACATTTCATTTATATTTAAAAAAAAACAAAACAAAACATTGCCACTTTAAAACCTCCATAAATGTAACATATAAACTGATCAGTGCAGGAATTCGGCTTCTCAGTTTTTGTACTTTCAGGGAACAATTTATCAAAATCAGAGCTGCAACGGTTAGTCGATTAATTAATTAGTCGACTGGCAGAAAATTAAATCAGCAACAATTTTGATACGTTTTAATTCTCTTAAGCAAAAAAAATGGCAAAAATGTGTGTATATTTCCTAGTTTTCTACGACATTATACTGAATATCTTTGGACTGTTATCTGGACAAAACAAGACATTTGTAGACATCAGCTTGGACTCTGAGAACACGTCAGAACAATTTTCTGACATTTTATAGACCAAACGATTAATCAACAGTGAAGATGCTCGTTTAGTTGCAGCTCTAATTGAATCGTTTTCCCCGCCGCTGGGGCCTTTGTAAAAAATCTAATTAGATCACAACAAACAAAAACAAAACTCTAATAAAATCACTTCCTAAGATGAATTAAATAAAATTACCACAAAATGTACGTTTGTGTCATTGTTGACAAACTCAACCATTGCACAGCATTCAAACTCAAATGCTCTCCATGGGATAATAAATATACACATGCAGATATACAAGTCAGGTACTCCGACAGTCTCCGTGCTCACAGAGACTCGCTGTGTGTTCCTGTAGAAGAGGAGCTGAGGTTTCAGGGGTTAAGAATCAGGAAACTGTTGAGGAGGGACCAGCGAGGAGGGACGGCCCCTCGTGACGCCCGGCGGCTCCGCAGCCCCGCCTGCTGGAGGTTCAGGTGATGCACAAAAAAAAAACCAAACAAACAAACAAACAAAAAAACCCAAAAACAAAAACAAAACTTTGACCACAGCTTCTCAACCTTTCAAACACGTGATCCAGGAACTGAGCAGCCACAGGAACTCAACCAGGAACTACAAGTCCCTTCAGTGTGTTTGAGCTTCCACCAAAACCTCGTTAATATTTTAACTAAATAAACCAAAAGCGGACTAAAAAAGCAACAGCGGTTTGGTGGTTAGAGGCAGATTTTAGCACATGATGAGAAACTTTTCTTGATGTTTGAGTGTTTCTGTGGCCAGCGTCCGGCACCGTCGGCTCTGGTCGACTCTTACTGTAAAAGTTCCTGAGATCCTAAAAAGGTTCCTGGCAAAGTTCCTGCAGTCAAAAAGGGCCAAAAGGGGGGGGATCTGCTAAACAAACTCAGTTTAAAAAAAAAGGACCAAGCTGACAGTTTCACATGTTTCACTGCATTAACTACACATCTGTATGTGTAACAATCTGTAAGTCATCAGCTGACAGTTATTTTGAAGATGATCTCCTGCTGTTCATTTCTAAGAACATTAGAGCTGCAGAAAATTAATTGGAGAATCTTTTCTTAGTATTTCTTAAGCAGAAATTATTTAGCTGGTTGCAGCAAAAATGTCATGATTTAAATATTTTCGGTGTCAAACATGACATGTTTTAGATGGTTGACCGGACAAAACAAAACCTCTGAAAACACGTCGATGAGCCGGAACACGTCGTAACAGACGGTATCGTCAGAGACTGTAAACTTGCTGCAGATGTTTTGTGATTTCAGAAAAAATGCTGAACATTTCTAATAAAAACAAACAAAAGCAAATTCTCACTTCAAATGTTTGTTTTTTTATGCCAAAGAGAGTGAAAGTGACGTCCCAGAGACTGAGCACACTGCCTATGATCTGACTGTAATGTTGCATTTTTGATCCGCTTACTGCTGACAGTCTGCAGACTTCTGCGTTTTGCATGATTTCATTTTCCTACACACCTGTCTACCAGGTGAGAATTACACAACACACTTAATTTAACATCGATGTTCGTCTACTGCTCTGAGTCTTATGTTGATTTTCTAAAAACATAATTGTAGCACTTTTATACAACTTACAATCAGGGACAAATTGAGTGTCCTTGAATGTTCACCATGCGAGGCAGCTGGATTCACGAGAATCCATCTCGTCAGGGTTCAAGTTAACCAACATCGGTTCGGACCAATCGGCGTCCTGTGAGGAACTAACGGCGGCGGTTCAGGTGAGAGATGCTTCATCCAATCACCTGCCTTCCCTTTTCCAAACAGTTTCCATGGACGACTTCTTGGATGGTTCTGTGTAACAAACCATCCGGTGCGTCAGGTTGCTTGAACGCACCACAAAATAAAAGATGCTGACAGTGAAGCCGAGACAATTACTCGATGGACAGAAAATTAACAATCATCAATTGTAGCACTTATACAAATTACAATCAGGGACAAATTGAGTGTTCTTGAATGTTTACCATGCGAAGCATCTCGTCAGTTCAAGTTAACCAACAGTAGTTGGGACCTAACGGCGTCCTGTGAGGAACAAACCATCCGGCGCGTCAGGTTACTTGAACGCACCACAGCCGAGAAAATTTTTCAACAGTTTCTGGCTTTGACAAAATAAAGACGCTGACAGTGAAGCTGATACAATTATCAATCAATCATCAATTGTTTTATGGTCATTTTTAAATAAAAAATGGCAAAAATTCTCTGGTTCCAAATGTGTTTATTTGCTGGTCATTAACTGAAGCTCTTTGGGTTTTTAGTCCCACAAAATGAACTATTTTAACCTTCCTGTTGTCTTCGGGTCAAGTTTGACCCGTTTTCATGTGTTTTTATATCAGAAATATGGATTTCTTTCATCTAATTGCCTGAAAATCACATGGATGCACTTTGCAAATAAAACTAATGATCACTACTTTCATTGAATTTTGAGTTTTATTAAAATTTATAGCATCTGTGGACTTTTGTCCTCCCGGGTCAACTTTGACCCGGGAGGACAAAAGTCCACAGACAACAGGAGGCTTACTATTTTAACTTGAGTGTTTTTTTTGTTGTTGTTTTTTTTAGACAAAATTAGTAAATCAATTATAAAAACTAATGTCTAGTTGCAGCCATAGTTTCTAGTTTAAAGGATCATCAATCTGCAGGAAGTTTCAAGTCTTTTGCTTCCAGGATGGTTTGGTAAACTGTAAAGTTTGTAGTTAAGGCGTAAAACATGTGAAGCCACCAGTGTGGTCACTTAACATTTTACTAAGTGTAAATGATGCTAATTAGCTTGACTACAGCATTAAAATGTTTGACTTTATCTGCCAGTTTGCCGCCACAGAGAGCCGACACTCTTGACGTGTCGATTCGGACTCTGTTATTTACTGATTTTAGCTGAGTCATCGTCCTGATGATCCAAACCAAGATCAATACTGATGCATCCTTATTTATATATATATGTATGTAGGTTTATACAGTTCATAGTCTACAAATTGGACACCTGAGCCTTAAACTGAACAGGAACCAAAACAACAAACCAAAGAAAAGTAACAGACAAATAAACCAAAAAACAAAAACAAAACAAAAAAAAAACAGCAGCATTTCACCGACAACATCCCGTTCTCTCAAACCCCTCACGCTGATTCTGAGCTGCGGGGGGGTGAGAGACGAGGAGCGAGCACGAGGTAAAAGAAGTCAATGAATCTGGAGGAATGACGTTAAAGTTGCAGTACGTTACGGGAGGGTTTCAGTTTATAGATATGCACATGTCCCGCGTGCACCCCCGGAGTCCTCAGCCTTCAGTTCGGTTTGTTTTTTTTTTTGACCCTCCTCCAGGGTTTGAGGTAACCAAGACCGCCACGGACGCACAGAGGGCTCGCTTTCAACACAAATCATTAGGTGGAGACACACACACACACACTCTTCAACAAACACTCAATAAATTAAGAAATTTAAAAAAAAAAAAACAACAACAAAAAAAAAAACACCGTCACTTCCTCTTTCTCTCTCCGCTGGTGGGACAAAAAAGTCGAGGCCGAGGAGGTCAGCAGGAAAATAAAAACACTCGGGGAATTGTTTTTGGGGGGCGAGAACACGAGATGTGTTTGAAACGGGAAGAAAAAAGCTGCCAAATATTTGTGGTTTTGGCATCTTTCGCTCTGCTGAAACACCATTTCATGACGACTTGAACACTGACATTTCCTGTCAAATTTAAAAAAAAAAAAAAAGTTTTGTGAATGACGGCTTTCTTTACTGGTTAAACTGGTCGTGTCTAGATGGTAGTCTGGGAAGACCCGCCTTCCTTCCTCCCTGCCTCTGGTTGGCTAGTACTCGTTGCCTTCATTGGTTAGGTCGGTTAGGTTTCAGGCATGAGGAGCGAGGTGGTTGTCGTCCGAATCTAAAGGTTACCGTCTAGACACGGCCCATTAAACGCTCTCTCTCTCTTATTTCCCAGCATTCTCTCCTGCTGAATGTGATTTTTCTGAAAAGAGGTTAGAGTGGTCAAAACAACACTGATCCGGGATCTGACATTTTTTAAACTCACTCACCACGAGGTTAAAGAAGCCAGGAGAAGAAGAAAAAAAAAAAAACAACAACAACAACATCAACTGTATATGGAACGTTGAAACCTGCTACATCTGATAAATTGCATTATTGTCGCCACGTTCGGCGTGCGAGACACCGAGCGACGGAAAAACACAGTGAGTGATGTGTTCAAATGCATCTAAAAACAAAAGAGGAAAAACCTTGGCGGTGTTTGGCGGTTAATGATGAAGCTGTTGAGAAACCGGTTGGCAAAGAGAGCACGCTCAGTGTGTTGTGTTCCCCCGGTGTGTTCACCGCTTGTTTTTTAAAATTAAACCATATTGCACAGGGCTGGAATGACTTCAAAAATCAACTAAGCAACAATTCTACCAAACAATTAAAACCATTATTCCTTAAATGTCTCTACTAACATAGATGGAAAATCCAATCTAGTACCGAGTTCAGTTCCTCTTCCTAAAGTTTCCTCCTCAAGCACTTCAGCAGCATTTTGTTGGTTTTTTTTGTGTTTTTTTTTGTGTTTTTTTTAAATCAGCACCGAAAAACGCCTTGAGCATCAGCCGTTTGGGTCTTTTCAAGAGTTAAGCGGTAGTTTTGATATTCGGGAAACTTGTAGGATTTCACTTGTGGAGGAGAGAAAAATAAAAACAATGAGGGGTTTTTCAGAAGGAGGTCGGATGCGTTGTTTCCCCTCCGCATCTCGCCGGATGATCCAAAACAAAAACAAAACAAAAACAAAAAATAAAAAAAATGACCTAATCTCTTCGGTATTTTTCAGACGGCCGATGAAATCCTTTCTCAAAACTGCTGTTGCTCCTCGAGGCGGAGAGAGGAGAACCGTTCATCTCTCCTCCTTCCTGGACACCTTGGAGGAGTGCCACGCGGTGGACCTGAAGACGCAAACAGACGCAAAGATGATGAAACTCAAGAGGAGTGAAAGTCTCAAGCTGATTGGTTTAAGTAAGAAAAACCTGAGAGAGGAAAGACGTTCAGAGAAAACAGACAAAAAAAAGTGATTTTGATTTTTTTTTTCTGCGAGATGAGCTTTGAGTTTTGACCTGCAGGAGGCGCTAGATAATCCTCTGTAGGTTCATCACTACGAGCCAAAACCAACACATAACGGATTATAAAAACATACAGACTGAAACAGCCTCATTATCAGCTCAGACTCTTCCTCTTCTTACCTGATGAAGGTCTTGAAGGCAGCACTCTGAGGGTTGATGCACAGCGGCACTCGTTTGCCCTGCTGGTGCTCCGTGATGAAGCGATGGATTAACTCTGATGTCGGGACAGAAAAGGAAAAGACGTCAGACACCAGTATACCAGTATACCAGTATACCAGTAGACATACATACAGAAACCAGCAGGAACTGAGGCCCACATCTATTTTGATCATTGATTCATCGTTTCTTTTTTTTCAAGAAAAATAAATAAATCTTTTGATTGTTTTCGGTTCTGAAATGTGAAACTTAGCTGCTTTTTTCAGTTTAGTTTGAGACGGTTTGTCAGACAACAAATAAAGTTTTATGACATCGACTTGTTCTGTAGGGTATCGTGTTCCTATATTTTCTTGACTAAATGTTTAATTAAGAAAATAATCAGCAGATAATGAAAATAATTGTTAGTAGCAGCTATAAAAATATATATTTATCACAGCATCAACATGCAGGTGATGTCTGATGTCACATAAAACCTACTTGACAAGTCAGTTTAGTTCTAAAACATTAAGGCTGCATCATTCTGTCAGTCGAGTCGCTGCCTTGTTTTAACTCCGTCACTACACAGTAACGCAGCGAGACAGGCCATAAACTTTCACAGATTCTTGTCTCTAAATGACTTAAACAGAGACGGAGGACAGCGAGACGCAGAGCGACTGTTTCCTGCTCCGACTCTGACGCTCTCAGCTCTGAGAGTTAAATTCAGACGCGTTCCAGCGTCTCCGCCGAGCGGCGCCGTCAGCAGCCAATCAGCAGAGACGCTCTATGGTGCGTTTGGATTTTATACCTGAGTTCTTATGACGGAGTATAAACTGAGTCTTACAGGTTAAACATGTAGCTGTTCTCTGCAGGTGCGCTTGATTTGACTGTAACTGTGGTAACCGGGTGGAGACATGAATGATATTTGTCATTGTGTTGAAGTTGTTTAGTATGTTAGCAGATAAGAACGTATTATATGTAGGTCATCAGTCTGAGGTGTTGACTGAGACACTAAAATATTATATATTTATATAATCAATCAGTTACAGCTTGTTGTAAACTAGTGAACATCTCTTTAATCTGATATCTGTGCATCATGTGCTGCTGTCGGGTCACATGACCTCCTCATAAATATTCCCACCAGGCTGGGTGAACCAATCAGGACTGAGACTTTTAAAGTGTATCAACTATAGACAGTGATATCAACAGGGAATTAAAAAAACAGGTGATCAATATGGAGGCAGCGTCCCTCCGTCAGACGGCGTCCTACCTTTCCCCTGCCACACAGACAGCAGGCTGTTCTCGTAGCTGTGGCTGAACGGCCGCTCGGCTACCGGCTCAAAGTCCCGGGTGTAAACTCGGCCGCTGGGAACGGAGTAGCAGCACTGACACATGCAGGTGTGGTAGCGCAGACGCCCTTCATCCAGGTACGGGTGGGAGAGAGCGTCGCTGCCGGAGATCCTCTTCGCCTGCACATGAAAACACACCGAGCTGTTAGTACGTGCGTATTTACACCCCCGTCAGACATCGACAGAAACGCAGCATCTGTTTGTTTGTGTCGTCCGGACTCACCGGATCAAAGACCAGCATCCGACAGAGCAGGTGCACCGCCTCGTGTGTGGCTCCGTCAGACAGCATGTAGAGCACCGACAGCGACGGCTGACGACCAGAAAACACGAGCAGCAGGTTAATGCAACACATCTTACAGAGGTTAGTCAGCAGTAAACAACAACAACAACAACAACAACACACATCCTGTATTTGTTTTTATTTATAGTTATGACTTATGATGATTATTTTCCTGTGAAGTTTAAAATGTACATTCATGTTTAAACACACAATATGTAATTTCAGCCGCTAGGCGTCTCAATCAAAACAATAACAAAAGACGGAGTGTGATGACGGTGTGAAGTAGCAAGGGATCATGGGAGTTGTTGTCTTTGTCGTTAAATAACCAGCTTCACCGGGATAGGATTACTCCAGTGTTCATCATTCAGGATGTTTTTACCTGCAGAGGTCTCCTCCTCTCTAGAACAAACGGACCCGCAGATTAAAATCGTTAAAATACTAATTAAAGCTGTTTCACCCAAAAAAATAAAAATTAAAAAAAAATCAGTATTTCTCTGACGATGTTTGGTGACCACCGGACTTCCTGGAGGGGCTGTTAGCCGAGCTGCTGCTAACGTTTGTCCAGTTTATTTCTCTGATAACTTAAGATCCAGACGTCCAATGACTAAAATCCTTCTTCTGGCTAAAAGATATAGTTAAAAACCACCTAAATTTATCATGAAAATGTGGCTTAAAACTGAATAAAAGTCAATTTATAACAGTTTGTGTGGAACAACCACAACGCCGATGTATTATCTTGTATGTGTGTAAGTTACTCTTTGGTAGACGCCATTGTAGCGGACAAACACAGCGCCGCCGTATGCATCTGGTGCGTGTTTACTCTTTGGTAGAGGAGGTATGACGCCATTGACATGCGACCAAATGAAACGGTCCGTTACTTTGATTAAATTACAGATTTCTCTGAGTTTGAACATTGTTGGAAACATTTGGGATAATGTAAGTACACAACTCAACAACATATATAACATAGGTCTAGTTGTTTTTACACATTTTAATGCAGAATAATTACATATTATAGCTTAAAGGGGACTGTCTTCTTTGTATTGTTTAACCTCCTCTGTACATGACTTCATCTCAACATTGTAAAAGCCACGTTTAAGTGCTGAGATCATGAGAATAAACACCGACTCTGAAGCTCTACGGAGCTTTTTAAACCGTTTTTAGTTGTTGGATGTGTAAATACAGACGGGTGACCAATTAAAGGAAAAACCTGGTCCAGGTCTGAATGTTTGACCCCTACAGTGAGGGGATCTGGTGGCTCTGTTGTGCTTTTGGGGAGTATTTTGCTGGCATGGTTTGGGTCCACTTGTCCCCTTAGAGGGAAGATTCACTGCTAATCAATACAAAGTTGTACAAAGTTGTGAGTGATCAGCTTCATCCTATGATGAAACATGTCTGTCCTGATGGGAACCAGATCTCATCATCATCATCACACCACATGAGGAAGATCTTTTTAAAGAATGATGTTCGTCCCTCCAGAAGAGTCCAGAGACTGTAGGATCAATAACAAGGCTGAGACACAGATATGACCAGAGTTCGTCCTAAAGTTTGCCCCGAAAAATGTGTCTTTCTCCTTCTTGGGAATGTCGTGCAGGTATTCAGAGCTCTTTGTTTGGTTTTTTATATAAAAGTCATGATTTCTTGTGAATAAATTAAACTGCAACAGACTGAAAGCATGATGGAAGGCTGAAGGTGCGTTTTTCAATATTTCGCTATGTCCATGTGTTGATATTTAACTACTGCAGGTTCTGTCGACACCCTCCTTGATCTGTTATTCGATCACCTTGGGGAGGGGCCTGATCAATATCAGGAACTGCTGATGCAGACGACGGCGCCAGAGGACCTGTGTGACTGAATAAAAGGAGGCAGCAGAAAGACTTCAAACCGACACGCTTCACTGCATTCTGTTTCCTCCACTTATATGAGATTATAATCTCATTTGGTCTGTTTAGTGTCAGCGTGTTTACATCACAGCATATAAAGCTTAAACTAATTGCATCCTTTGTTTTGTTGTATGTGTGCTTTGGTTTTTAGTGTTACACGGAGGACTTCCTGTTCTGTAAGCAGCAAAATGTCAGTGGTTTGTAATTACCATTTAATATCCCTTTAATACCCCCCGCCCCCTCAGCCCCCGCCCACTGTAACCTCAGTGTGTTTCCAGCTGTTCAACGTGTAAATAGTATAAAACCTTAAAAAAAAAAAAGCCATGATGATATTTCTGGTTCTGCTGCATCGATTTTAATCCTTTTTTTCTTTAAACAGTCAATCATGAGTCCAACAACCTGCAAAACACGCTAAAAGTTATTCGGCGATTAAACGCCGACATACGTGAATCATGTGACTGAAGAGCTGAAAACATCAGATCTGTGTGGAGCGATGATGATGATGATGATGATGATGAGGAGACTGTAACCTTCCTCACATCAATACATGAAACTAACAGAAACGTCATATTTCCATCATGTTTTCCATCGTTTGAGCTTTGACAGTCTCTCTTTTAATGATCTCGTTTCTTCTTCTGCGACGGTTTTAACAGCACCGACTGGAGTTTATCTGCTGATGTTCACACGACGGGAAACCAGCAATGATTTGAATTTTCTTTAACAATTTTCTGGGAATTCGGTTCAAATTTGCTCTAAATCCAGTTAAAACCTGACTAATGTTACAGCAGCAGAGAGTTAGGACTCTGTGGGAGAATGTTTCAGAAGATAAACCAGTGTGTTGGTGTTGTTGGAGGAGTCAGTGTGGACGGACCACACAGTCACGTACTGGTTTGTGCGGCCCCCTCAGGATGTGGGCTCTGGCTCCTTCGCAGGCCGACGACAGCGCCGACAGAGGAGGAGTTCCCAGCAGGTCTGTGATCAGATCCAGCTGGAACCAGAAGAAGAGAAGAAGAAGAAGCATGTTTAGAGAAGGAGCTGCTGTACGGAGGCTATATCCTGGTAAAACAGACAATGATCAGTCAATTAATCAATCAGCAGGAAATTAATCTGAAACTGTTTTGATAATGGGTTAATTGTTTAGTCATTTAACTTACAGCTTCTCAAATGTGAGTATTTGATGCTTTTGTTTGTCATATATGACAATAAACTGAATTGTTTGATTATTTTCATTATCGATTAGTTGTTTGATCCAGAAAATGGTGAAAATTGTCCACGACTGTTTCCCAAAGCTCAAGATGACGTCTTCAAATGTCTCGTTTTGTCTCCACTAACAATCTACAACCCAAAGACGTTCAGTTTGCTGTCAGAGACACTAAAGAAACCAGAGAATACTCACACTTGAGAAGCTGGAATCAGAGAACTTTGACTTTTTTTCTTTATAAATGACTCAAAGCGATGAACAGATTATCAGAATAGTTGGAGATTAATATAATAGTTGGCAACTATTTAGCATTGCTCACCATTTTCTGACATTTTAGAGACAAAACGATTAAATTTATCAATAGAAATAGAAAAATAATCAGCAGATTAATCAATAATGACAATAACTGTACACAAACCTGCATATTCCACACATTATATGGTGCTTTATACAGTAAACTTTAATTATAAAGGGTACGTCGCTGAGCTGTTCTCCACAGCGACACCTTGCTCAGACAGTCAGATAATAAACGGACGGATGTTCAGGACTTCCTGTTCAGGACTTCCTGTCTGGTAAAGCGTCGCCTGCTCTCACCTGCTGAATGGGGCTCTGAGCCTGGAAGAGGATGCGTCGTCCCAGCAGCTCTGCGAAGATGCAGCCCACTGACCAGACGTCGATGGCCGAGCCGTAGTGCCGGCAGCCCATCAGCACCTCGGGCGCTCGGTAGTACTGCGTCACCACCTCCTGGGTCATGTGACGCGACGGGTCCGGCTCCTCCACTCGCGCCAAGCCGAAATCACAAATCTAACCAGAGAGGAGCAGAAGGAGGGGAAACGATGTTGAAGGCATTTTTCAAACCCACTGTTGGTTTCAACATATTTGCTTTTCTGATTTTTTTTTAAATTTATTTATATCCTGTTCTGATGTCGGATGTTAAACGTGGTCAAAGTTCCAAAACTTGAGGTGAACATATGTAGAAACGCTGCCTGCAAGTCAAAACTCAGGGCTTTAACCTGCTCTGAACGCTTGTTTGGGACAGTTTTTTTTCTACCTTGCACACATGCTCATAAACAGCTGTCTGTTCTGCAGCCTTGGTTGCTAAGGTGGTTGCTAAGGTGTTTCCATGTGTCTCGTATTTCAGATGTGATTCATCCAACATGTACAGATGGATTTGAGAAGTTGACATTTGGAGTAAAGAAGGAGAAAAAGAAGTGAAATCCTGCTACTATAGTTTGTTTACGTAGCCTCCGGAGCCGGAGTAAGCTTCCTGAAGCTGACCAATCAGAACAGAGTGGGCTCATCAGGAGGCGGGGCCTTAAAGAGACAGGAGCTAAAACAGCCTGTTTACAGACAGAGGCTGAACTGAGGGGCTGCATAAAGGACCAGTAGAAGATAAATAAGGAGTTTTTAACTGGAAATCATGTAAATATATTCCAGTAGAGCCCCAGAATATAAATATAGAGCTGGAAATGTGCAGAATATGTGTCCTTAAAGGGAATAATTGTTGCTTTGAGCATTTTAAGACTTCAGAAGGGGAAGCCTTTACTGGGAACGTGACAATAATCCTTCTGAACCACCACGACACTGTACAGCTGCTACTAACTGATGAGTCGATCAAAAGAAAATCAAACAACTATATTGATATTCGATTGATTGTATTGTATAATTGTATAAGCAAGTTTCCAAAGCAAAAATGTCCTAAATCTTCTAGTTGGAGCCTCCACAACCAGATGATTTGCTGTTATTGTCTTTCATATCATAATAAACTATCTTTGTGTTCTGGACTGTTGGTCAGACAAAACAAAACATCTGATGATGTAAACAAGGACTCTAAAAAGGTCTAAAAAATGTCAAAATTATAAAAATGTTCACGTTTTCTCCAAGTGATGAATGCAGATTGACCTGCAGATTAATATTTGCTGCAGTGCATCACATCTGTGAACGAGTCGTGTGCAGATATTCTTCTTCACTTGATTTCATTAACAGACTCTTTTGGGGTTAAAACACGTCCTTAACCTAAATATCCGACAGCTCGTTACTTTATGCATCTGATAATCATCTCTGCCAGCAAAGCTTCAGGGCTGGAAACATACCGGGAGGCATTTCTCTCAGTATGATCTCAGTTTTCTGAAGAGAGACCGTCGTTTGTTTAAAAACACAGCAGACATGTCGGAGGTTTACCTTCAGCAGGCAGTTGCTGTTGACCAGCAGGTTTCCAGGTTTAATGTCTCTGTGCAGAATCCCAGCAGAGTGCAGGTACTTCAAACCTGAGCGACAGAAACAAACAACAACAGTCACATTTCTCCTCTCTGTCCTGCACATTAACCTCCAGCTGAACATATAAACAGGAAACTGCTGCAGTAATGGACGCAAAACTTAAGCACTTTCCCCTAATCGATTGATGTTGACGATCAATAGTCGAATATGAAGGAGATTTTTCTATGATAAAAACATTTTAACCACAGACTCATGTTCACTGCAAAATCAGAGTACGTTATAGGGAAATATAGAAATAGATGAAGCAAAGTTACTTGAATTATAAATGATGTAACACAAAACTGCGGCGCTCCCGTCTCTCGCCGTCCAGAAACAATCCAAAACATTTAACACGGCGAGCAAATCTTGCACGATACACATGTTGATGTATATTTCTCAGCCTTAGCAACACACTGTAATAACTTCATTAAATAATTTAACCACAATGGTGTCCAAAAACATATCAGGCTGGAGCTGCGACTGCAATATTATGTATATTATTATTATTATTATTTCAGCTTCGGAGCGACGCCGGAGTATCATGGATATTATTATTATTATTATAAAAAGTTATGAATGATTAATTTAAATTTTGGCCATAACAACAGTCAGACTCCTCCAAGCAAACAGCTCTGCACCATGAGGTGAAACCTAAACACAAAGTCTTATAATAAGAATATATTTTAATAACTACAGAAACACAAACGCTGTTCTTGCTCTGCAGCTGTAGAGCGGCGGCGGTGGCGGCGGCGGCTCACCTCGGAGGATCTGATAGAGGAAGACCTTGATGTGGTCGGTGGTGAGAGGCTGAGGAGACACGATCACTTTGTGGAGGTCGCTCTGCATCAGTTCTGTTATCACGTAGCTGCGGGGCGGTTTGCTGTCAAGGAAAACGCTCACACACACACGGACTGACCTCCGCCTACATCGACACGCTGCTGCAGCGCCGAGCGCAGGGCTCGTTTTTTTTTTAGTTGTTGAGAAAAGGACGCAGTTGCTTAACAACAAGTGTTATTAAAACATCATCGTGTCACTGGATATTCACCAGTGGCCGGTCTCACATCTGCAGTGAGGAGCTGAATTTAGACCAGAGAGGAGCAGCTATATTAAGGGAATAAAAAGGAGGACATAACATAACAGGGACAATTAATGAAGAGAAACTGGGACAGGAAGGCGTGAGGAAGTAAATGTATGTGATAAGTGTGGAGGTATGCTGTCTGTACGCTGAGAATATTAAAACAAATGAACATTTTTCTTTTTATGGACAAAGGATACATTTCCTCAAAGCAATCGATCTGTGGAGGCTGTAAAATATCCAGAGCTGACAACACCTGCATGAAAGGAGAACAACACAAGAAACAAGAGAAGAGAATTAGTCCTCAGTCCTGTTTTGATCCCACATCACATCAAATCCCCCCCCGAACCCCCCCCCCCCTCCCTCCTTCCTTCTGTCTGCTCATTACATTGTCATGTTTGAAGAAGCACAGCATCCTCAGCTCTCTGAAGACCCTCTTACAGGAGACCAGGTTCTGGAAGACATTAGGCATCTTCTTCAAAGCCACCTTTCGACCGTCACGTGGATCCGTAACCGACCTGCCAGGAAACGACAATCACAGACAGTTTAGTGACACAGATTTAGAAACATGTCGTTTTCCTGTGACGGTACAGGCTAGCAGGCTAACTGTGCATCGTTTAGTACAACTTATGGATGCTTAATATTATTGGTAATAAGTCTTGAAAGCAGTAAAACTCGTTGTTGAGTTTGTTAATTGATGAGAGCAAACCTCCATTTGGTTGCCGTCATATTTATATGTTTGGTGATGCAGCTGCAACAATTCAATCAATCAACAGAAAATTAATCTGTTAACTATTTTTATCATCTATTTTTTCAGAGCAAAGATTTGCTGGTTTCAGCTTCTCAAATGTGATGATTTGATGTTTGTCCTCATCATACATGATATAAATCTGAATGTCTTGTTTTTTAGGCTGCTGGTCGAACTAAACAAGACGTTGGACTGTGGGGAAAATATCACAAGATCAACACGTTTTCACTATTTCCTGATGTTTTATAAAATAACTAAGAAAATAATGATTAGCTGCAGCCCTCGTTGAAAGTGCAGATTGATTTGAAAAGAACAATAACACAACTTAAAGGACGAGTTCACATGTTTTTAAGAGTCTTAAACGAACAGTCAGGAGTCTTAAATGTCTTTTTGTTACTGTTCTTCCACCGCAGCTCGACAGGGAAACACACAGAGAGGGATCTTCTGATGGTATGAAGAGGAGGAATCATCGTGTTTCACTTGAAAAATTGTGAACAATCCTTTAAGTACGAGCAGACGTGATCTGTGATGGATGACTTGTCTCAAGGTGGTTTTTTTTTACGTCTCTATGGAAATAAAAAGGAAAAGCTTCGGCTGCCTGGAAGGTGGGAAAATAGCAGACATTCCTCAAAACACTATGTGCTAAAAGATTAGCCGGAACGCACGGTACGTATTATTAATGGCTCAAACACGCAGAGTATGTCGGAGTCCTTAGAATTAGAATCATATTTACACATAAAAGGAATCTGACTGTAGTCACACGAAACACAACAATCTTCAGAAAGGAACATCTATGTACAGGTGAAACTGTTTCTGTGAACTATAAACAGAATCATAGGTTGAAGATGATCACTCAGAACAACTTTCTATTGATTAGCTGTGATTCTTCCCTCTGAGGGGACAAGTGGACCCAGACCATGCCAGCAAAATGCCCCCCAAGAGCATCACAAACCCCCCCTCACTGTAGGGGTCAAACATTCAGACCTGGACCAGGTTCTGTTGATGTACGCCACACATGCACTCACCCACTTGTCGGAGAATATGGTGAGGTATGACTCATCTGACCATATCACTTTCCCCCCCCCCCCCCACCTCTCTACAGACCAGTACCTGTGGGTTTTTGCACCACTGAACTCTCAGATGTGCATTCATCTTCGTAATGAGGGGTTTATGTGCTGCAGCCCTGCTATAATATCCCTCTCTGTGTAATTGTTGACGGACTGTTCTTGCTGACACAGTCTGATCACGTCCTGCGTTGACATTCTCAGTCACCTGAGGAAGAGTTGCTCCTCTGCTTTTCCTTATATATATATATATCGCACTAATACATCAGCATCACAATCATCAAATGTGTGCTATCAACCATAATTTCCAACCCTATTCACTGACGTCTTTCCCATAGATCTAAACGCAGATGTCACTTCAGTCACTGTTCCCATTGAGACACAGTTGAGCTGCCATTCGTGCCCCAACAATGAACCCTCTTTCAGACTCACTTAGATATTTTCTTCTTGCTGTCTTGATACAAAGTCAGAATCAACTGAGCCTGATCAGTATTTTTATAAAAGCCACAGATTGGATGTTAATTGCTTAATTGAACCTTGCAGTGTATCTGTGTGAAAGCATCTACATTCTTTATGTTTTTCCACTGATTAATTCGGGTTTTTCCTTTAATTTGTCACCTGTCTGTACACAGTAAGTGCTAATGTACAGTATATACAGCCTGTTCAAATAGTAATTAATGAACTGATTTGCACATTTTGTACTTTAAACTAAAATAAATATATATAATTTGCAGGCACAGTGGGTACCTTAGTGATCTTTTCTTACCAGACAACACCAAATGCGCCATAACCGATGGGGCGGTCCGGCTCCATCTCTGCAGGGCTGGGCACCTCGCTGGCCGGGTTGCTGTAAGGCTGAGGCACCGCAGCTCCGCCGCCGGTGCTCCCTCCGAGAGCTGTCGGGTGTCGGGGTGTCCCGGCCGGGGCAGTGGGTCCGGTCAGGCACGGTGTGGCGCTGAGGCCCGTGGAGGGGGCTCCGCAGGAGGAGTTGACACAGAAATACTTGTGGCCCAACTCGGAGCCCGGAAACAAGTCGCCACACACCGTCTGCCGGCCTGCGCCGTGAAATGCCATCCTCCGATCACCAAACCCCGATACAGGCCACTTCGTCTGGGCCGCACCAAGCTGCTGCTGCCCGGCTAGGCGCGGAGGAAACACCGCTCTTCTCTCAGCATGACCCGCTAGTTTCCTGTGCGTGCAAACAGGGGAGACTCTGCTGAGCATGATGTGTGATGTAAACAAGCAAAGATGAAGAAAGGCAAAGCTGCCGTGTTGCCACCGCAGCCAGGCCGAGGCTGGGTTATTATTCAGCCGAGATGTAAACACGGTGCAAGTCTGAAGCAGCTCGGTTAAAGCAGATTAAATCACCAACAGCTCCTGGATGTGTCGCAACAGCTAAAAAACACTTTCACCACCAAACCACATTTTTATTGCTGTCTCTGTTTTACATGTGCAGTTGAAAGTAGAGCAGCAGCGATTAATGGATCAACAGAAAATTAATCTGCAACTATTTTGATAATCGACTAATTGTTTGAGGCATTTTTGAGCCTCTCAAATGTGATGCTTTGATGCTTTTCCTCGTCATACATGACAGAAACTGAACATATTTGGGTTTGGGACTTCAGGTCGAACGAAACAAGACATTAGCTTTAGGAAAATAATCACAGGATCACCATATTTTTCACTATTTACTGATATTTTTATGAAACAATCAGCGAGCTAAGTTACCTTTGTTTGTAGCAGGCTGCACTTAGCTGGTTAGTAAAGCTAACTTCGCTAACAGTATCCGGCAAGCTATAAATAGTCGGTTTAAAGATTATTTAAAAATGTTTAAAAACGAAATGTTTAACCACACAAGCTGCAGAGTGAACATCATCAGCATAAACATGTGCATCAGCGTTATTGTCTTCCCGTTTGCTGCCGTGCTAACCAGCTAGCTATCGTGCTAACCAGCTAGCTATCGTGCTAACCAGCTGATGTCTGACCCACATAACCATCACCGGCCGGATACAGTGACCTACATATTTTTAAAAAGCGAACGTCCCCCTTATAACTTAATTTAAACAACTTACAATCCAAGCTCGGTTAAAGCAAAGATGGCATGGCTCGAAAACGCGTCTTGAAAAGGGCAAAAAAGCCGAGTTATAGATGCTGTTCGCCGGAGCTCCTGGAGCTAGCCTCAGCTAGCTTCTGCCTGCTCGCTAGCTGGCCATTGCGACGTGATATCCAGCGCAGAAGCGTCCTGTGAAGACCGTTTCTTGTGTTTTCTGAGGTGAAGTCTCATCCAGCAGAGCCTTAATGTTCAGTGTTGAAAAAAACCAACCGGGTTTCTGGTCGTCTTCACAGCGGCAGCTACAGCTAGCTGGCTAGCTTGTCGAGTAGGAGGAGCTGGTGGAGCCGGTGGGGGAGGGTGAAGCTGTAAACAACCATAACTGTAACTTCAGATAAACCAGCAGCGCTGGAAAGTAACTAAGTACTGTACTCAAGTACAATTTTGAGGTACTTGTACTTTACTTGAGTATGTCCATGTGATGCTACTTTATACTTCCACTCCACTATATTTCAGAGGGAAATATTGTACTTTCTACTCCACTACATTTATTTGACAGCTTTAGTTACTTTTCAGATGAAGATTTGACACAATGGATAATATAACAAGCTTTTAAAATACAACACATTGTTAAAGATGAAACCAGTGGTTTCCAACCTTTTTGTCTTTTGACGTCTTACAAAAAGCAGTGTGTAGTCGGGGTCACATTTCACATGTCTATGAGTTGTTAACAGCTCCACCAAATAGTGATTTTTCCCTCTAAACTTCTCACATGGTTTCATCTCAATAAATGTTCAAATGATCCAATATTTCAGCAAAAATCAAAGATTAGAGAAAAAGTCCAAAAACTCAAAACAGATTTGTGTATCAGAACTTTGTTTTTTCTTCTTTCCTCTCCCATTAATCATCTCACCACCCCTCAGATTTATCTGCTGACCCTTTGGAGGGGCCCGACCCCTAGGTTGGGAACCAGTGGACTAAACTAGCTAACTGTATATAAAGTAGTGTAAACTAGCTCCACCTCCAGCAGCTACAACAGTAACATGCTGCTCTAACACTGATGCTTCACTATTAATAATCTAATGATGTCATATATAATAATATATCAGTCAGAGGGACCAAACCACTACTTTTACTGCAATACTTTAACTACATCAAGCTCATAATACTTATGTACTTTTACTGCAATACTTTAACTACATCAAGCTCATAATACTTATGTACTTTTACTGCAATACTTTAACTACATCAAGCTCATAATACTTATGTACTTTTACTGCAATACTTTAACTACATCAAGCTCATAATACTTATGTACTTTTACTGTAGTAGGATTTTTCATGCAGGACTTTTACTTGTAATGGAGTATTTTTACTTTGCTGTATTGGTACTTTTACTTCAGTAAAAGCTCTGAATACTTCTTCCACCACTGACAATCAGCAACCATTCAAACACCCATGAAGATCATTTCAACTTGAATCCAGACATGCATTTTACTGCCTTTTAATACAGTAGTAACGAGGCGCTATGTACTATGCATCAAGTACAATCAATATGCACAGCCACAGAAAATGTGTCACCAAGGTAGCTACAAATTACATGGCAATTTACCTTTTCAAGAATTACAAATCAGCATCCAGAGTAAGAACAAAGATCATACGAAGCAGAGAAGTTATGCACATTCAATGTTCATGGGGAATATACACAAACAATTAATAGTTAGCCTTTATCAGCTTTATAAAACTGTATATACATGATGGCCCATCTGAAACTGTTCCCGTGTCCTATGAGGAGGTTTTCCTGCTCTGAAGGATCTGACTGACAAAGGCAAACTGGAGACTGTTCTTTAATAAATTAGGGGACAAACTCAGATAAGCCGTGTTATCGCAGGTCAGCATACATGAGGTCTTTAAGGTCAATTTCCTCTTTATAAACAAACACTGATATCATGGAAAATAAATGATCTGAAAAACAACAACGGCTTCACAAATTCATAATTGGCTGTGAAAATCAGTTGAAAATGAAAACAATGAAATGATGGCAAATAGAAATAGCTAACTGCTAAGCCATGTGAATAAAAATACACATCAATTTCCCCCCTTAATTAACGAGCCGAGGTTTCCTCTTTGTCCTTTTCCTCAGTCGTCCCTCGCTTTGACTCTTCTGGTTTGCAAGACGCCGCATGTACAGTACGTAACATGGACAGTTTGTGTCTCAGTGTTGCTGACAGTTTAAAGGACTAGTTCACTATTTTTCCAGTGTGTCTTAAACCAGCAGTCAGGTGTCCACAGTAACAGTGAAAGAGGTTTTCCTCGCTGTAATCATTCCTCCTGTTCATACTGGATATTAAAAGATCCTTCAAATGTGTTTTCAATGGAAGTGATGGAGGATAAAATCCACAGTTTTGTAATTTAAAAGTCTGTGTGAAGCTTCTATTCAGCTTCAGCAGTCTGAGTTAGTCATATCAAGTGGATATCTGACACATTTACAGTCTTTTTAGCATCAAATTCCCTCTTTGTGTTTCCTCGGACAGTGTTTCCCTGTTGAGCTGCAGGTGGAAGTATAGTAACAAAAAGAGGAACTTTGGCACTAAAAAGACTGTAACGTTGAAAGATATCTACTTGATTTGACTCATTTGGACGCTGAAGCTTCATATTAGCTTCAGATAAACTTTTAAATACATTTTTGTACAGGAGGAGGACTGTTGATTTTGTCCTCCATCACTTCCATTGTAAGGTCATTATGAAGGGATCTTCTAATGGTCAGTATGAGCAGGAGGAATGATTACAGTAAGAAGAACAGCTTTAATGTTCATTTGGGCTCCTGACTGTTGGTTTAAGACACACGTGGAAAATCGTGAACCCGTCCTTTAACACCACTGATGGAGTTGGGCTTCACAGAGTAAACAAAGGTCTGAAAGAGACGCCGTCCTCATGAAATGATGAGCAGCGCCGAGGAGGAAAGAACGATTTCCACGGCAGATTCTCTCCCGTCTGTCTGTTTCCACTGTTGGCAGTTCGTTAAGAAACAATCTGTGAAATCCAAAACAAAAGCAGTTCATGTAAATATAAAACCGAAACCATCATGCAGACAGTAAAAAGTGGCTTTGTGGGGGATTTGTCAGACTCATTTACAAACATATGATAGTTTCCTAAAGCTCTAAATGCTGGTTTTCTCTTCACATGACTGTAATTATTGGGGTAACATTTCTTTTATGCATTTTCTGGAGAACAGAGAGTGTTAAAATGTAAATATTGTACATTTTTAGCAGTGACTTTAGCTTTATTTTGCTGTACTAAACATGTTCCAAAACCTCAAACTACAAACCATCGTCCTGCATGGATATTTTCCCAGAACATGTCAGTCACAGATCCACTCCTGACATTCAGGGAAATCTACTGATAAGCTGTAAAAAAGCGACACAAGTCGGCTGAAAGATCTGCTGGTGAATGGAAACTATACTGAAGCATTTCTAGAGATTAAAACAATCGTCTATAATTTTATATATCTTTCATAGAGCTGTTCAGCAGGCCGTGAACTGGACAAGGATGATAAAATATACTATTTTTCATGTTTTACTGTGTTTTATTTAGTAAGAAAAATGTCCCTAATCTATATTGTTCATTTAAAAAATAAAATCACATTGTTGGCCGAGTAGCCAATAGAATAAAGCATCACAGGCTAGTTCTGTTTATGTCCAGGAAACCGCAGACTGAAATAAACAATTTCTCTTCCACTGTTGATATGAGATGAAACAGATGTTAAATACAGCTGTGAGAAGATCTGCAGTCGGTTGCTGCTTCGGCGGCGTCGTTGCTAATTTTGCGTTAAGTTAAAACTCTGCTCGACCTCGCATCACGCTGCTCGCTGCTGCCGAGACGTCTGAAGCTCTTCGTCGCCAGCTTTCACTGAACACGAACAACAACTGCCGGCTGCTTTTGTCACGTATGAATCTTTGGTTGTGAGAGCACAGTAACGGTCAGTTTCACCGTCCTGCTGTGGTGTATTTTCATTAAATGTCATTGGTGTGCTTAAAGACAATATTAAACTATGCAGATTGATTTTATAAGTTTATAAGCAATAAGGGCTAGTGTGATACAATTTGTATTGGTGTAGTTATAATCTCATGAACCATATTTAATCACACTGTACGTATAGAGGCACGGTAGAAGAATTATAATCATACACTGGAGAAATGTGAGTGTGTTTGTATTACATGTCACTTTGCTTGGGTCTGCTAAAGTCTTCCCTCTGGAGGAGATCAAGAAATAAGGGTGTAAAATGACTAGAATAACTTATAAAAAAATAAAAGGCCAGAAGACAACTTGGCAATAATGGTGTAAAATGATTCCCAATACTTATATAAAAATTGGATATAATCAGGTAGAATTGAATATGCCAGTACATATCCTCAAACACCTCAAAACCTGTTTTGAAGAGTTTTGACCAACAACGAGTGACGGAGATAAAAGATACATAATAATTGGTCAAAAATTAGGGAGGGTGGATGATAAGGTGTGATAAAAACAGATGCCCCAAAGAAAAAACCTTCGAAGCGATTTGGTTCGTTGTAAAAGTGCTACTTGCTCCCCTTTTTTGCCGGCAGTAAAGAACACTTTGCTGTTTGGACCTCTGACTCCCTTTTTATTTTCAAGAGAGAGTTTTTTTGCTCTGGTACCCTTTTTCTGCAACAATTTGATACAAAATTGCCTCCCGCCATCGCTGAGAGGAGCTGAACAGCCTTCCTCAGTCTGAACATGCTCCTCTGCCTGGTGAACGTGCAGAGGACGGCGAGCATCGTCCACTTAGCGGGTAAAAGAATCCCCATGAAACTTAATTTAGACCCTGATTCCTCTGGTGGAAACGCAGGTAGAGGATCTGAGCTGCTCTAAAGGTTCTGAAGAAAGTTCCTGCAGTGGAAACGCAGCTTAAATCATCTTTCTGTTACTTTAAAGCCTTTAAAGCCTGACGTTGTTTTTTTCTTGTTCAACATTCTTCCTGTAACACATCTTATGTGCAGACGTGTGACTGAAATGTCAGAGTTTTAAGAAATAACTGTTGCAGGACTGTGATGTTTAATACACATATATGGACAGTAGAGGAGTTGGTTCTATTACAGAAGTGTGTTGAGAAGTTTCTTTGAATGTTCAGATGCTTAAAAGATGAATTCAGACTATTTATCCAAGTCTTTGTTAATCAATTCAATTCAATTCAATGGACTTTATTGGCAGGAAAGTTTCAAGAACAATGTTGTCAAAGCATCAAAACACAATTTGTCCAAATATTTGGACAGAACAAAATAACAATAATATGAACATTAACACAACATGTAGATTGATATATATTAATTATATATATACAGTATATCCTATGCATGTATTTGTGTGAGTTGATCCTGTGAAGTGACTCTAAAGGCAGATTATGGATATAAACAGTCTGACTGAGCTCCTCTTTAGTCTTTATTAGGATGTTTTATGGCCGTTATTTATTTTATTCAAACATTTATTTGATTGTATCCATGTTTTAAAATGTTTTATTCCCTTATCTTTTGTCTTTTATCCATTTTTTATGTTATTTTAAATCTATTTTATTGGTTATATTGAATTTTCAGCATCATGATGTGAATCAGTCTCAGTGTAAAACACTTTGAATGCACTAACCTGATACAGATAAACTTATTGATAGTAAAGCTTATGATAAAATGAAGTTTAATGAATGTAATGATTTCATGATCTGTAACTATTTAAAAACAGGAAACAGCTTCACACACCTGGTTTGGCTGCTGTCTTTCTGTCCTCTCCTCCACGTGTCCTCTTTCGCCTTCGCCCCCGATAACCCGACTCCCCCTCCCGCCTCCACATCCAGCCCCCCCCCCTTTGACCCACCCCGGCTCCTCCCTTCGCCCCCTCCCAGCGTGCTAGCTGTGGGGCTGGGGGGCGATACTGGAGCAGTCAGTAACCAACAGTCCCACTGTGCTGGCGCTGGACACGGTGACGGCCACGCTGGTGGTGCCGACGGGTCCCACGCTCGTCTGGTCGGGGTTGGGATCGCTCTGGTTGGCGTGGGTGCCCATGTGACCCTGGAGCTGCGTGGCCGTCTTGCACTGCACCCCACACAGCTGGCAGAGCAGCACTCCTCCGGCGCCCGTCCCACCGAAGCCCCCCCGCGCCCCGCCGCTCTCCTTCCACTCCTGGCCGTGATGCTTCTGAGCGTGGACGCGCAGGTAGGTGAGGGTGGTGAAGCCTGGAGGACAGACAGGAAGTAACAAGTAAAACCTGCAGTTCTTCTGGAAGCCACTAGGTGCTGGACCAGAAACTCAGCTGTAACAAACAGGATCTCTGCAGTAGGGACGGACATTTGAAGACATTTCCTTAATCGATCATCGGGAAAATTAACGATCGATTATCGATTGATCTTTTTTTTATATGTATTAAAAATGCCGATGGCAGAAAATACTAAGGAAAGCAGCAGTCCTCTTATACGAGGCAGTTAAACTGTCCTCAGCTCCTCCGTGCTGATGGAGGAGGATTCATTAACCAGCATCGGGTGAACGTTGTTCATCATCGGGGTCGTTGTTGTTGTGTTGTTGTTTACACGGCGTGGAAATGTTTACAATGAGCTTTGTTGTTTTTTTTAGCTCGAAATGGTCCCACGCCGAACTTCGCTTCGCTCTCTTCATGTTTACTTTCGTCTAGTTTCTACGGCAACCCGCCCGGCAACTGAGTGTTCATTTTTCCCTCTTGACTTTAACTCGCACCCGGCTGGTTGCAGCACGTAGTGAAATTCATTGCAACTTTAAGACACATACATACATAACATACTTTGATACGAACGATAAATCGATTTAATTCCACGTGATCGGGAAAAATTCTTAACGATCAATTATCAATCGTCGATTAATCATGCCCATCCCTACTCTGCAGCGTTCAAGTTCAATTAAAGACATTTAATTCAATTTAATACCTTTTTCAAGGTGATGACGTCGTTATCTGCTACTGTGTGTAACATTAAGATCTGCTGATGCTGCTAGAATACAAGTTTCTCGCGGTCCGCCATGTTAACTGTTTGCATTTGACGTTGTGAGACGAGCGGCGCTCCGAGCGGCGGCGCTCCGAGCGGCGGCGCTCCGAGCGGCGGCGCTCCGAGCGGCGGCGCTCCGAGCGGCGGCGCTCCGAGCGGCGCTCCGAGCTCAGACATCAGAATTTTCAACTGAGAAATTTCCGACCTCCGACTTGCATGGAACACAACACAAGACGAGGAAAAGCAGCAAACTCTCACATTTGAGAACCTTTAACCATCAAATATTTTGCATTTTTGCTTGAAAATGACAAAAAATTCATTTTCTGTCCATCAATTAACTGATAATCGTAGCAGCGGGAATGAACTTATTGACATTTCAATTACATTTTGTCAATATTTCCCAGCTGTATATAACAATAATTCCTACAATTAACATGACCTGATTAGTGGTAGAAGACTGACGGATGAACCAGTTACTAATGAATGAGTGGAAGTTTCCTGCAGCTGCAGCAGTGACGCTGCTGACTGAAACTCTGCCTGCAGCACAATCTGCTGTCACACCGTCTCACTGTAGTTTATAGATGTAAAAGTCTCCTGACAGCCGCAAACACATAAAAAAAAAACCTCTCGACTAATGTTACAGCAGGAAAGAGACGATATTTAACAACTTTGGACAGGAAGTTTAAGACTTTTTAAACCCTCTAAGTACTTTTCAAGACCTGCAGATTCCCCGATGTAATCTGTTCAAACAGCCGAGACTTTGCACTCAAAATACTTAATAATAATAATTATCATAATAATAATAATGATTTTATTTGTGCTTTCTATAGACGGCATGAAAGACAATCATAAATATAAGAAAGGAAAACACACCAACAGCAAAATACACAATTTAAAGACCGTAAACTTATATATACTTACAAATAAATCAAGTGAAGAAGACGAGTCTATAAAAACGTGAACTGCAGCAGGATTTAAAAGCAGAAACAGTGTCAGCAGACTGAACACTAACTGGAAGAGCTGAGGAGCCGCTACAGCAAAAACCCTCGATCACCTTTGACCTTAACCTGGACTCTGGAGCCGCCGGCGGATCTCAGAGGCCTTACAGACGGTAAAGAGTTCAGACCGGACGTGTGAAACCCTGCAGGTCACCAACAGGATGTTCAAGACGACAGATGATCACGTCACGCGTCTCGGTGGTGATTTTGAGGATCATTGTTTCATTAAAAGGCTGCAGTTACTCTGTTTATTTATTAACTCACTGGTTCCGACTGCAGATCTTTAAAAACAGCTTTTTAACAAACAAACTGGAGGAAATGGGGCATTTTTGGGGACTATTTTCAGCGGCGGATGAATCCACATTTGCTGCTCTAGTGAGTATTTCTGGCAGCAGGACGGTGTCGCCCAGCGCAGCGATGTGGCTCGCTGACGTGTTTTTAATAGTTTTTGAACAACAACGACGGAGGAAGAAGGTTTATCAGGAAACACACTGGACAAACGTCTCGTGTTTGACAGGATGTTTCCCGGCGTGTTTGGTGCGACTTACTGCGGTTGCAGAGGTGGCAGGCGTGGTGCTGCGACTGGTTGTGGACCCTCATGTGGTCGGTGATGTAAGCGGCAGACAGCAGCTTCCCACAGATGTGACACGGCACCTTCTCCTCGTGACGGATCAGATGAGCACGGAGACGATCCCGCGTGGCGAACGCGGACGTGCACGTCTGTGGAAGAACAAGAGAGTCAGACGAAACACACAGAGAGAGAAATATTACAACTAGAGCTGCAAAGATTAATCGATTAATTGAGAGGAAATGATCCGCCAGATATTTCTGTAATCGATTAATTGTTTTGAGTAATTTTTAATGGAAATATTCCCAAATGATCTCGTCTCAAACGTCGTCTATGACAGTAAACTGAAGAAGTGAATCCTGAGAAGAAAAAGCCCAGAAGCTTCTTCTACTCAACAAATCAACTTCCAACAAAGTAAATATTCACTGTTATTTGCCTTAAAGATGCTTTTGTTTGTTAACTTTGATGTTTATTTTTGTCACCAGCAGATATGACAGCTAGACTGACAGTTATCATCATCATCATCATCAATATTATCCAGTGTTTCATGATCTATATGATTCTCATACTGGTTGAACTCCAGTAAACAGACGTTACCGTGCACTTGAAGGGTCTCTCTGTAGAGTGAACCTGTCGGACGTGACTGTTGAGGTGATCCGGTCTGAAAACAGGAAACGCCAAAATCAGTCGTTACAAAATACAAAAAACTTGGATTTGAACATTTTTTGACTCTGGCGCCGCCTCCTGGTTGATTAAAGTTATAAACCGTATTTCCTCAAATAAAAGATGGCGGTCAATTAACCCTGTAAAGCCCACAGTTGCAATATTACAACAATCACTTTTAGTTCTCCTAAAAACAAATCTGTAAATGTTTTTTTTTATTTAAATAGTCAGTGGGTCCCATCATTTATCCTCTCAATGCTATTGGATAGTAAATGTGTTTACAGGTGAACTCACTACCTGCAAACTCTCCGTCAAGCTCATCTTCTTGTTTTATTGAACCGGATTTGTCAAGAAAAAAGTAAGAAACATGCCTTACATCATGTTTTTTGTGATAATTACAATGTCTAGAACATGTAGATACTTAGTTACTGTGGAAAACATTCATTAAACTTGATTTGGAGCTTGTTATGTCTGTTATTCTGGGTTAGACTGGTAGTCAAAATAGCATGTGCACCTCACACATGACACGAGGACGCTGCACTTCTCACACCTTCACATATGGAAAAAATACTAATAGAAATATAATTTCTTTTACAGGGTTAAAAGCTGAGTCTCTGATAACAGCTGGGAGGCGTCGACATGAACGAATAAAGTCCGACCGCAGAAATAAACTGCTGGTGTCTGTTATATGATGTTCATGTCAGTTAAGCATAAATAGTTACCTGGATGTAACTCCGGTTCTGTGTACGTCACAGAGAGGGGGGGAGGGGGACGGAGGAGATATCGTTTAAATAATAATAATAATAATGATGATGGCAGCGACACTACATGAGCATCGGTAACCACGGTAACCAGGGTAATTTGGTTAAGCCGGCGAGCATACAGTGGATTACCGGTAATGCAATAACAAACATTTAACAGAGCAAACAGAAGCAGATCAAACAAGGAGGCTTCGTACTAAAACATGAGCGAATATACTCATCAAACAGAGGGAATTATTATATATATATATATATATATGGGATGCACGATATTGGATTTTTTGCCGATATGCCGATATTTCCAACTGGCTGTGGCCGATGCCGATATATGCTGCTGGCTACCAGCTGGCTGAGGAGACTATTATACATGCAAGCATAGATTGTACTAATGATGATCAAGAAAGACAATATATGAAGGAAGAACTGAGGAAGACTGGAGTTCAGGAGCTCAGCATTAAAACTTTAATGAACCTGCCAAGTGGGAGCAGCAGTAGAGTTTTCATTGAGTTTATTAGACAGACAGGATTAATGTGAAGGATTTAATCTCTGGTCCACACTCCGGAGCAGAAGGTGGCGCTAATGCACCAAATACGCTGGTTGCCAACCGCCGTTATAAACCAAAAAGTTTTTTTTTTGGTACATCCTGTCAGTCAAGGTGTTTCCTATCTGTGCAGCCGAACTTAGCAGCTCCTCGACGGACTGTTTCACCCTGACGGTCCCGGTGTTTCCTCTGCAGGCTGCACTTCACTCAGCTGCCCGTCAGATCAGCCGCTTCTTCCCACTTTAACCTGAATAACAAATCGGGGCTCAGTGCTCCGGTTGGATCCACATGGAGAGCCGAGGCTAACGTTAGCTGAGAGGCTAGTGGAGCGTTAGCCGCAGCATGGCCAGCTAGCCTCCCAGCTAACGTTAGCCTCAGTTCTGCATGTGGATCCAACTGGAGCACTAAGCCCCGGTTTGTTATTCTGCCTGTGGAGGAAGCGACGGGACTGTCAGGGTGAAACAGTCTGTGGAGGGAAACAC
This sequence comes from Thunnus albacares, assembly GCF_914725855.1. NCBI lineage: Eukaryota > Metazoa > Chordata > Actinopteri > Scombriformes > Scombridae > Thunnus > Thunnus albacares. Next base: position 28,104,760 of record NC_058122.1, read on the forward strand.
AATCAGGCAGCGGAGGAGACGGCAACTCTCATGATCGACAGAAATGGCCGACACCGATATTTCATTTTAGAGCTCTCATCGGCCGATACCAATGACATGCCGATAATATCGTGCATCCCTAAATATATACTATTAATATAGGCGTCTCTAATATAAACCTGCTTCCATTACAGGCCTGGTACCTTCTGCAGGTGAGGTCAATAAAGGCCCTGGACACTATTAGAGGAAATACGGTAATATGATCAGTAAAGCTGCTCAGAAGCAGCAGAGGAGACATTATACCGGGAGAAGGCCTTGGCGCAGTGCGGACAGACGTAAGGTTTCTCCACGCCGCCTTGGTGCGAGCGGACGTGGTAGCTCATCCTGTCTTTCCTCTTGAAGCGCTGCTGGCAGATGGGGCAGGAGTAGGGCTTCTCGTCCGAGTGCGACAGCCGGTGGCGGTTGAGGTGATAGACGTCTCTGAAGGCCTTCCCGCAAGCCTCGCAGGCGTGGTTCTTCCTCACCTGGTTGGCGTTGGGATTAGGATTGGGATTAGGGTTCTGTGGAGCGAAAACAGAGACGTTATGTGTCTCAGTCGACTGAGATATCTAACTGATAAAAGGCTAAAACAGAACCTAACAAAGCTTTTATAAAAGAAATCAACACACTTCTTTCTTTCCTGACATAAGAACGAAAGCATTTTAAACTTCAAAGAGCCGTTCACGCCTGATAAACCGACATTTTTCTCTACCAAAAACCAAGCAGCAACCTCCGGGGCTGTAAGATGAAGCCAATGCAGAAGTGCCAAAAACTGCAGTTCCTTGAACGACCACTTGAGGCTCCAAAAGCGAGTCAATCCCCATAGACCCCCATGTTAAAATACCCAACTTTACAGCAGAAATAAACATGTTTACAGCCTGGTACAAACAACGGTTTTGGTCTCTGTAGCTAATTTCCTCTTTCATGACAACTGTACGGGGGGTGAATTTTTTTAAAACTCACCCGTTTAAGGTTTTATTAAGTCGTAAAGTTATGCATAATGAAGGACATGGCTGCTTTGAGTGACAGGTCCGCCAGCCGCTAGGTGGCTTATTTCAGCCATTCGGCCCGCCTCTTTGCCTGTTTTTGATAACCCAAATATATTCAACGTCATGTATTTAATGCTTCAAATCCTCACATTTGAGAAGCTGGAATCAGCTTCAGTTTAGCATTTTTAAATATAAATAACCTAAAAAGCTTCATTGATCATCAAAATAGAAGCTGACAGAAATGCTTTTGATGATTTGATTAATCAACTAATCATTACAGCTCTATATGATACTGAAAAAGTGGAATTTTGGCCAAGAAAAGAGATAATGTGATGTGGCTTCTTTAAACGAGTCGATGTCGGCGGATCGCTCCGTCTGTAGCGGCTCCTGTCGGCACGCCGCTCAGAACCAAACATCAGGATTTAACAGAGATTCATGAAAGTCTGAAGATGTATATATGACGTCAGGTTGTTGTTGGAGCAGCTGCAACTAACGATTATTTTCATTATCGATTAATCTGTTGATTATTTTCTCCATTAATTGATTAGTTGTTTGGTCCATAAAATGTCAATCAGTGATTCCTGAAGCCACAAAGATGCTCAGTTTACTGTTATAGAGACTAAATGTTCACATTTAAGAAGATAAAACCAGAAAATCATTGCAGGTCTGTTAAAACTGGAACACATTCAGTTGAAAAGTTTAAATTCAGTAGATTATAACTTTTATTTTAACAGCACAAACGATGCACATTCTGCATTTTTCCCCTTTTGCTTGTCTTGGACAATTTAAACAGAATAAACAGAAACTGATTTGATTTGGTTTTGATCCACTTTTTGTTCAACATGTTGCTGCTTGTACAGAATCTCCTGAATGATTTTTTTTTGGCAAAGCTCTTTAAAAGTGAAACACTTTACATTCGTTAAGTGTTACTCTCTGGTCATCATGTGATGGAGGCTTGTTTACTTACAGCCCAGATTCATCTGTTTGTTTTGGATCTTTGTCAGAGTCTCAACAGCCAAAAGTTATTCCAACGTTTGGGAGACTGGTGGTATTTCTGACACATTACATTCAGATTCTGTCCGCAGTCATAAATAATTAATAAAAACGGAGAAAACAAACAAACCCTGGATCCCCTTTAATCTGCTCTCTGCCCTCCGCTGGCGCTCCTCCAGCGAACCCACCTGCTCCATGGAGCCCACAACAACAACAGCTGCCGGGATGGGTTGAGGCGGCGCAGCCATGGTTACAGTTGCCGGGGCGATGGACACAGACACCGACTGGCTCTCTTGGTTGACGTGCTGACCGGGCTGGGGGAGGGTGTCCGGGGCGGTCTGGGCGGCGGGGGGAGGGGGAGGAGGAGGCTGCGGGGGCAGGGTGAGGTGGAGGAGGGAGAGCGGGACCGTCTGCTTCTCCACCCGTCCTCCCTTCCCTCCGTCCTCCTTCTCGCGGGCGGCTCGGTCCTTCATCTTGATGCCCGTGTGCACCGACTGGTGCCGCCGTAGGTTGTAGCTGTTCTTGAACTCCTTGTTGCAGGTGGCGCAGATGTGGGCGGGCCGGCTCGGCTTGCTGAGCGGTTTGACTGGCAGACACAGCGGCGGGAACAACGTCAAACTTACATTCAACAACATCAAACATGTTTTCTTCGCCCCGACTCTGTTAGATCGGATCGGCTGAACTGTTTTAAACGACGCCTTTCTACAGACGCCTCCTTCCTGTTCTCATGTCCTGCTTTATTTCTCTCCGTGTCGTGTTTGTCTGTTTTATTAATCTATCTGAGAAGCTTTCTAACTGTGTGTTTTACAAAGTGCTACATAAATAAAAGCTTACTTACATTTCAGTGACACTTAAAGTAACAATCAGTGCATTTAAATACAACTTCCTGTTGATTAATAGAACAGAGTTTATGTCTAAGAACGAGGAAAAAGTTCAAAGAAGAAGAATAAAAAAAAAACATCATCATTCGTTTCCTCGTGTGTAATCATTTTTTTTTAAATTTCAATTTCAAACAACTATATTAAATATTCTGCAGCAGTGAACCTTCAAGGTGAACAGGAGAATAATACTGTAATTATTGTTACACGCTTGTAAAACTACTGGTTTATAAATTTAAGGGGATTTGAGAAATAAACACTAAAATTTCATTAGTTTCCCACCATGAAAAAATAAAAACACAATATGAACGACTCAAAGTGACGTAGTCAGCATTACTGAACATTTGCTACCATAAAATAATAACAAACTTAAAGAACTTTGCCTAAATAATTTGATATAAAACAAAATTATGATTTATATCAGAAAATATCCAATCAGATCAATATATCCAGCTATTATTAGCAAATATTAGCTTATCAAACATTCAGTATTGTTAGCAGATACAGTAAATGTTTTAGAGACTTCATTTTTAAAATATAATTGATATTATACTTATAATATATAGTAGTATATAATGTATATATATATGGTAGTATATAGTTATAATTATTGCTGTTATCATTCTGGTCAGATACGCCGTCTTTCATCTTTGAAGGAACTTTGGCAGAAATGTTGAGAAATATCAGCAGATAAACTGATATCAGTTTATTTAAATCTCTAGTATCTTCATCATCGTGGCGTCCTGATGGTTAAGATGTTTATTATATAACTGTGACCCGAATCTTTCTTTCAATTATCCAATAAAGGCAAAACAGCCAAAAAGCATCTTTGAATAAATATTTATATCAGTGTGACGAAGCGTCAGGCGTCGACTTTTGGTACATTTTTGATATTCAACACAAGCGGTGTTGTGATGTAAAACTCTGGTGGCCTGTGTGAGCGGCCCCTCCCTCACCGGGTAGCGGTTCCTCGCTCAGGGCGGCGGTGTCGACGGTGGACGGCGGCGTCACGATGTGCTCTGCCGGGGGGCTCTGAGCGGCGCCAGTCAGCTCGGGCAGCAGCTCAGACTGAAGAGGCGTCTCAGGTTGGCTCTGAGTCGGAGGCGTCTGCCAGAGTTAAACAGAAACATGTGTGTTAATACTCCAACGGACACACACACACACACACACACACACACACACACACAATCTACATTTTGGTCATTTTCACACACTGTTTAATCAGCTGTGTGTAGTAACGAGGCAGCGGAGACAGACAGACTCTTTCAAGGAGCACATCATGTTTCTGGCAGGTTGTTCCACATGTTCACTACTAAATTACTAGTCAATCAATCAACGACAATGTGAGGATTTCCTGTTTTTCTCTGTTATATATGATTGTAAACTGAACATCTTTGGGTTTTGGGCTGTTGGTCGTACAAAACGAGACATTTGAAGACGTCACCTTGGCTGAGTGACGAGCATTTATCTCTATTTACCAACCTATAATAGACTGACTCTACATTAAAGCTCCATTTAATTTCATTATTAATCATTTTAACTGATTTTGTATCCAGCTGCTAACCCACTGAGGTTTTGTGGATGCACAAAACTACTCTGACTTATTACCAGTGGTGGAAAGTAACTAAGTACATTTACTCAAGTATTGTACATAAGTACAGTTTTGAGGTACTTGTACTTTACTTGAGTATTTCCATGTGATGCTACTTTCTACATTTCAGAGGGAAATATTGTACTTTCTACTCCACTACATTTATTTGACAGCTTTAGTTACTTTTCAGATGAAGATTTGACACAATGGATAATATAACAAGCTTTTAAAATACAACACACTGTTAAAGATGAAACCAGTGGTTTCCAACCTTTTTGGCTTTTGACGTCTTACAAAAAGCAGTGTGTAGTCGGGGTCACATTTCACATGTCTATGAGTTGTTAACAGCTCCACCAAATAGTGATTTTTCCCTCTAAACTTCTCACATGCTTTCATTTCAATAAATGTTCAAATGATCCAATATTTCAGCAAAAATCAAAGATTAGAGAAAAAGTCCAAAAACTGAAAACAGATTTGTGTATCAGAACTTTGTTTTTTCTTCTTTCCTCTCCCATTAATCATCTCACCACCCCTCAGATTTATCTGCTGACCCTTTGGAGGGGCCCCGACCCCTAGGTTGGGAACCACTGGACTAAACTAGCTAACTGTATATAAAGTAGTGTAAACTAGCTCCACCTCCAGCAGCTACAACAGTAACATGCTGCTCTAACACTGATGCTTCACTATTAATAATCTAATGATGTCATATATAATAATATATCAGTCAGAGGGACCAAACCACTACTTTTACTGCAATACTTTAACTACATCAAGCTCATAATACTTATGTACTTTTATTGTAGTAGGATTTTTACTTGTAATGGAGTATTTTTATATTACAGTACTGGTACTTTTACTTAAGTATCTACATAGTGTGATTAAAGCCTAAACCTGCCAGCCTGATGAGGTCCAGGACAAAATCCAACTTTCCCCCCTGACCTCTCTGTGACCTCCCCCATCTTATTTACTCCCCCCCTCCCTCTTTAACCCCCATGCAGAAATGTCAACCCCTCCTGTTCCCCCCTCCTCTGAAAATAAACCCCAAACTACAAAGCCAGCTTCATCAATGAACACTTACCTGAAAGAGGAAATTACTCCAGGAGGTATCCATCCTGATCCCTGTGAGGACTGAAAGCTAACCGGGCTGGGACCAAAGAGGGGAGGGAGGAGGAGGAAGAAATGCTCCAACTGCTGCTATGAAAACAAGAAATCTGAGGCCTGTATCGCAGCTCTGCTCTACCTGTCCGGGTTAATTAATTAATGGAGCTATGTAATGATATCTAGCTTTAATGATTAGGCTTCTATGACTTAATATGGCAGTCTGTTGGCGATATACAGGCACTGACAAGATGATGATGTAAATGCGACAAGTATCATGCTTGCTTTAATGGTGCGTTTCTTTAATATCATTTGCTTATGTCTACTGTAATAAAAATTGGTGAATTGCATGCAAAATAGAGATTATTTGTATACAGAAGATGAATAGTCGAGACGTGCTAATCATAGTCAGCAGCGGTTCGGGAGTCATTTATTTGCGATAGCTCCGTAAAAAGGCCGCAGCGTCGGGTCCCAAGCCTCGGCGTTGCGTACAGCTCGTCCCCTAACTAGAGGGCTCCTGGTCGGCCGCGGTCCATGGCTCCGCCTCGGTGTTTCAATCGACAGGATGCCATCTTTCTCTTTTTTTTAAAAGCCCTCTCCCTCTCCCTCTCCCTCTCTCTCTCTCTCACCCTCCCTCCCTCTCCGTCTTTCTTCCCTTTCTTTTTTTATCTCGTCTTCACCCCCTCTGTCCCTCTCCGCTTTAAAGGGAAAGTATTTCGTGCGTGCACCCTCCTCGCGGACCCCGTCTCGTCTCGTGCCGTCCCTCGCGCCCCCTCGCGCCCCCGCCGCCGCCGCTGCTTCTCTGTAGGCCGACAGATAATCGAATCCGACATTTACAGAATCAGCTCAGCCGTTAATCCCAAACACTCCGCGACAGAGGCAAAAAAAAAAAAATCGCCGGTACTTCCCCCATAAAAAAAAAAAAAAAACGACCGTTCATCCGGCGCGCGCTCACCGGACGCAGCAAACTCTTCGCTAAAATGGTGTCGAGTTTAGCTAAAACAAGGCTTTATCCCTTCGCATCTTAAAGGTAACGATGCGCGCAAGTGCAACAGCTGGATGTAACCTGCAGCACACATGACGTCCAGTGTGTAACGGGCCGGACGCCAAACTACACTCACTAAACCCGAAGATTCATGTTTGATCGTCTGTTAGTGAAGATAATATATAAGATAATAAGACCTTCATTCGATGTTTCATCTGTTAATAATAAATACTCAAATTCGGCTTGTATCCAAATACACCAACAAGTATTTTATTACCAAAAAAATACCAACTTTTAATGCTTTCTCCTCCTCTGTGGGCAGAATAAAATGAGGTTGAAGTACACTGTAAATACATTATAGTGCTGATAAATAAGCCACTGACTGGACTTCTCATCTGTCGACAATAAGTCAATAATAATTACTCAATATTCGGCTTGCATCCAATTCACCAACAACTATACTGTTACCAAAAAACACCAATTTTTGAATGCTGTCCTGTGGTCAGACTGAGAGATGAGGCTCATCATTTTGAACTACATTGTAAATACATTATACTGCTTCTCAATATTCTGCTTGCATCCAATTCACCAACAAGTATTTTATTACCAATAAAAAATAAAAACACCAGTTTTTAATGCTGCCCCCCTTTCTCTTCCTCTGTGGTCTGAATGAGAGATCATTATACTGCTGATCAATGAGTATCGGCGTATAATATTGGAAAATAGGAATATATGGAAAGCTATATACAGTATGTGTATAAAAACAGGTGCATGTACTGTATGTATTTATGTTCATGTGAGTGTCTTTTCTTTCTTTTTTTTGCGTATTACATAGTTTTTATGAATTGCTTATTAAATGTTTTTTTCCCATTTGTTTATATAGCAAAGTCAGGGACCAAGGCTATTATTTAAAAGCAATAAAACAATTGATCGACTGGTTTGAGCAAACATCTTCCAGACAGTCAGACTAAATGTTTCTGAAGAGGAAGTGAGGTCATTTTCAGTTATTAGTTTATTGTAGTGAAAGTGAACTTCAGCTCACAACTAGATGATTTTCACAACCTTGAACATCCGTTGTAAATTTCATCAAAGCACAACATAAAACACTTATATTTGACTGATATTTAAGGCTTTAAATATAATTTTAAAGCTTTATAAGATTTCTCAAAGACAAACACAAACATTATTCAGAAATCTTGTTTTCATCGTCTTTATTTTGCAGCTGATTTTACAGTAAATTCAAACCACTTTCACTGCAAACAAAATAACCATCAAATATTTTAAACTACTACCAATAATATATATATTTTTTAAATATAACATGAGACTTGGCTTTGCTGCATCCTGCTGATAAACATCAGTATTTTATAATAATACATTCTAGGAAATAAGTTCCATCAAAAACAAGAGGCGACTGTTTATATTTCAACACTTTCACACATTCTGCATTGAAACTTGGCTTTACAGTAGTCCATCAGCTGCACACACACACACACACACACACACGTGTGGTCAGTGACTTTAAAAAACGTACAACGCAACAACCACAAAACGATAATACTTGGTGCTCTTCACGTGAGGTATAACTTTCTATTTGTTCCTAAATCGACTCTTCTACCACAAAATAAAAGTCATATATGTCAAAATAAAAGCACTAACTGATCCTTCTAAGTGCAACAATTACCGTTTAATCAACATCAAAATTATTAGCAGGAATCTCAAGAAATGAACATGTAAGAACAGCAGAGATAGTGGCTCGGACGTCACACACACAGGAATATTTCAACAGAAACACTCTTTGCTTTTGTTTTTAAGTGATAATAATAAAAAGGATGTTATCTGCGTGGACTCAGTGAAAGCTTCGGCTCTTTTGGTCAAATCAGAAAATTAACAGTAAAACAAAAACAAACCAAAGTGAGGAATAAAAGGCAGGTTTTGCTTGTGGATCATTATGTTCGATCAGCTGACTGGAGACACTAAAACAGCAGCTGTTGTCCCAGAAAAGCTACAGATAGTTTGTTTGAATGCAGAAGGTGAAGCAGCAGATTCTAATAAAACTCCGTTCAGACTGGATGAAGTCAAATATTATAGAGCTGTGATGATTAATTGATTAGTTGGAAGCTATTTTGATAATTGCTTCGTCTGTTTGAGTCATTTTTTTTTATGAAAGAAATATTCAAACTCTGACTGTAAACTGAATATTTTTGGGTTGGTCGCGACAAAAAAAGGATGTTTGAAGACGTCATTTTGGGATTAAAGAAATTAAAGACATTTAGCAAACAGATAATCAAGAAAATATTCAGCAAATAAATCAATAATGAAAATAATCAATAGTTGCAGCCCTGTCGCTGTACTGATACACCGAGACGAACAAGAAAATATCATTGATGAATCTGCTGATTATTTTCTGATATTTTATGGACCAAACAACTAATCGATTAATGGAGAAAACAATCAACAGATTGATCATGAAATTAATCGTTATTGCAGCTCAGACATGTTCACTGTGCTCCTCCGTAGTTGAGCTCACGGAGGCGTTTTAACGGCGGAGAGACGACGGGATCTGACCAGAGAAACACGAGGCTGCAGAATCAGCACGTCGTCAGATCGTCCGTGTTACGCTGCAAACAGCTGATTCACGACTTTTAGCCAAAACGTAAACAAATATCCGCTGAAAACAAGGCTGATACGTTGCTGTCGGCATGTTTCCGTCTGTCAGATCAGCAAAGACATTTTTTTAATCAAAGGAAAAAGTTCACTGAGCAGTTATAATAATAACAGAATAATAATAATAGAAGCTGTAATTATAACTGATCAGCTCTACAGACGTACATCAGTCTGAACGAGGCTTTATAGTCACTTAACTTTTATAACCAGCTGCTTTATTAAAGGTTAATACATCATTTACTAACGTTTTATGGATCAGTGTTGGTTTTTATCCTCCAGCAGGAAACAGTTTGACCTGTAAACGATCTGCAGGACGTCTCAGATTATTATTATTAACATTTATTTATGAGTTATTGTAAGAAACTTTTATTATGTTTATAATTGAACAGAACTGTCATTTCTGACTGGAGACAACCAGCCAGAAACTTCAGTTCTTTGAATATTAACGGCTTATAACTGAATTAAAAACATTATTAAATGATCTATTCACCATTAATTAAGTTACAACTCATAAACTCTTTACAATATTCAGATCATTTAAGACATTTGGTTGTATTTGATGTCACACACTGGTTGTGTTGACTGGTCATCAATTTCAGAACATTATTTACTGTAAAAATACTCTTCAATGATTTTCACTTTTATTAATATTTACCAGATATCGCCTCTGATTATTTTTTTTTATAATTTGAAATATAGATTTGATTGTCATGTGTTTCATCTTCAGACATCAGATGAGGAACATCTGGATAAACAAAGTGCTACTAAAACTAAACTGAGGCTTTAAAATCAAATCATGTCGAAAGATTCAGATTATAAAACAAACATCAGCCTTCATTGCTCTAGAAATTAATTTTACTCTCATACGGAGAGAATATTTCCCTTCACAAACTCACCATCGTTACTGAATGCTAAATGCTAAATGCTAACAGGACCTGCAGCAGCCGCTGACGTCGAGATATTAAAGAATCATTTCGGATCCTGCAGTCGAGTAACAATCGTCACATTTTTATCTCCGTCTCCTGTATTGTCATATAATTATTATTATTATTAATACAGAGCTAAGCTTCATTCAAGATCATTAAAACTTTAAGCTGTAACGACGAGTCGATGGACAGAAAACTAATCTGCAACTATCTTAATAATTTAACAATTATTTTAGTCATTTTTTTTTACTCAAATATGCCAAAAATGCTTTTATGTGACAAACATGACACATAAAGACTGAACGGGAACATGTGGTGAATGATAACCAGCGTTTTACAGTCAAAAAGCAAATTACTCGATAAAGAAAAGAATCGTTACTTTGCAGCCCTGCAACAAAAATTAAATAATTAAACCATCTAGACAAAAAGTAAACCGTCTGCTGCACAATAAAAAAAACATTTTTAACTTACTTCCAAAATAGAAACATGTATGAAAAGATAAAATAATCAAAAACAGGGCTAAAGCTAACGATCATTCTCATTATAGATTAATCAAACAGTTACTTGATGTTCCTCACGGTTCCCTTTGACGTCTTCAAATGTTGTTCTGCTTGAATAAATATTCAGTTTATGACATAAAACAGGAAAAAAAAAAAAAAACTCACAATGAAGAAGCTGAATCTGATCTGATCGACATGTTCGGCTGAAAACGTTTCACTGATTATAAAAAATAAGTTTCATTTTCAGTTTTATGTCCATCAACGGACCAAATAAGTGACAAACTGTTTTAGCACTAAAATAACATTAATAATATCTTTATATTAAATGACACTAATATAGAGAAATATAGCTGATAAAGAAACTTTTATCTGTTGTTTCTAATGTCAGTTTCTATGGTGATATGGAGATTTCCTGTTTACTGTAGATGAATGAACGTTTACTGGAGACGATCTTCTTCTTCTTCTTCTTCTTCTTTCTGCCTGATTTGGAATTTTCTGATCTGATATTTTGGTCATAAAACTTTTCTCTCTGGCTTCGCTGAACAAACACCGTGTTTAAGTCGCTGCAGTTCAAGTCAACAAGTAAATATAAATAAAAAAAAAAAAAAACAGTGGCGTGTTTTCACCGACTCCTCTCTCACTGCTTCTTGGCGGCTTTCTCTCGCTCGGCGGCGTCCAGGGCGGCCATGTTCTGGGAGGCGGTGATGAGGTGCAGGAGGCTGATGCCGGACTTCAGCAGGCAGATGGTCCCGCAGAGTCCCTGCAGCCAGTAGATCCAGGCTGTACGCGCACACACACACACACACACACACACACACACACACACACACACGTCAACACACAGAGACGGCTGCTAGCTGCTCCAACTGACTCTCATTCAAAAAGCATCAACTTCTCTCCAGAAACACCGAGTCAATCATTGTTTTCAACGAGTCATTCTGGTCTCAATCTGTAAATTCAGACCCTCTAATAAATGTGCTGCTGGTCATTTTGGAAATTATTGCTCCGTTAATAAGATTTGAAGACTTATAGCAGCTTTGACGTCTGCTGTGTGGGCGTTGATTGACAGCTGTGATTGACAGCTGTGATTGACAGCTGTGATTGACAGCTGTGATTGACAGCTGTGTGTTCTGCTACATCTCTCTCAAATATTATTTGTTTTTTTTTGTCTTAAGCATCTTTAAATCAGCTTATTGTCATCCAGCATTCCCAAAACATCACAGAATATCTCTGAACACCGTCTCCTAACCGTCGGCCGTGATGAGACATGTTTTCTAAAGTTAAGAAAGTTGATAAAATGTTTTTACTTCTAGTCCCTAAAAGAAACATTTGTACACTTTGTTCGTGCAGGAGTGACTTCCTACTCTGAGACCCTGTTAGGTAATAAAGACATACACACTACCACGTGTAGCATATGTGAACTAATTCCCCAGAACAAGTGTAGACGCTTGTGCAAAAACTGTAAGAAGTTCAACTTTGCTGCACAACAGAGCCTTGATGTTGTTTTTACTTATTATGTGAAACTCTGAAAAGAGGAAATAATTAAAATCCTCATATCATGTGACATCCCTGCAGCATATATATTTAAATAATGTCAATGACCTGCTTGTAATACTGAATTTACACAATTATTTCTATAGTGAGAGCCGTGAGGCAGCAGTAAGAAGATAAATATGACTCTGTGTTTCTGTGACTGTGACGGGTTCGTTCCAGCAGATCATGTGAGGAAAAAAAGCTTCTTACCTGCAGGTTCCTCGATGTGATGGAGAAGGTAGAGCAGACAGAAGAAGAGCTCGTTCCCCGCACACATGACGAACAGCACCGGCTGCAGGAGACAAACACGCTTCAGTTTCTGTCTTCAGAGTAAAGCCGCCGGCTTTATTCTGTCTGTTAAAGTGACGCTTTATGACATTCAGACACCGCAGGACACGTTACACAAAGATGCTCTGTGATGTTTGTTATCTGGACGACAGCGGCGAGTTAGAAAAGAAAGATATAAAAGAAGAAGAATGTTCTCAGTTTTCTCAAACGTTCATCTGTTTGCACGATTAAAACCTGAAAATCAATCAGTGAGCTTCGGCCTTTTCTCTCTGACGTCTCATTCAGCTGCACAGAGAAACTCTTTTTACTTGTTGTTAGTATGACTTTTATCTGACCCTATGTACTTTACTGATTTTGGGTGTTGGACATGTGACATAAACATTTCAGAGTCTGCATGTCACCTTAGGTAACATGGTATGGCCCTTCGGAGGGACCTTAGAGATACAAACAATGGATCCATGGTCAAGTTTGGAACTGGTCCAGATGTGGTTTGTTGTGACACATAATATGTTGTGAGGTAGCTGTCAACCACTTGATTGGAGGGCTCCCAACTGACCTAGTGCCCATGGAAAACCTATGTTATTCATGTGATAAGATACAGATGTGTAACCCCATATAAGCTATGCACCGACAGTGGTACGGTGCCCAGACCATCTTTGTATATGGAATGGACCCGATGGCCATCGTCTAATAAACGTCTACAAAATAGGAACTTCGTCAGCTCTTCCTTTGAACGATATCATCACACATCCTTCCTTTCACTTGTATTTTAAATATGTTTTTGTGGTTGAAGCTTTAATTAATGTCCAGCGTGTGTTTGTGTGAAAGCTGTTCACCATCAACTACAGAGAGAATTTATCTGCCTGTTTTCTAAACGTGCGACGTTGCTCGAGCACTGAACGTTACGTTGGGACTCTCGTTAGATCCTCGTTAGCTCACATGCTGGATATTCATCTATTCAGCCATGCTAAAATTATGATTATTATATATATATAGCAAATTTCACATAAAAAGATGCTAAACTATGTGCTTCACAATGGGAACAGTGAAAACATAAAAGGGACAAATCAAAGAGATTTAAAACAAATGAAATATTAAATGAATTACAATTAATACTGTCTGTGAGGTTTAAATATAGTCAAAGTTTCTATGTGAAAGCAAACATCTACAATTTAAACCTGCAGGAAGTAACTTTTTGGTCATTTTTAGTGAACACAACACAGACATCAGCTTTAAGTTGTTGAACTTGTTGGCAAACAGTTGCTTATTTCCACATCCAGCAGTTATGGAGCAACATTATCATTCATTAATGTCAATAATAACTTCTGGGGTTCCTCAGAGTTCTATTCTTGGTCCTTTATAGTTTCAATCTGGTTAAAGCTGTTTTTTAGCCACTTGTTTTCAGTAGAAGAGTGTAAACACAACTTCTGTCATATTATCAGCTTATAGAGTAGTTGTTGCTAACATGTTAGCAAACAGTTGCTTATTTCCACATCCAGCAGTTACGGAGCAACATTATCATTCATGTGGAGTCGTGTTTCTGTCCACCTGGTGAATGTAAGTCTAATATTCACTCTCTTTTAGCTTCTGTTTTTACTCTCTACCAACTCCTGAGGGAAATATCTGGCTCTTTAGCTGCTAAATGCTCCACTATGTTCACCAGCTAGTCTACAGCTAACTGTGTCTGTTTGCCGTTTGGTGCTGAGCAGGTAGTGTACAGCGGCTTTTTACAGCGCTGAGAGTGAACCAGAACAGATAAACAATGAGCTGAAACTCAGACTTGTGATGTGTTGAAAGAAATGTTGCAGGTTTTCTTCAGATTGCCTTTGTTACCTTTAAATAGAAATGATTCAGGCTCTTATTCAGACCGACATCTTAAACTGCACATATAACAACACACATGACTGACGGAGAAGCTCTTCACCTTTGATGTGTAGTAGATTCGGAGGATCGGGTTGCCGGAGAGGTCGATGGTCTTGTGACTGGCTGATCCTTTAATCGTTGAGCTGAGAGAGAAAACGATAGAAAAGAGATAAAGCAGCAGATAAAGATTATGACTCACTTAGTAAATCAGGATATTGTATTTGCAGAGTTTTATATCGTCATCATGATCCCACAATCTGTATTTTTAGCCTGCGTTATCTGAAACATGTTGATGCCTTTTTACTGTTTGAGGCAGGAAATATTCTTGTATTCCTTTTCACACATGGAATATGTGACATATTCAGTTTGATCCATCTGTTGAAGTGATGGATTTCTATCATTCAGACATGACAGGACATTTAAGCAAAGAAACACTAAAGCTCGCTGATATCTGGAGACGGCAGCAGTGAGTTAAACGTGTGATCAGGAGGAAGGAGACAGTTTATTGCTGCATCACTGGTGGATTTTAAAACATGGCTAGCAAAAATTAGCATTATCACAGTTAACCACAGACTGTAAATGAGCATGGATGTATAATAAGAGCTGGATGGGGCCCCGCCGCTCTGCCTTGCAGCCATTTTTTCCCAGTGGCCCAAAAAGCATTTCCCCCATAGACCACCATTGTAAAAGAGACGTCTGTTAAACTGTTGACAGGACGCCTCGAACTGCAAACAACAACAACAACGTCAATTATGACTCTTTCTATTATGAACTTTTGATTCATGGAGGTTTTATGTTTGTCAAACTTTCCTCGAGCCGAGAAAAGCGATTTAAAAATCTGTGACGTCATCACAATGTAAAGTCTATGGGCCGAGTGGGAGCTCGTGGGCGGGGCCAGCGGGGGAAACACTACTGCGCATATTCAGTGGGCCGCACAACGCGGAAGCAAACCCGGAAGCTAGAAACTTTTTTTTGGTGTATGCGCCAGGCGAGCTAAAGGACTGAATGGGCGCCATTTTTAGTCCGGTATCCAGCTCTTATAATACATCCATGTAACCAAGCTAGAAGCTAAAAGCTAGCAGCTAGCAGCTAGCAGCTAGCACTATGACCAGCTGCACCCTCTCATCCAAGTATAGTCACTACTGGCCCTAAAAATCAAAGATGGCGACGGTCAAATCGCAAAACTTGAGGTTTCAAAATGGCAGATCACAAACCAGTGGGTGACATCATGGTGGCCACGTCCATGTTTTTACAGTTTATGGGTAAAAGTGATTTTTCCACTGAGCAAACAGAATTGATTATGTTAGTGAGAAGGGCAGCGGTAGAACGGTTCCTCTGGTGTCAGTACTTTGTAATAATTTATTTTTCCACTTATGGCCATAAAAATCTTCTAAAGATATGAGTCACTTTTACTGAGAATATTTATATAAGACTCACCTGTGCAGGTGCAGCCAGTGGCTGGCGATGTCCAGACACATGCTGAGCTGGAACAGGAAGGTGTAGGAGGGGTAGAGCAGCGACAGGTTGACCAGCAGACACATGGTGGCGCAGCGGTCTGTCAGCATGTCCATCATCGCACCGAACTTGGTGGCTTCAAGAAAACACGAGCGGACACAAGAGTCAGTTTCCTGTTCAGCAGCTTTAATGATAAACCGTAGAAGTCGGAGCTTCTTGTGGCAGCGTTGCTCACTGATTTCAACTTCATTAACGACAAAAAACGCTGCTTCCTGACTTTATGTGTTAATTTAACAAAACATCTAATGGAAACGGATTTATTTAGACGTCTACAGGACGATTAGCCAATCAGCAGAGACGCTCCGTACTGCGCTTGGATTTCATAACTGAACTAAAACCAGGACGCACACTTTTATTTCTCCAAATGTGTGAAAATCTGATGTTTTCACATCACAAATGATGAACAACAGCATAAGAACACGAGTCTTACACGTTAAACGCGAGACTCAAGTAGCTGTTATATCAGTTTAGCGCAGGGCAGCTGCTCTGCAGGTGCGCCTGATTTTACTGTAGCTGCGGTAACCGGGTGGAGACATGAATCGTATTTCTCATAGGAGGCTGTGTTGAAGAAAGAGACAAATTAATAATGTAAAGTTGTTTAGTGTGTATAAGAGTGATATATATGTAACAAGATAAACATAAAGAAATATACTGTAGATGAGAATACACAAGTACAGCCTCAAGTTTAAGACATTTTATAGACAAAACAATCGAGAAAACGATCAGTAATGAAAATAATCATCAGCTGACCAATGATCTCTCCTTTCAAGCAGCTGCTCCCCTTTAAAGGAACAGTGTGTAAGATTTAGTGGCATCTAACAGTGAATCCCCCCCCCACCGCTCTTCTAAGTGTGTAGGAAAAACTACGGTGGCCACGAAACTCGCAAAAAGTCCCTGTAGAGCCAGTGTTTGGTTTGTCCGTTCTGGGCTACTGTAGCAACATGGCGGCCTCTGTGGAAGAGGACCTGCTCCCGTCTGTAGATATAAAGGCTCATTCTAAGGTCTTATTATCAGGTGATTATACACTAATTAAAACATATTTATGAATATTATATTCCATTTCTGCCACTAAACTCTACAAACTGTACCTTTAAATAATAAGTCCAGGTTTTTATTGTTCTATCCCTGAGAATGTCTAATATGTTGTATTATAAAAATATATCAACATGTTCTCAATAAACCTAAAAAACAGGTTTCTGGTTTACAGGATTATTTTTCTGGAGAACTGTAACCTGGTTATTTAACAGCATGTAAACACACTGACAGTCGTCATCTATAGTTAATACGTACACTGATTGAGCGCTCGTGCAGCGTGGCCGTCGAAAGCGTCGAGCAGTGCGCTGACCAGGTAGCAGAAGACGGCGGGCCACGGACAGCAGGGCATCAGGTAGAACGACAGCAGAGCCAACACGATACGAGCGTAACCTGCAGGAACAAACAGAGAACAGCTGACACGAAGCTCAGCCACAAAACATCTGCTGGATGGGAAAGTTGGTCCAAAAATGTTCTGATTAGTTTTGGTCACTTTGCTTTTATTTGAAAGGCTACAATAAAGAACAGATACTTCTTCCCAAAAATGAAATCTGTATCCCCCACAAGAGTCTATAAAATGACAGAAAATAGTGTCTGTTATAGTGTGTTAAAGCTCAAAGATATTCAGTTTCCTGTCATGTACGACACAGAAAAGCCTCAAATCCTCACATTCAAGTTTCAAATTTTTAGTGTTTCTGCTTTAAAAACGACTGAAATGATTTTCAAAATAGTTACTGATTCATTATCTGTCGATCTTCTAATCGATCACCAGGGCTGCAACAACTTTTCATTATCAATTAATCTTCAGATTCATTTCTGATCAATGGATTTAGAGCTGTAATGATTAGTCAATGGACAGAAAGTGAATTAGTAACTATTTTTGATAATCAAATAATTGTGATGATATAATGTTTTTTAGGTTTTATATCATAATAAACTGAATACTTTAACTACATCAAGCTCATAATACTTATGTACTTTTACTGCAATACTTTGACTACATCAAGCTCATAATACTTATGTACTTTTACTGTAGCAGGATCTTTACTTGTGATGGAGTATTTCTACATTGCTGTATTGGTACTTTTACTGCAGTAAAGGATCTGAATACTTCTTCCATCACTGTTTTTATGTATTTAAATGCACATTCAGAGAAGAGCTTTACAGTTATCTCAGGCTATAGATGCTGTTATGTAGCATTGGTTCATAATAAACACTTGTCCCTACACAAATGAATGAAATAAATTCAAATTAAAAAGAAAATAAACTTAATTTGGAATAAGATTCCTGATCCTCATTCCTGTAATGCTCTGGTGACTCTTCAGAAATGGAAAACACTGGATTATCGATTACACTACCATCGATCATTGATGATGACAGGGTAATCAGATATTAAAGTTAAACGTTAGATGATAGTTAGACAGATGGATGACGTTATTTGTTAATAATCGACAGTATTTGGCCATTTTTAATGGACTCTGATGATTTTCTGTCAGCAGCATCGACTGTAAGGTTGAGCTAACGCTCAGCTAACGCTCAGCTAGCTTCCTGTTGGTTCAGGCGGTAAAAACTCACCGATCAAATTAGGAACGAAGAAGAAGATGTTTTCCTCCGCCATCTTTGATGTTTGGCGCTGTTTTTGTCGTATTTTTATCTTTTAATCCTGCTCGGTAACAACAGTATCGGCAGAGTTTCAGACGAAAACTCACTACAGCGACAGTTGAGTTTTGTTGAACGATGACTTCCTGTCCAGCACCTGTTTGTCACGGGCCGCTTTTTACTCAAAATAACACGAGGACGATTTCCGGCGGGTGTATCTTCAGAATAAAAGCGTCATCTCGACTCATTTAGAATTCTCATCAAATAAACAAAAAACAAAATAAAAACTGTAATCTGAAATACTAAACAATAAATAAAATAGATTATTAGTCAACAAATCTGCAGTTCCTCTTTTATTCCCGCTTCAAACTGTATTTTGAAACATTCCTGCAGATTTTATTATTATAATTTGTTTCTTAAACCGTTATTTTTTTTCCTTAATTTTTTCCTGTTATCTCTCATACTACAGCAGCTGGGCAACACACTCTAAACATAAATTAGAGGCTGCGTTTAAAGAGCTGGGGCCAAACACTGATGAATAAATGAAATAAAATAATAAAAGTACTTAAATTTTATAAAGATGTTTTGTTGTTAATGCCCCACTTTGCTGAAAGAAAACATGACTATTAATATAGAATTGCTTAAAACCAGCAGTCAGAAACTATTGATGAATATTTTCTCACATTTCTACAGTGTGTTTTAAATTTTTACTACATACTGTCCACTTGCTTTTATTCTTGAGACACAATCATATTTCCAGCCCGTGTTTCCTCTTTCTTTCCAGCTTGACCATAGGGCAGCTCTGATTGAGACGTGACGTCATGTGACGCAGCCTGTGCGCCTCCCCTTTAATACTGTCCCCCAGAAACAGATTGAAAAGTTATTTTTAGGTTTTTTCATTAAGTCGGCTCCTCTGAGGTTTGTTTCCACCAGGAGAGGAAAAAAATACACGCATGTTAAAAATAGAAATACTCACACTAAATCAAAATTATGGCATACAGTAATAAGTTTCTTTGGGTATTCTTATTTTTAGACTTAATGATTTTTTTTTCTTTTTTTGGCAGAAGTGAGCTTCCATACACGAACAATTTATAGCCAAAGTCACCTGCAGATTAAAGAACCAATGATTTATTTTTATTTTTGGACAACATACTGTATATTTTATGTAAATGAACATTAAAAGTTTGAGTTGCAGATGGAAATCTGCATTTCTCCCTGTCTCTATTTGTGATGACAAAATGGAAACTTTAACTGTTGAAGCAGTAAAAAAAAATTGAAAAATTGTGAGATGGAATATTATAAATGCATTAAAAAAAAATCAAATACCAACATTACAAATTATTCAAAAATTTAAAATAAATTTTGCTTTTTAATTTTAAAACTATTTTATCATTTAAAGACAAAACAAAATTATTTTTACTTTTTACTTTGAGTTGTATGAAGTACATTTTTATGTCTATGTAGTTACTTTTCAGATGAAGATTTAACACAATGGATAATATAACAAGCTTTTAAAATACATCACATTGTTAAAGATGAAACCAGTGGTTACAAAAAGCAGTGTGTAGTCAGTAAATGTTCAAATGATCCAATATTTCACCAAAAATCAAAGACTATCCTGTTTGTTCAGTTGATTTCCTGCATGTGGAAAATAAGGTGCAAGTTTAAAAACTGTTGTCTGGTGGAACAGCAACTAATTAACTAATGAACTGGAAATTCAAAGTGGTATAATGTATAGATTTTAGTTACTTTACATTTAGCAGTGAATAAGCAGAGGTGGAAATTCAATCTTAAGGGTGAAGTCTATTTTCTTCTTCAGTGTGTCAGAGCAATGTTGAGCTGCATTTACAACCTTCATATAGCAAGAAAAATCCTACACTGGATAATTCACTGTGAACCTCTTAAACACTGTTTTTTGTCTTTTATACATGACAATTTTTAACCTGCATCCTCAGGTTCAGGTCTTTGGAGTTTCCATCTTCTAAACTTAAGGGCTGGACACAAAAACAGATTTTTTAAAATCACAATTCTTATTTGAATGATCAATAATCGATTCTTGAAATCCAGAGATTGATCTTTGCTTTTTGCCTTTACTCAGGAAACATATACATGTGCACTGTGTTGTGTGTATGCAGTGGTTAATTGTTGTAAATGGTTCAGTAAGATGTGTAAAATGTCAACTTTGTGGAAATTGAATTATTTCAATGTGCAGAAAAATCTTATTTTAATTTTAAAAGTAACGTAGATACTAGCTGCTATATTAACTGACTTGAGTCACCACAGTCCTGTAAATTGTGATGTGAATAGTTTCAGTCTGTGGACCTGCTGCAGTTTACCGAACTCAGGATGGTCAGCTGACTCTGGCTGTCTCATAGGGGATCTAGAGATCACATCTACAAGAGGAACAGACTGAAAAAAGACTCCACACACTCGGTTTGTGTTTGTTAATGAGGTATTATCTCTGACTATGAGATGTGAAAGCAGCCAACTGTCTGCAGGCATCAGACTGATGTCAACACAAATACAAACAGTGCAGATTAACTAATGAGTAGACTTTCAGTTTCTGCTGTCTGTGCTCAAAGTGATGAAGTTGAAACAGCAGGTAGTGGCAGTCCATGTGTTGCTTCATGGGATAGCATTCATGTTTTTTAAATGTGCATAAGGATGAAGCCCCTGCAAGTGATGCAAGACTTTTATTATTGTTGCTCAACTGTTTTGCACATGTAGGCCTAAAAATGATAGATCTGTCATGTTTTAGTCTTTTTTGCATTTTTACTGGTGATAATATGAGTGTGTATAGATGGAGTCACTGGTGGAGCTGCAGAGTTTAAGATGTGAAGTCACTACATCTTTATTGAAATAGCACCATATTGTCATTAATAATAATGAGAGCTCTTTTTCACTCTTTGTATTTGACAGTTTTTAACTTGCATTTTTTTAAACTTCTACATTCTAAACCGTCTTCAGCTCTGAACATATTAAACATTGAAAGATTTCAAACATGAACTTTGTCTTCTAAAGTGACATTATTTATTTTTTATTCAGATTGTGGCGCTGCAGCTTATCAGAGATCAGCTGTGCTTCTCTGGCCTCAGCTCTGAAGTCCAACCCCTCCCATCTGAGAGTGCTGGATATGAGCTACATCAACTTGCAGGATTCAGATGTGAAGCTGCTGTCTGACCTTAAGGAGAGTCCACACTGTAGACTGGAGACTCTGAGGTCAGTAGAGAGTTGGACTCAGTCTGTGCTGCTTTCAGTAGTACTGTGTTAAACACAGTTAGTATCAAAGCAAAGATCCAGTATTTTGGTGAACCTCCAATCTTCTCAGTGGCTGCTTTCCTCAATGAAGTTGTGAGGGGAGAATGGTGACAGGCTTCAGGATTGGACAGAAAGACAGAGAGAAAACAGTCAGCCCATCAGATCAGCCAGAAGCTTGTTGTGATCATGTGTTTGAGTTGATGTGAAGACGACTGTTGTGTTCCTGTTTGCAAGAAATAAAGCTGCATTACAGCTGACAGCCTTACAAGATGTATAGAGACAGTGGTCCTCATCATCAAACTGTCGTACAATCAAATCTGATCTGAAAGCATTTGTTTTCTCATTTTAACACCAAAGAATTGATCAGTTCATCTTTGTCTCTTTGTCAGAGATCAGTCTGACTGAAGCCTGCAAATCACTATGAACCATCATTACATTTAGTAGCCATGTGGTCTTTATACAGGCCAGAACCTCTGCTGAAGTCCAGGCATCACAGATCTTCAAATCCCAGAGATTTTGTAGCTTTTAAACTTTGATAACAGTTGACATTTATCAACAGTAAATCCATCAGTAAACTGGTGAGTCTGTGTTTCTGCGGTAATGATGTGTTAATGACTCTCAGCAATTTATTTCCTCTGTGTACTTCAGTGAAATCTGCAGAGTGAACAGACTTGATACCAAAAGTCTCTGCAGGTCTACGAGCTTGGAGTTCAGTGTGTTCACTCCAACACATAAACATGAGAGCTGAAAGGAAACTAGCTATGCTGCACAGCATGGCCACTTCTGGTCTGAACAGGACTGAAGCCCCTGCTGCTTTTTATACTGGATGTGCTGCATCACTGACCGACAGCTGATGAAGTGAGTCTTAGTAAACACTGATTTATGACCTCTGTTGTTTCTTCTTCTCTCATCAGATGGTGATGATCTCTGTAAGAGTGTGAGTGAACATCCAGGAGTGTATGTTGAGAGAGGATCAGCTGTATCCTGATCCATCTGGACTGGATTCTGGATCTGGATTTTGTCATCTTCACTTAAGTCTCTTAACTGACTACAAACTGAACAGTTAAATCAGGATTTTGTTGAAATCAGCACTTTACAGATTTGTTATACAATTTTTTTATCTTATCTTAAAAGATGAAAAAAAAAACAGGTGTTATAAGTCAGACTTTGACCCTGGGCCCATATTTATCAAGTGTCTCAGAATTGCACTGAGAGTTAAGAAGGACTAAAACTAATTTATGAAGCAGAAGAGAATTTACTCTGACTGTTAGCAGGGGAAGGATGACTCCTGGGAGAGAGTGAGACGACGTTGTTTTACCAAGTAATTTGGTGTATTATGTGTATAGGCAGGTAACCAGGCAGGTAACTTACCAAGGTTATGTAACAAAACTATGATGCCAAAATTCATTATAAGATGATATTCACAAACTGTAAAGAAAGCCCAGTCCTATTTTCACCATTAAAACATATTAAAATAACATATATTAAACTAGCACAGAACCCTGGTGCTGTCAGACTTTGAACTAAAACCAGGAAAAGGGATCATATTACTCCATTTCTATCATCACTTCACTGGTTACGTTTGTTTTAGGATTGATTTGAAAGATTTGATTGATTACTTTTAAAGGCTCTTCGTGGCTCCAGATTAAATTTCAGAGTTGCTCTGTGTGTAAATATTAAAGGTATAGGTATCTAGCTTTTATATGCAAAAACATGATGTCAAAATTAATAGTTTATATCTCATAACGATATTTAACAAGTCATTTGCATTAAGCTGTAAGTAAACACTGGTAAGCCAATCTGGTGGCTTTAACAATAACTATTTAATTTAAAGTTGTAGATGAGATAATTTGATTCAACTGCGTAATCCAGCCCTATCCAATCACATCCATTACATCTTGTTTTCAACATTAGTGCAGTAAAAGAAAAAAAGATTAGAGAAAAAGTCCAAAAACTGAAAACAGATTTGTGTATCAGAACTTTGTTTTTTCTTCTTTCCTCTCCCATTAATCATCTCACCACCCCTCAGAGGGGCCCGACCCCTAGGTTGGGAACAGCAGCTACAACAGTAACATGCTGCTTACACACTGATGCTTCAGTATTAACAATCTAATGATGCCATGTACAATAAAGTAATGCAGAGAAAGTAATGGTTCGGTCCCTCTTACTGATATATTAACTACATCAAATTCATAATACATTTGTACTTTTACTGTAGTAGTATTTTTCATGCAGGACTTTTACTTGTAATGGAATATTTTTACATTACTG
Organism: Thunnus albacares; assembly: GCF_914725855.1. Lineage (NCBI taxonomy): Eukaryota > Metazoa > Chordata > Actinopteri > Scombriformes > Scombridae > Thunnus > Thunnus albacares. The sequence continues at coordinate 28,128,764 of NC_058122.1, forward strand.
TATTGGTACTTTTACTGAAGTAAATAGACCACAAAGACAACAACTCCATTTTTGTTCATTTATTTCTCCAAAATTATTTGTTACGTTTCTGTACAAGTCATTTTTATGACACTCCTCCTGCATTGAACCTGAACATCTTAAACCCGGCCTCCTGCTGTTTTTTTTTGTCTTCATGTCTGACAGACATACATCCATCCTGCTCTGCACACAAACACCAACTCTATATTCATCATCATCATCATCATCATCATCATCATCACAGCTGCTCCTCAGTTTATCAATCTGCTGGCCACAAACAACAGGACAGTCAGGTGGTGGTGGTGGTGGTGGTGGTGGTGGGGGAGGGGGGGGCGAGAGGCTGAGGCAGTAACACTGGAAGAGTTTGTCCCACAGAAACATTTAAAACTGCACCAGGAAACTTATGGACCCAAACAGAAGCAAGGAGTTATTGAACAAAGGAGAAATAGCTCTACAGTTCCCCCTAAACAACTCTTGGACTAGAGCTGAAATGATTAGTCGATTTATCAATTAGTCAGTTGACAGAAACGTAGCAACAATTTTTTAAAGCCAAAATGCCAAAATTTCACAGCTTCCAGCTTTTCAAAAGTGAATATTTATAGTGAACGTATTTGCTGGTTTTCTTTGTCTTTGTCAGACAAAACAAGACATTGTGGGAATTGGTATGGGCATTTTAAACCATTTTCTGATATTTAATTTATCAATTATAACATAATCGTTGAAGCCCTACATTGGACTGAAACGTGACAGAAAATTAACTATTTTGATAATCAATTGTTTTGATCGTTTTTTTGTTTTTTTAGCAAAAATGCCAAACATTCCCTTGTCCCAACTTGTTTTTTTTTAATCTCATTGTGAACATAATATTTTGGGGTTTTGGACTGTTTGTCAGACAAAACAAAAGAAGTCGATTCATCGATTAGTTGCCAAATATTAAATTAATTGCCAACTATTTTGATAATCAATTATGCTTTTGAGTCATTTTTTGAGAAAAAAATTCTCTGATTCTAGCTTCTTAAATGTGAATATTTCCTGGTTTCTTTAGTCCTTCCTTTAGTATGACAGTAAACTGAATATCTTTGGGTTGTGGACAAAACAAGACATTTGAGGATGTCATCTTGGGCTTTGGGAAGCGTGATCGACAGATTTCACTATTTTCTGACATTTCATGGACCAAATAACTTATCGATTAATAATAGTTGTTAGTTGCAGCTCAAAAAACAAAACATTTGAAGACGTCATTCAACTAAATCTTATACACTGGTCCTTTCGTACATTAATTGTAGAAATATTGCTGATTAAATTTCTAACCACTGACTAATCAATTAATCATTTCACCTCCACAAGAAAATATCCCAAAATATTCTGTTGGTTTTGACAACATGAAGACACAAATAGAGACCCTGATGTCAGTTTCCAGACTGTCAGTAAACAGTTTACAGTACGATCGAGTTTTATCCCGATTATGATTTGATCCGCAATATGACATCTACATGGAACCTGGTTCTTCATTTCCTACAGAGAACGATCAGAAACCTGGATGTGTCACATTTCTTTCTGAAACTCCAGTTTGTGTTATTATCTTTACATGTGCAACACATAACCTGGAAACTCCAACTTCTACCAACGTTATCGACTCTCCACACAAGTTCTCTTTTGGCCAAACGGGCGAATCTACAGCATCGACTCTTCTCTCTGTTGCAGCCACAGGAGGTATTCAGACTTAAATCTTACCCAGTGCAGCTTTAATTGGCAGATATAACACAAGTAAGGAATGGTCAGCACTGATTGAAACTCATTTAAAAAATAATAAAAGCATTTTTTTTTAAAAAAAAAGGAAAAAAAGAAAGTTGGCAATAAGAAATCTCACTGTTCAAATATTTCTTGAGGGTTTGAGGATCAGGAGAAAAACTGCAGATTCCTACCAGAACATTTCCCTCCACACAAATCAAAAACAACATTTTAGGTGATGTGTTTTTCACCCTGAATGTCTTTTAGCGTCCCCACATGGGATTAATGTCCAGCATGATGTCCTGTAGTGCTGCGTCAGCGGAGGGGGAAATTAAAAAAGGAACATTTTCCAGCTTCCACTCTGGATTCCCGCTCTCTCCTCCCTGTTCTCATTCATCTCTTAATGTCAGCATTTGCACAAATATGGGGAACAAACTTTTTTTTTTTTTAACAAGTCTACTTTTTCTTCCCCACCCAAACATTCTTTTACTATCAGTGCAAATGAGGTAGACATGACAACTAAAGACAGCATCAGATCACACACAGATCGACTTTCTGCAGCAGTGATGGAGTCACGTGACAGGAGACACACTTCAAGAGATCTCACATCAGTTATTTATCACGGCTGGAGAAAGCGACCAGATGATTGTTTATTTTCTACCTATTCGGACTGTGCTAAATCAAATGATGAGGTGTTTTTATTTAGAAAAAGAGGAGTGGGGCTTTTTTGTTGTTGATTTTTGGGCAAGTCTTTCGCACTGTGTCAAAAGAGTGCAAAAAAATAAAAATAGTCTTTATTTTACAGGTCCCTTAATTTTATACAAATTTCCTGGAAATTTTCAGAGTAATTTGAAGATATTGAAAAGTAATTATTAGGAGATTTTACAGAGTAAGGGGAGCAAATTGATATAAATTAAAGGAAAATCAGGGAAAAAGTGTTATGTTGGTTTAGTTGGTTGTTATATTTGGGTTCATAGTTGTAAATTAGCAAAGATTCTTAATAAATTAAACTCTGACAAAAAATACTTTGTTTTCAGTGTAGTTTTGTGTGTCAAACCATATATTAGAATATTGGGTTTTTTTTATCCAATAATTTCCTAAAAGTAGCTGCTGTGTAACTGTTGATTCTCAGGACATTTCTTATGTGATTTGATGGTATACAGGAAATACTCTCATTAGAGAGCTTTTAAGAAACAGCCTATAATATGCTAACATGTAGTTTGACACAAAACTACACAGTGAACACCAAATTTTTCTGTCAAACTAAATATATAAACACAAATATGATGACCAACTAAATCAACTTAACATTTTTTTTCTGATTCTTCTTTAGAATTTGTACCAAATTGCACTCTCTCTCTCCGTAAAATGACCTAAAAAATTAACCGTTAAATACCCACAAATTATTCTGAAAATTACTTTAAAATTAAAGGAACTTTAAAATAAAAACACGGCACCGAATGTAGTGAAAATCTGGGAATGCGACTATGGACGCTCCACATTTTAATACTGGCTCAAAAATAATAATAAAAAAAAAGAATAAAAATAAAAAAGTAGAATGCAGCCCTGCCCAGTAGACTCTTCCCCTGAGACCTCGACAGGAATGCTGGGAAAGGTAGTCCTTTTGTCCTCCTTAAAAACATTAATATTGTTTTTTTTTTGTTTTTTTTAATAGCTCTATCACAGTAACATTGCGCGTATTCCCCACCTAGTGGTCAAAATTGGCAATTACATTAAAAAAAAAAAACTTAAAAATTAGCATACAACATAAATATTACAACTGCAGTAGTAGTAATAATAATGATAGCATCTATTTGTCTGCATCTATTACAAATTGGTATGACTCACGTGACAAAATAATCATTATTATTACTCTAACACAGTCTCAAAGTTAGTGCTTATATGTACACTTGTAAGTACAATGCAAGTCAAAAGTGTTTCAACAGTGAACAATCTTCAACATACCTGCTACATCAAACAGGTATCTTACATTTATATGCATTTATATAAATAGGTAGTGTGCATGTTATCCATACAAATGCCGTCTGTACACAAGTTCCATGCACTGAATTGTACTAATCATTAATGCACATGTACATCTTATCAACAGATGCAGACAGAACGTGGGTGAACAGGTGGAGGTGGAGGTGGAGGTGGAGGTGGAGGTGTAGGTAAGCTGTCAGCGCTGTACACACACACACTCACGCGCACACGCACACACACACACACACACATATATAACCCACTTTTCAGCAACGTTTGCACGCAGATTTTAGTGCTCGGCTCACTCAAAAATACTCTCTGGCAGCTTCCTTTTAAAGGAACACGCCGTCGCTTTGGGAGATTTTTTTTTTTTTTCTTATTTGGTGTGTTAACAGAAGTCAGAGAAGATTTATCATCATCTGTGTGTTCAGTATAGAGATTGATAGAGCTGCACTGATTAGTTGATTGACAGAAAATTAATCGATTAATTCTTTTGAATCATTTTTTTAAAAGAAATAATGTCCAAAAATATATAACAGCTTCTCAAATGTGTATGTGTTCTGGTTTCTTTAGTCCTCTATGACAGTAAACTGTATATTTTTGTTGTTGTGGACAAAACAACACATTTGGTGACATCATCTTGGGCTTTGGGAAACACTGATCGTTTCCTTGGAGCAGCGTCTGTACTGAACACTCAGAGTTTAAACTGATCTTCTCCTCTGACTCCAGTTAAAACAGCAAACATTCCCCAAAACCGTCTGCGTGTTTCTTTAAGAAGACTTAAAGGGCAGTGGTAGAGTTGTCTTGGGTCAGCCCAACAAAGAAGATGGCAGTGTTTTTTTTGTTTTTTGTACTTGTCATATACAGAATCTTATCACTACAAATAAAAGAAATGTGTTTTCAAGAAATCTTCCCTTGGTCGACTCCTGTGCTGTCCCCCCCCCCCCCCCTCCCGGCCCCCACTGAATGTATGAAACACATAGAAATCAAAAACTGGGTTTACAATTTACCGTTATTTACAAAGTTACAGTGGTTTTTAAAGCACCGCTAGCCAAGTGGAAGCTCCACAACTTTCGCTCGGTTCAGATACCTGCAAAGATCCAAACTGGAAACCCGAAAAAAAAAAAAACAAAAAAACATCCATTTAAACCTTAAAGGTGAAACCTGCTGTGACGATAAACACCTGAACCTCTCAGAATGATCCAACAGGCAGTTAAACTGTCTCAGCACAAAGTCAATACTGTGCAATGGATTCAATGTGTTACAGAATGAACAAATGTACTCAAGCTTTGTTTTTCGTTGGATCTCACGCGCTGCGACTTGTTCATTCTGCAACACATGGCTCATTTTCACATGTGGACATGATATCCGATTCAGATTTTAGCCACTTTTATTTTATATATTTTTGGATTTTGTTTCATCGGTTTGAGGAAGAGTTCGACTCTTCCACACAGAGCTCTCTTATTAAAACGCTGCTGCTTATTCTGTAGTGACTCAAAAACCAAAAAGGAAAGGGTATCCTCTCTTTCTTTTCTTGTGCATCAAGAACTGTTAAAAGTCCCGACACACTTCGAGAAAGGAGATATAAAAATTCAATTCTCTAAATCAGGGGCTTTGCTTTTTTTTTTTTTTTTTTAAAATGATCGATTTGCTCTGCGTCAGATCTGTGAAGCCTCTTAAAGATCTAAAAAAAATGTAACCTAACCACTTCCTCCCTTTCGCTCTGTTAGATGAGCCTCGTTCTACTTCTGTCTGCTCGCTTCAGCTGAAGCAGCTTGTAGCCCTGTTTGTTTCTCACAGACGCAGAACGACGCTCACAGATCAGAGCGGCGAGGAGAAGCCGGCGGCTTCATGAGTACGACAGGTGAGATCCGTTAGAAATGTGGGAAGTGACCGATGTGCTCCGACTGAGCCCTCCGTCGCTGCCGCCGCCCCCCGGACCACCGGAGGCCGTCCTGCGCAGGGGCTGGGGGCTGTTCCTGAGGGCCATCAGACTGGGGCCCCTGACGGCGAGGCCCCCGCCTCCGTAGCCTCCTTGAGATGATGAAGAAGAGGAGGCGGAGGAAGGAGGAGAGGAGGAGGAGAGGGAGATGGGGGGAGGTGGAGGCGGGGGAGGCAGGAGAGCCAGGGACTGGGAGGAGGCGTGGGAGGAGAGGTGGTGGTGATGGTGGTGGTGGTGGCCCTGGGAGTGATGGGAGTAGTGGCCCCCTCCTCCCACCCACTCCCTGGCCCGCTCGCGCTCCCTGCCGTCATGGCGATCGTGGCTTTCGCGGTACAGGTGCGGCGTGCTCTGGTGGTGTTGGTAGTGCTGGGGGAGGTAGTGCTGCTGGTGGTGAGAGGAGGAGGAGGAGGAGGAGGAAGAGGAGGGGTGGCCCCGGCCACTCTTGCTCAGCTCGCTGTCCCTGCCGAGGGCGTGGGAGGAGGTGATGGACTCGGCCCGGCTGAAGCCTCCTCCGCCGTGGTTCTGACTGCGCCAGGACGGAGTCGCCACCGAGTTCTGCACGCTGTGGCTCCAGTGGCTCCCCGAGCGGGGGACGGGGCGCGACGGCCAGCCGCTGGAGCCCGAGGAGGGGCTGGGGGTCGGGTAGCCCTGGTTGAAGGCCTCGGCCGGGATGCCGGTCAGCGCCATGTTGCTGAAGCCGAGACGCATGCTCTCCGAGTCGAAGGCCTCGATCTCGTGAGCCTGACGCTCGAGCAACGTCCGGATCCGCTCTGAACGTTCGTTCTGCAGAGAGAGCATCTCCTCCTCGATCTGACGGAACACAAACACATTTTCACACCGTTATTCACCACAAACACAAAGAAACAGAGCGTTAACGGCGCCTTCCTCGCTGGGCAGGGTGTGATTTTAATCTTTTATATTATTCCTTTCTTCCGGTGCTTTTCTTAAAATGTGTATTTTATTTTGTTATTTGAAGTATTCATACTGTCAGTGCTGTTATGTGGTGTGAGTTTGTGATTTGATTTTTTTTATGAACTGCTGGATGAGACAGACAAGTTTTCACTTGTGTGGACAATAAAGTTGTTCTAATCTATTTTAAAATATGGTTAAAAAATATACTTGTTATATTTGACACAGGGCAGCTGAAGCAGAGGTGGGACTGGATATGAATGCTACAACTATAAAATGTCTGGGATATGCACAGAGACCTGAACACATTGAGCTGAATACAGAGAGAAAAATATGCAGCTACCTTTGTGCGGACATGGTCCAACATTTACCCACCACTCAGAGGTTAGACTGAGCCTAAAGCAGCAGTAGAGTATCAGAAAAGGCTGCGACAGTCAGACAGCAGCAGTGTTGTTTCTGTGTTAAAGACGGTGAGAAACCATCTCGCAGGCGTCCGTACCCTTTGTTCCAGCAGCGCTCGGCGGATGGACACCCTCTGCTCCAGATCCTTCACCTCTCGCTCGTGCTGAGTGTCGGTGTGGATCTTGATCTTGCTCTGGTAGGCGTTGAGCAGCTCCAGCTCCTGCTGCAGCTGCATCCGCAGCACCTGGTACTCCGCCTCCTGGGTCTCATCCAGCCGCAGCTGTGGGGACAAACGGGGGAGGAGCCTCGGTATCAGTAGAGCACAATCTGCTCAGAGCACTGAGACGTTATTAAAGGAGCAGGACGACATGTTTCTGCACGGACCTTCACTAAACAGATTATTAAAAGTGTTTCAGTTAGAATATCAGTTTACCACTGCTGTTGGGTAAATGAGTAAAAATACAAACCATAAATCTATTAAATTGGGTAAAATCATAATTTGGAAGCAATTAAAGCTGCAACTAATGATTTCTTTTACCCAAATAATTTGGTTTATGAAAAAAAATAAACAAAGTCTTAATTTCCCAGATCCCAAGACGTCTTTAGATGTCTTGTTTTGTCCGACCAACAATGGAAATTTCTAAAAGGCATTTATTTTAAATTTATTTATAATCAAAAAAGAAGAAAAATGCTCATATATGCAGCAGGAACCAGTGAAGTTTGGCATTTTTCTTTGATATTTGACCTAAAAGATGGCGACTATTTCAGCGCTGGTATCAAGTAAATCAGGTTTTTATTGCAGAACGTCTGTTTTCATCTGGAGATAATTCTGTTACAATCATTTTTTTTGATTGTGTTCTACAGAAGACTGTTAGAAAGTTGGTAAATTCTGAATTGTAAGAACAATTTGTAGATCTTCCAGCTGCTGATTATTTTATTTTTTGCTGTTGTTTTTGTTTGTTTCTCTGTGGCGGTGCTGATGTGGTGAAGGTTTGCGGGGGGGGGGGGGGGCAGGTGGTGTAAAAGGTGCGCGGAGGATTCCTTGCCTTACTCACAGCCTGTGTGGACAGCATGTCGTTGATGGAGTGGTCGTACTGCTCGGCCAGGATGGCCAGCTTACGTGTTTGCTCCTCTTTGAGGCGTTTGAGGACGGCCTTGTGGTCGGATTTGGGAGTGCTTTCCAACAGGTGGTTGCGCAGGGCTTTGTACTGACGAGTCTGGATCTTACAGGTTTCCTGGAACTGACGCTTGATCTGCAGCTCTTTGGACTGGAATGTGAGAGAAATAATCAGAATCATCATAAGACCAACGTATTTTGTATATTGTGTGCTAAAATGTCATTTTGAGAACTTGTGACATTTTATTTATTGATTTAGTCACTATTATAGTGCAGAATAATAACTTTCCGTGGTTTCATTTGCCTTTTTTGGACAATTTTCATCACTTTCCAGGACTCGAGAGTCAGATTACTCAACGAGAGGTTTTCAAGGACATGTCTTTATCTCTGATTGCTTATAACATCAGCAACACTCAGGAGAAGCTAACTCTGGTTTCTCCTGCGTACCTTGAGGCTCTTGGGCTGCTGCCGGACCTCCATGGCGTGTTTCTGCCGGAGTTCTTGCTCTCGCCGTTTGTTGTACTCCATCTGATTGGTCAGTTCGGTCTGGTGCTGCGTCCGGATGAGGTCGGCCCGGGTTCGCTGCACTGAGCTCAGCTGCCTGAACTCCAGCTCCTGGGTGGACTCGTGGTGCCGCAGCAGCATGGCGCACTCCAGATCCTTCTGAGTCTGCTTCTTGTTCAGGTCCTGGAGGAGGACAGATGAGACAGGGGGTCAGCGGGAATCCAGGAGGACGGAGAGGGGAAAGAGGAAGTGTAACAAGAAAGAAAAATAGAGGAACAACAAATACTAAAGTAACTGAGTCACTGCTTCACTGCTTCACAGTGACTCTATGAGACTCTCTGTAGTCTGACAGAAACAATAAGATGAATTATACTAACATTTACAGAGAAGCAAGTTGCCTTTTTGTGAAAAATAAGGCCAAAATTTCTATATTTTTCTTTATTGTTGACAAATTCCATGAAAAAAAAGAAAACCAACAATGTTTCTAATAGTTTCTGATCAGCCAGCTGATTATTGTCATTATCAATTAATCTGCAGATAATTTTCTCACTTAAATGATTAATTGTTCTATAAAACATTGGAAAATTGAAAATTCACAATATCCTCCTTGTTTTGTCCAGAACTTCTATATTTTATCATTTAGATCAAGAAAGATCAAGAAAAGAGGCGACGTTGAACCTGGAACCATCAAATGTTTGTCAGTTTTCAAGTAAAAATACCAAAACGATGATCAACATTGTTGCAGATTAATTTTATTTTGACCAACTAATCGATTAGAAGTAATTAAATCTTTAAAAGCAGCTCACAAATATATAGCATCATGTTTAAAAAAAGGGTCGGTAATTTCCTAAAACAGCTGGTCACTAGTTTTAACAAACAGCTCTGGTGATCTAATGGTTAACCTGTGCTGCATGTCATACCCCTCCATCTCTCTCATATATATTATACTATTTTGGTGCTCTATGAGTATTTCTGGCAGCAGGATGGTGATTTGTGGATGAAAAATAGATGTTTTATCTCAGAAATGAGAGTTGCACCTCTTGTAGTTTTTTCACAATAAGAGCTTCAGGGAGTTTTGTCTCTTGTCGTACCTCTCTGAGCAGATCCTGCTCCAGGTTGTGGCGAGCCAGCAGCATCTTCCTCTTGTACTGGCGACACTGCAGCTCGTAGTACTGCCTCTGCCTCCTGAGCAGACTGGCCTCCTCCTCCGCCTGCATCTGCTGCAGACACTCCTTCTGACGGATCAACCACTCCTGCTTCTCACGCTTCGGGGTCGACTGGTTCTCGTTCAGCTCCTGTTTAGTGACACGAAAACAGAAGTTAAAAAAGGAGAAAGTGGAAATCAAAACAGCCAAAACTCTTCTTGTGGTTAAATTTGTAGTCATGTTATTGTTATCGGGCTAGTTAGTATTATACGTACTCAGGTTTTACGTGTGTTTTTGGAATGAAGGATGTTATAGAGCGATAAAGTGAAACTGTACCGTCCCAGAAGTAAGAAAACCTCATTAAAACTCTAATTAACATTTGTAACTACACTAATAAATAAAAATCCAGCCTTGGAACAGAAACTTCTTTATCTCAACATTACGTCATGTGGCTCGCTTCATATCTTTAGATAAGGATGGGAGTTTTCTGACGAACCATCGGCGAGTTCAGACACGTCTGACAGATAGACGTCTGTACACAGCTCAGATTACAGCTGCAAACAGCAACAATGACTTCAGAGGAAAGCACAGGGGAGTTTAATGGATATGGATGAAACTATGGGAGCTGTTAGTTTTTTGTTGCTTAACTTAAATAAAAACGCCGACTGAGGGATTGTGTTGAATTACAGAAGCTAGACAGGAAGTGATGTCATGACTTCTGCTCTCTATAACCAATATTTATATTTCCTTTTAAATTTGACAGACTCACTCGACGAGACGGGATATTCTTGAGGAGGGTTAACAGCTCCTTAGAAGGAATATCTCATCAGTTTTTGGACACGCTGAGAGTTTGACTTCAAACTCTTGGAGCTGTTGGAAGGTTTATTTTAGAGGTAAAAATGATCTCTGTTTGTGCCAAACTAGTCTAGACATGCCTGAAACTGCCTCTGATAGTAATCTGATTCTGGATGACATGGAAGACTAGACAATAACCGGTTATTAGTTGTGATTCGGGTTCAGGACTTTTCCTGTTTTTAATGACTTCTTTCCCATCAACAGGTATCAGAGACACCAGAAGTGCTGCTGTTATCGTTGTCTTTATAGTTAACGTGCTCTGCTTTGGAGATCATCCGGTATCAGTGGTGTTTGACATGTGTGTGGATTTGTGTGAAGTGTCAGCTCGTGCCTCTTTCAGCTGATCCTTGCGCTGGCGATACTGGCGTTTCTGTGACTCCAGTAAACTGGTCAGTTCTTTCTTCTGCTGGCCCAGAATGTGCTGTTGGAACTTCTTCTCTTCTGCCAGAGCTGCTTTCGTCTGCGGGAGGACACAGAGCGAGGCTGCGGTCAGGAGTCTGTCTTTTTGCACAGACACTAATACAGCAGCGGTTCCTGTTAGTGCTGAAAAGATGGTTTGCTGGTTCTATCATTGTTATCACTACTAGATCATAGTTTAACCAGTTCATGATCCAAAGATACCAAAGTTAGGCTCAGTGAACCACAGAGAGTTGAGAGTTGAACTTCGTGGTACAGACTCTTACCTCTTTCTCCAGGATGGCCTGGTGCTTCTTGCCCAGCTTGTCGGCCTCGGTGGAGAAGCTGTTCCTCTGGTTCTCCAGCTCTTTGTCCAGCTTCAGCTGGTGCTCGTCCATCTCCGCCTTCAGCTTGTTCTCCAGCCCCATCAGCTGCTTCTGGTGCTGCCGCCTCATGCGTTTGTATCCAGACATCTGCTCCCGCAGCGCCGAGCCCTGCTCATGTTCCTGGATCTGACGGGTCACCTGCAGGAGGGGAAGAACAAACAGATGTTAGATGATGCAGATGGATGCTGGATAACAGCGAATTTACCGGAGAGAAACTATAACGACTCTACAAGACTCTGATTAATTAATATGAATGATGAGAATCTTGGCGTTAATCTCAATGACTCTGAATCAAAGAGTTGACAGCACAGTACGACAGACTCAGTGAACGTACCAAAGAGGCGGTTCGGATGGTGGCGAAGTGGTCGCGGTTGCGATAGTAGGCTCGACGGCGGCCAGCAGAGGGAGCCTGGGGTTGATCCATCTCCGGCTGGTAAGGATCATCATAGATGTTGTCCTGACCCTGAGGAGGACGGTGGAGAGACACTTTCAATCACACCAGAAAACCACTCGGGTATATTATTGTTGTTATTGTTTTTTAGGATTATTGTGTTCTGTCTCTGTTACATAAACCAGTGAGTGAATGAAGGAGTCTGAACAGAAAGGCGGTTCAGGTCTGGTTTAGTATATGTGATGTGGTCTTTACCGTGGGTCGGTGGATGATGGAGCTGTTGGAGGTGACCGTGTGCTCGCCCTCCTGCATCATGGCCATCTCACTGCTGCTGTCGTCGGAGGCGTCGGCCAGACTGTTGACGGAGCTGCTCTGGGAACTGGCTGAGATGGACATACTGGGCACCGACTGGGAGCTCTCCATGCTGTTGACTGTGCCGGTCCGCAACAGATACTGCTCCACCTCCTGACACACAGACACACATTATTACTTCAGCTTGATGTCTTCATTCTCGTCAGCACAATTTGTACTTTTATTCACCTTCTTGTGGATCGTTTTGTTTTCATGCATTAAAAAAAAAAAAGACTAAATAAGTCTCGATTTTACTAGCTGAATATGAGACTACAATGATTATTTTCATTATCGTTTGATCTATAAAACATCAGAAAACAGTTAAAAATATCCGTTATAATTTCCTAAAGCCCAACATGATGTCATGAAATGTCTTGTTTTGTCTAAAATCCAAAAATATTCAATTTATTATCATGGAGGAGCAAGAAATGCAGTAAATTCTAACATTTGAGAACCCGGAACCATCAAATATTTGACTTTTTTGTTTTAAACAATAAATAAATTATCAAAATAGTTAATTTTCTGTTGCCTGACTGATTACTGCAGCTCGAGCTGAATATGCATCATCATCATGTTTGTGCAACGGGAGTCTCAATTAAGAAAAGAATGACCTGATCAGTTGTACATTAGGGACACCTCAGTCTGTTGGTCAAATATAGAATAAAATGGTAAAAATGCATTTTAACATCTGATTTTGTTACCTGCTGCACCAAACCTTTGTTTAGTACGTGCAAATAAATATAAAATACAAAAATAAATATCAAATATATAAAAAAAACCCTTTGAAGCCTTTGAAGTGTTTCCTTCATTCATAGACTCATGGCAGAGTCACTGTAAGTCTCACCAGGTATGATATACAAATGAGGCTAATCAGAAATACCATTTTATATGAGAGTAGTACCAGTCAAGTATAGGACTGAGTTTAAGGTCCTTTTATTTGTTTTTAAGGCTCTTCATGGCCTCTCGGAGCTCATCTGCCTCCTTCACAACACCAGATCTCTTAGATCCTCTGGCCAACTGTTGCTCGCTGTCCCTCCATCGCGGCTGAAGGGTGACGGTGCATTTGCTGTAGCTGCCCCAAGACTTCGGAACAGTTTACCTCTTGGGACTAAGTGTTCCCCTTCCCGAAACACTTTTAAGGCCAAACTAAAGACTCACCTGTTTGCTCGGGCCTTTGACTGTCGTTAAAACCCAGTGTTCCACTATTATTTGTTTCCTATTTGTTCTTGTTTGATGTTATCCTGTTGCGTTGTTTTAATTTATTCGTGATATCTTATTGTACAGCACTTTGGTCAACTGTGGTTGTTTTTAAATGTGCTTTATAAATAAATTTGATATGGTTTAGTACTACACCTGCTCTAGCAGAAATGTAATGGAGAAAAACCTAAAAATGTAAAATGAAATGTTGTATTTTTTTGTCTTTATGTGCACAAGTTTTCAAGCCAACTCAAATCTATATTGCTGAAACGGACGGAGAAGATTTTCAGGGTTTCAGGGATACAAGACGTCAATAGTGATGTCAATAACGCCAAATAAACAAAACACAGAAAACCCCGTTCTCATTGATTTGACGACTGATTGATTCTGTAGCAAGCTATTGATACAAATCACAATACAAGCTGTGATGTCATGTTTTGTTTGTTTACATGCTTCAGTCTCCTCACTTTCCTGTACGTCTCTCTGGTCTCCTTGTTCTCTACATCTTCTCCTTCCTCCACTCATACATAGACGTCACCTTCCCCTCCCCCACACTCCTCACCTCCTCATCCTCTCCTCCCTCCGACACGGGGCCGTTCTGCTGGGTCTCCTGGAAGAGGATCTTCTTCATTTTGCGGTACTGCAGGTTGTCCAGTTCTCGCACTGCATCCTTGGTTCGTGCAATCAGATCCATGACGACCGTCAGCGGGCGCTCACGGCACAAGAAGCGATGCTAAAAGGAGGAAGGATGGAAAGGACGGATGAGCACGACTACGCTGCAGAGGAGTTAATACTGATGTAACACGTGTGTTTCGGTTCTCACATTCAGCAGCACATCCGAGGTAGGCCGGTCCTGGGGAATCTTCTGTAGGCAAGAGTCAACAAAGTTGCGGAAGGAATCAGACCTGAAGAGAAAGAGAGATGTTATCAGTGAAAAAATACTCTTAGAGAAGTTTGAGAAATAACAGGAGAAGAGAAGAACTACAGAAGCAAAGAGCAGCCGTGGTCTCTGATGAATGAAACCACGTTTTCTGTTATTTATATCCTGTTCTGATGTTGGATGTTAAACATGGTCGAAGTCCAGGATTCAGCTGCCCTGAACGCTTCATTTACAATGTTTTTTTACTTTCCAGATGAGATGGTGTCGCCCACTCTCATATTTCAGATGTGATTCATCCAACATGTACGGACGGATTTGAGAAGTTGACATTTGGAGTAAAGAAGGAGAAAAAGAAGTGAAATCCTGCTACTATAGTTTGTTTACGTAGCCTCCGGAGCCGGAGGAAGCTTCCTGAAGCTGACCAATCAGAACAGAGTGAGCTCATCAGGAGGCGGGGTCTTAAAGAGACAGGAGCTAAAACGGCCTGTTTCAGACAGAAGCTGAACTGAGGGGCTGCATAAAGGACCAGTAGAAGATAAATAAGGAGTTTTTATTCCAGTAGAGCCCCAGAATATAAATATAGAGCTGGAAATGTACAGAATGTGAGTCCTTTACAGTTTTCTAAAGATAACAAACTATGCTCCTGTTTAGGTTTTTGAGCCCATTATCTTGTGATGATCGTTACCTGGGATAAAACTATCCATGCAAGTTTATTCATGGAGTAAATCCTCTCAGCAGGAGAAAGAAAGGCGGCCTGTATGTAATGTCATCAATCAACACATATAGATCACAATATAATTAAACGCATCACGAAAACAGCTCGATGATGAGAGAATGTTTCAAGGTTTTTAAGTGTTGAATCTTGAGCTAACAGCAGCTCTCGGCTTCTGCAGAGATGAAACTAAGGAGAGTGGAGAGGAGACAGATGTTCTCACCAGTGGTTGGACTGAAGGATGGGGCTTTCATTCTGCGCGATGTGGTATAAGGCACTCATAGCATTCATATTGAACAGTGGGGGCTTCCTCTCCGCTGTGGAAAAAAACCCCACAATGTTAAGACCTTTAATATTTTTACACCTTCATGTACTGATTTACCCGCATTCACACATCTGCAGCTCATACCCAGCTCTATGCAGGTGATGCCCAGCGACCAGACGTCCACCTTGCCGTCATACTGGCCCTCGTCCATGGCCAGGATCACCTCCGGAGCCATCCTAGGAAAAAAAAAACAAAGCAAAACACAGCAGAGGTCAGAGGTTTGGCATCGCGTCGGTCTTCTTTTAATAACTTTGGTTTGACACCCAAACAGCAACATTTAAGGATGTCATCAAGTCCTTTAATAGTGAATATCTGCCAAACATTTATTTACCTAAATGTTGATTAAATATGTATCTGACACACTGGAATAACAGCAGGAGACGACTTAATTTGGCAAATGTTATTTTTCACGACTTTCTTGATCCAAATACTGAAGGTCCTGGTTAAAAACTGTTGAGTTGATTGGTCAATTGATTAGTTGATCAGCAGAAAATTAATCAACTGAGTAATTATTAGTCATTTTTAAGCAAATATTTGATTTTTCTTGGTTCTCAAATGTCCTCAAATGTTCGCTGCATTTCTTGTTGTTCCGTTATTGTGAATGAAATATTTTGGGGTTTTGTTTGTCTTCAGGACATCATGATTAATAATCTGCAGATTAAATCGACAATGAAAATAATCATTAGTTGAAGCACTAAACAGCTTAAACTCTTCATAAGATGTGAAGGAAAGTTCGACTGTGAGAAGCGACTCCTGAAATGAACATGACATAATTAGCTGGAGTTGTGGGAACTATAAAAAGTGGCCTTGAGGCTGCACAGCAGAGTTACAGAGTGAAGTTTCTTCCCTCACTAGCGATCACACTCTCTCTCTCTCTCTCTCTCTCTCTCTGTGTTCAGAATCTAATCAAAGATGGGAGCTCGCTGGCTGCTTGTATAGGAGTCTCAACTTAGGAAAATCAGTTTTATTGTGCAGCAGAGGGAATATTTTCTCATCCAGATGGTTAGAAGAGTCTTTGAGGATTGTAAAAAAAAAAAACCTTCAGAACCTTTATGTGTTTTCAGACGACCTTCTGGGTTTATCAAACATTGTCGGTGGTTACCTCTGAGCTCTGAATATATGCTACTACATGCTGGTTTTTCCTGATCACTCACCAGTATGGAGTCCCCACAAAGGAGTTGGCTGGAGCCACAATGGAGGCCGAGCCGAAGTCCCCCAGTTTGACCTGACCGGGCTCCGTCAGCAGGATGTTTCCTGCTTTCACATCCCTGCAGAAAAGAGATCCGTTACATACACATAAATACACTAAAACATGAATATACCAGTGATGCCTCACAGCCCTGACAGACAAATATGGAACTATAAGAGAATTACTTCAGTCTGTTCTAGAGGCTGTGAATCAAAGTTTTCAAAATTAACGTAATTAATGATTTTTAAACATTTAAATGAAAAACATTCTTGCAGGATTTGCTGCTTGTAAAAGGGATCATTGTGAAGTGCTGGTTGAAATACATTTAGCTGAAGTCAGCGGATTCATGAACAGCGGAGGTTGTGGGCGTTAAAAAGAGCTGAAGAAGTTAAACAGATAGTTGACTTTTAAGAGATGACAGCAGCTGAACTGTCAGCACGTTTACCTGTGAATCATATTGTGAGAGTGAAGATATGCTAATCCCTGCAGTGCACCATGGGTAATAGCAGCTATTTCAATTTCCTGGAGTGGCTTTTTGTGAACTGCAAAGACAAAAAGAAAAGAAAAGTCAAATAAGAGTCACACATACAAACACACACAGAGAAAAAAACAAGAAAGTGATGAATAATGAAGTCTCGATTGGAGACGACTGACCTTCGAGGAGGTCTGAGGCCGAGCCGAGGCAGTACTCCATCACCAGCTTCAGGAGAGACGAGTGGAGATGATCAGACAACTATCATCACAAGACTCTTCATAACACTTTACATGCAATTATAGATATTTTTATACTTTTTCACAGTTTCACTGGTCAAAGAATGACTGTAAACAAGTCGGGACTAGAAGGTCGACAATTATATTATTTATTATGTGAATTTATTGACATTTATATCATATTTTTGTCTGGAGAGGAAATTTAAGGCTTTTTAATAGTTATGGACTTTTTGAGGAAACTGAATTCAAAGCTTTTAAGACCAGCAGATGAATACAAATTAAAAAACACACCTGCTCTTACACAAATATAATTAGAGATGTAAATAATTAAAGGGGACCTATTAAGCTTTCCCTTATTTTCTATCATATATATAATGAAATTAATTTGTTAAAAGTGTCAAATAAAGAAGTAAACGTATGTAGCAGTAATCAAAAAGCAGCAGCTCTGCTCTGAACGCTCCCTGTCAAACATTTTTTTCTACTTTCAGCCCTAGACGACGTCGGCTGGCGACGGATTTCTTTATATGGTCATCGCTGCGCCGCCGCCCCTCCAGCTGGCCAATCAGGACAGAGCGGGCTTAAAGAGACAGAGGCTGAACTGACGGCTGCATAAAAAGGGACAGTAGACGATGAGTAAGGAGGTTTTTGAACTGTGAATCATGTAAAGCTACTCTAGTTGAGTCCCAGAATAAATATATAGAGCTGGAAACGAGCATAAAGGTTCCCTTTAAGTGCTCCACTGGATTTTCTCTTTGTGTCAAGTATATAAACACATTTTACAGGCCTGTTTTAGAAGCAGGAGTTTTATGAATGAATCATCCTCTAATCTCTGCATATTGTACATGTTATCCTGTAAAATAATACAACACAATGCAACAGCCAACTGCAGTTTAAAGTCAATATTCCTTTATATTACTATAGTACTTGATCACTTTTGGATTTTTGGAAAGAAAAATATGAAGTTTGTGTCGAGAATTTATTCACAACAACAGTCTGTCTCCATTTGTAATGACAGGAATACAGTAATCAACATTACAGACTCTTTACATTAAAACTAAGTGTTACTGGTGAGCCGTCAAACAGCCGGTGGTGTAAACAGGTTGGGTGGATGAAATGTTAACAGTCATCTGCATTTCCAACAATAACTAGTATTTGTCATTACTTGTTGTTTATTAACTTGAGTTTTAAGTCATTTCTGATAAATTACAAGCTCGTTTATATGATGAGGAAGCCGTTAAACACAAAGACATCTGAAATGATCAACAGTTTAATTCACCCAGTGTTACCAGGAGGTGTTTGTCTTCACCAAATTATGACGTCTCACTTTAGTTCAAATCAATTTGAATCCAAATAAGGCCACAAACAGAGATAAACTTTAAACTGCAGCTGTGTTTCCCTCCAAGTCTTTAAAGCACAAAGCAGCGAGCCTCCATGTTATCATCTGTAAGACGTTATGTAATAATACTCCCACTGCCTGACACACTACGTACCCATGCTGTGTGCTCTTTCAGGTAACATCCTCGATACTCGATGGTGTTGGGGTGGCGAAGTTTCTGTAGGAACTTCACCTCTTTAATGATGTCCTGCCATTTCTGCACACAAAGAGAAAACACTCAACCTTCATCCTGTTTAAAATACAGGCATCATCAGCTTTAAGATCGTACAGTATGTATGTACATTATCTCACATAGACCACTTTTTATGTCAGAAAATAAACATGTTTAGGGAAAAAAGTATAATGGGAAGTGATAGATCACATTTGAGGGAAACATAGAACCCCTGACGAAGGACTGATAGCGAGTAACTGTTGAAGGAATCTAAGAGGAAAAACTGATGCTTATCTTGAGACAACAAGAAGCACAACTGGAAGAAAACTGGACATCATACAAGATTAAAATAGCGACACTGGAACAGATCCATCCATAAACAAGGCTGAATGAATGAAGGAGAAAATGTGACTACATTTCCCAAACTGTTGTTGAATTATTTAATGTGTAATTCTTCTGCCAATAAAGATTTAATTGAAGAATCTTGCATTCAGCTGCCGTTTAAACTCAGCAGATTTTTCACAGAGGAGGAACTCTGAACAGGTTGGTGTTTGTTACCTCGTTCGTCTGCTTGCCGCTGTACGACATCTTCTTGATGGCCACCACCTCATTGTTGCGCACGTCTCGGGCCTGTTGAACGACAGAAAACACAACCAGTGTGTTTACAGTCACTGTCAACCGATAACCTTCAAATTTTGAGCGTGAATACGCATCATTTCCTTCTTTAAGTGCTTTTATTTGGTTAATCTGAACCCAAATTAATCAGTTACTCACAGATGATGTATGTTAGTGAAAGCAACTTTATTTAGAAACTGTTGGAGGCCTTTCTAACACTGCTGTAGTATTTAATGACATACAGCAACCGCTAACTTTGTATTTTGTGTGTTTTGTGTTTCATTGTGAGGAAAAACCAGCACAATGTTGTTGTGGAGGGTTCTTTAGGGCCTTGGTGACTGACAGACATGATTATTTTATTTCAGTTTCACACTGGCAACATAAAACTAGAGGTGGTCGATAACAGGAAACCAACTGCTGAAGTTTGTCTGTATTTACTTTGTGAATGTTCAGTTAAAAAACACTTTTAATTTACTTGTTTTAATGAATAAATAAAAGTCAAAGTAAAGAATAATAATATAATAAGAAGTAAAAGAAGTAAAAGAATAAAGATATTTGTGCTTTCTAAACATTTGATCTCCCTTTTTACCATCATGGAATTGAAACTTGGAATCACTAAGAACTGTAATGATATCCAACCAAACTCAAAACTGTACTTAAGTGCAGTAATTGAGTAAATGTACTTAGTTACTTTCCACCTCTGACAATGAAAATATTTTGCATTATTACTGGATAAACTATTTGTCTTCTGGAGCAGAGTTGAGTTTAGTGTTTCGACCACTTGGTGGAGCCAGAAGATGAATCTGACACGTGTAGCGAGTCGAGAACAAAGACGTAAACAATGATCCATTTATCAACCAGACTACATGATTTATTTTTGGACAAAATGCTCATATTTTCTCAGAGCTATTCCGAGTGCTTAATCCTCCAAAAGGGCTTAATCCTTAATCCCAAGTGAGGATGCTGCTATCAGACAAAGCAGCAGATCAGATTTGCAAGTCATGTTGCACTGAGAGGACTTTAACATCAAGTCCCGTCGCTGCCTCAGACTGTAAACAACCAGATGATGCTTTATCACGGCTCAGAATAATTCCTCAAAACTCGATAAAAATATGGAAGAATCAGGTGAAATCAGAAGTAGAAGAACACAACAAGAAATAACAGACATGTGAGGTCAGTGTACATACAGTATAAAGCAGAGGCACGCTTGTTAAATTGATGCAAATTGATGCACGTCGTCTATTTTTTGCAGCACATCTCTAATGGCCTTTTAAGGATCCTCAGAAACTCAGACGTTCAGTGTGGCGGTGAGAAAGCTGTGGAGGTGTTAGTCTACCACACAGCCTCCGAGAATATTTTACAGGTGAAATGAGATGCACAGATAGTACATACATGTTATTTTCCCACTGTTTTCCTAATAAGATCCCACTCTTTTATATTATTAAGACAGAACGCAGACTGATTTCAGAGGCAAAGATTAAGATCTAAACAATGTGATTTGTCTCAACATGTGCAGTAACAGGAGACAAACACACGGTGTTAAATTTACAGTACGTCCACAGTGAAACTCACATCTACTGTATATTAAGGATGGATATGAGTGATAAATTACTCCATTACTAATCAGACATGTACCTGATCTGTCTTTTTTTTTTTTTTTTTTTTAAACACGTATTTGATCTTTGTCCTTCAGTATTTATGAAGCTGAGATGGCGTTTCTACAAATATCATATTGGCCCAAATATAAGATCATTTCTTCCCCTTGACATTGTGTTTAAAAAAGCAGAGTTTGTATTATATTCAAGGACTATTATTCACAACATCAGGTATTCTTTCTGATGTTGTGTCTCCTACAGAGAGTGCTGCATTATGGGTTATTTGTAGCCTTATTGTTGCTAAGCTAGCAAGTTTATAGTGTGTCTTTTAGAGTCACACATAAGTCATTTAAAGGGTTCATATTCTGCTTCGTGTGGTTTTTCTGTTATTTATATCTTGTTCTGATGTCGGATGTTAAACATGGTCAAAGTTCCAAAGCTTGAGGTGAACGTATGTAGAAAAGCTGCCTGCAAGTCAAAAAGGAGCTAAAACAGCCTGTTTACAGACAGAGGCTGAACTGAGGGGCTGCATAAAGGACCAGTAGAAGATAAATAAAGAGTGTTTAACTGGAAATCATGCAAAGATATTCCAGTAGAGCCCCAGAATATAAATATAGAGATGGAAATGTACAGAGAGTCCTGTCATGTGTTTTTCTACCACAGAGGACATAAATTCACGACCAGTCAAAAAGAATTACTGCTGTCACACATGAGGAGTCAAAAACAGTCTAGAAAAATGTTTCCAAAAGAGATTCAGTGACTGATGAAGATACACAAATGTGAGATTAATGTTCTGCTTTGCTGAAACTTTTACTTTTACATCTTATAATCAGGGTCGTCTTATATTTGGGCCAATATTTCTGTCTACTAGATCTGTAAATAAAAACACGTGAGAATCAACCCCCCCCCCCTACTGTATACGTCCTACTCACAAAGTAGACGGCTCCGAAGCTGCCGTGGCCGATCTCACGGAGGTCAGCAAATAGCTTCTCCGGATCATCTTTGCAGAAGAGATCTGCCACATCCGGGTCCTTCAGATTGCCCGCCCGTGCACTCGAGGGCATGGCCAGGGCCTGGAAAAAACAGGGAACAACACAGGTTAGTGCCGGGAGACTGCCGTGAACTCTCAAGTAAATCATGATCATGGCTAATAATTACTTCCTGTGGTTCACTGTAGTTCCCAACCTGTCAAAAACATTTCTGAAACAAAAATATTACACTTATTCAGACATTCCTCTAATGTTTACCCATTTCTTGTGATTTACTGGATGATTTTTCCCTTTTGGGCTTCTTAATTTATTCAAATTCAAAGTCACAAGCCAAAAAACAGTTTTTAAAGACAAATATGCGACATTTTTCACTTATAAATTGCTGTTATATACACATAAGTATTGTTTCTATTATATACACATATATGGAGCCTTTTTTACTCCAGTGTTTACAGACATTTCTGATGAAAGCAACAGAAAACATTAACTTGAATTTTGGTTGATGTCTAGAAACACCTGACAATCACTTTGTTCCAATCGTGTGTTTAGAGTTTCAGTGAAGGGACTTCCCTTTGGTTTATATTTGGATCATTGGCTGTGTGCCCGTTTTGATTTTGAAGGATGTGAAGCGTCTGTTTTCCACTTCAGTTGGGCAGAAAACTAATTAATGTGTTAAACATGCTGGAAAATGCATTCTTGTACTGTTGTAAAGTGACCCATTTGCAAAATCCCCATCATGTGGATGAATCAGACTTTATCAGCTTCCCTGATATTCCAAATCCATGTTCAACCGCTCAAATATTCCGTAATATTGCAGAAATTTCATGTCTGGCTCCTTTTGGCGTAACACCTCTCTGGTGACAGAAAACAGCCTTAATCTTCCAGCTGATCTGTGGTATTTAGGACAGTAACTGGTACGGGTAGGAACCAAAACCCGGTTCCAAATCAGAACCAAATCCAAAGTGCAAAGAACCAGGTACCCATTTAAAAAAAACAACTGTTGAACAGGAGTAATTCCTGGTGGGGTTTTTCCACATACAGTAAAACACTGAGAAAGAAATTATGTCCATTATGCAGCAGTGCTTTATGCTAACAAGCCACTTAGCATGCTAGCTTGAAGCATTGTCCTTAAAGTATTATGAACCTGATGCTAGCAGGAAGCTAACAGTGTAACGCTTAACTACCTACTGATTCAGACTGGACCCAGACAGCAACATAAATACCAGTCAGCCTCACACATTAACAGCTTTTCTTTTAAACATGGAGACTGACAGCAACCGTTTAAGCACTTTGACTTTGACAGTGAGCTGCACCAGACAACACAATCCCATCTCATTGTAACATGATAACACGACCGACGATGTCTACAAGCTTCACACAGAAACACAGTTTCATCCAGACGCCCGGAGCAGGCAGAGTGTCTCATCTGATTCTCTGACCAAAGATATTCAGTTTACTATCAAATATCACAAAGAAAAACAGAAAATTGTCACATTTGGGAAGCTGGAAACAGGATATTTGGAATTTTTGATTGAAACAATTATTAAAGTAGTTACCAATCCATTTTCCAAGGATCAATTAATCAACTTTTCTTGCTCTAAACAATTTACTAAAAAAGGGCCAATAACGATGTGATGAAGATAAATATTGATGAAAAACTGATGTCAGACAGAAAACTGATGCTGTAGACCTGTTTTCTGTGTTAAATAACTGAATTAATCACATTTAACAAACTGAATCTTTCCTCTAGTAGGTGTCAGTACAGCCCCAGAACACGGTCACATCCGCTTATTTCAGGGCGAGGAAGAACCATGAGAAAATCACTTAGTGCTCCTTTTAATGTCTCAACCATGACGGTCGTCATGAGACTGTTCTGAATATAGTGGCTCACATTCTGATGAAGACGATGTGGCTTCAAACGGCTCAACAGAACGAGTTTAAAGGACTTTGCTGGAGATTTTCTATATTTTTTCTGATTGTCAACAAACCTCATGAGCAGAACTCTGAAGAGACTCAGCAGACAGACATTTCTTCATTCAGGAGCGGCTGAGTGACACTAAAATGAGAAAAGCTGGTCCACCTTAAAGGTCAGTCCACCTTAAGTGAGCGTGGTTAGGTTAGGCTAACCCATTGTTGCTAACTTCAGGGCTAAGCCTCTTCACTTTTCCAGCAGATGGGGAACAGACAAGACTTTACTTGGTCATGAGAAGCTGCAGCATTTATGAACTGACAGATCGACGGCTTACCGCGAACCTTTTCATCTGATCCGCTCGCATTCAACGTCACTTTTCTGCTGCTCGCTCAACCACACACACTCGATACGCACACATTACGCACTGCCCTGTTCCTTAAAGCAGCTCTGCTACTCTTATAACAGCACCTTTCACGTGGATGTCCTTTGAAGAACGAGGAGAGGACGACTCCACGGTAACGTCGGGTGTAGCCCATGATTGTGGGAAATTTTTAGCAGCAGCGCAACGCTAAACTAACGTGACCAAACTCGTCATAATAAAGGAACATGTCACCCTGTGCAGCGTTGTGGCTCATTGATGTGTTTTTAATAGTTCTTGGACAACAACAGAGGTTCACAGCGACTGGCGCATCAGGTTGGAGTTGGAGAAACCAATCAAGAGAAAAAAACATGAATCTTAATCTAAATACATTTAATCAGATGCATAAGAGTCCACGGTGTGTGTTGTCTTATGCATCTAGTGATCAGAGAGCAGCAGAAAGCCAAACTGACGGCTCTATATTGTCGTCTTCACCATGACGGTAC
Organism: Thunnus albacares; assembly: GCF_914725855.1. Taxonomy (NCBI): domain Eukaryota; kingdom Metazoa; phylum Chordata; class Actinopteri; order Scombriformes; family Scombridae; genus Thunnus; species Thunnus albacares. The sequence continues at coordinate 28,153,430 of NC_058122.1, forward strand.
AACTCAAATCAAAGATTGATATAAATAAGTCCATGAAAATCCAAAGATGAGCCGAGCTGAGCTTCAAATCAGATCATCTGACTAAATCAGCCAAATGAATGTAATCTCAGCCTGCACACTGAGCCGCGGTTACTGACAAATGCAACATCATTTTATAATGGGGTTAATGTAGATGCTCATCCTTGAGTGTCAGCTGGAGCCCTGAGGAGAGCCGGCAACATAACCAGGCCTCTGTGATTCGGTGAATGCATGAAAACACGGCCTCGGGGTCTCTGTTTAATGCAGTACAGCAAGGCTTGTTCCTTTTAAAGCATTGCTGTGTAAACGCACAGATTCCCACCCTCCTACCCCCCCCCTACTCAACATTCCTTCAAAATGCGGTCAACCAATTTCCAATTATATATTATGTGGCGCTCAGTGGTATCATGGTGTTCAGACCAAGGCAAGGAAGCAGACGCATGCAGCTACTGTCTACAGTCAGGAGAAAAACAACCAAGCTGAAAACTGTGAAAGACACAAGAACGTTTGTCTACAAGAAGAACAGCAAGTTTCTCCAAATTAAGAAGAGAAATGGGGCATCCTAATAGCCTGAAGTGTCTAGAATGTAACTGTTGTTTCAGATCAGGCCAGGAACCTTTTATCACATCTTTCCTTTCATGTTTCTTACTGTTCTTCATCATCATCTTTAATATTAAAAGATAGCAATGAAATTATCTGCAGCCAACAAATGAAGTTGTTTATTTGTGTTAAGAGTCCACATGAATGAACCAGTGATGTGATATTCAGTGGTAGAAAGTAACTAAGTACATTTACTCAAGTATTGTACTTAAGTACAAGTTTGAGGTACTTGTACTTTACCTGAGTATTTCCATGTGATGCTACTTTCTACATTTCAGAGGAAAATATTGCACTTTCTACTCCACTACATTTATTTGACAGCTTTAGTTACTTTTCAGATGAAGATTTGACACAATGGATAATATAACAAGCTTTTAAAATACAACACATTGTATTTTAGGCCCCTAGGTTGGGAACCACTGGACTAAACTAGCTAACTGTATATAAAGTAGTGTAAACTAGCTCCACCTCCAGCAGCTACAACAGTAACATGCTGCTCTAACACTGATGCTTCACTATTAATAATCTAATGATGTCATATATAATAATATATCAGTCAGAGGGACCAAACCACTACTTTTACTGCAATACTTTAACTACATCAAGCTCATAATACTTATGTACTTTTACTGCAATACTTTAACTACATCAGGCTCATAATATTTATGTACTTTTACTGGAGTAGGATTTTTCATGCAGGACTTTTACTTCTGATCTGAGTACTTCTTCCACCACTGGTGAAAATCCAGGTTTATAAATTAGGACATACAATAATGTGTTTGAAAATGTCGCCCATTTTCTGGCTCCTTAACTCAAAGTTAAAAAACAAAAAAAACACTAAATCATTCACCATTGATGAAATAAGAAAAGGCTTCATAGCAGCTATTTCTGTCATTTTCCAAAGAACAGAGTTCTTCTCACACAAGTTTTAGCAATTGACCACTTGGGAAACAACTTTCCTCGACTTCCTACTTGGAAAAAACAAACTCACACAAGTTCAATCAAGTTCAACGTGAAGGCAGCATAAGACTCTAAAAACAGAGAAGGAAAAAGGGAAACAGCTCCAGACAGTTCTTTTTTTAAATAGTGACATGAAATTTGGTGTGTCAGTGGTGCCTAATGACCAGGATCACATGGCTGAACCCAGCCCTGACTTGGAAACAGTTTTGCACAGTAGAACCTCCTTGTTGTGGAGTTTGTATAACATTAGCACAGACCGGGTTTAAAAAGAAAACATTTATCAGTTCCAGTAAGCATCACCTCCAAAAATTAAACCAAGGCAATTCCTCATTTTAAATGAAACACAAGTGGTTGATTCACAGGCAATGAAGGATGAACCATTTTCACTGGGCGTGGTCCTAAATGTAAAGAAACATTGAAATATCCACAAACCGCATGTTTATTTACAATGAACACATCTAAACTACTAAATAGTAGGTGTGTAACCGTATGTGTATTCGTCCAAACTGTTCTGTACAGGATGTTCAGTTTGGTAAGCGACTTCTTTGGTTCGGTATGCTCCGTGACCCAAACAATTTATGTCAAAATAGTTCTATAATTCCTTTACTCTGACGTGCGAGACAATAACTCTAGATCTCGAGCTATTTCACTGCAGCACGACTAAACTGTGTCAGTACATGAACACGGACAGCTGCAGATGCCACGGACGGGGAGTTGATCTGTTTATACTACGTTCTGGGGTCCGTTTGGAGGACGTCTTCCACACATGCTCAGTAGATCGCCGTCTACAGGAAGACAGCATTATGACAGCGTGGACACAACAAACTGCAGGTACGGATGTCCACACGGAGCCTACGCGAACACCCTCTGATGACGACATTTATGTTACGCGGACCGTCGCGGCATCTATAATTTCAGCTATAGTTTCCACTGCAGCACAACTAAATTGTGTCAGTAATAGTTTCCATCTATCCATTTTCCGCAGCTTATCTGGGACCGGGTCGCAGTGGCATCAGACTGAGTAAGGAAACCCAGACATCCTTCGACCTGGCAACACCCTCCAGCTCCTCCTGGGGGATCCCAAAGTGTTCCCAGGCCAGTAGAGATATGTAGTCCCTCCGGCGTGTTCTGGGTCTGCCCCGGGGTCTCCTACCAGTTGGACGTGCCTGGAACACCTCCAGAAGGAGGCGTCGTAACCAGGTGCCCAAACCATCTCAGCTGGCTCCTCACCCGATGTCTCAGACTCAGCCCAGACGCTCTCCAGAGGAAATTCATTTCAGCCGCTTGTATCCGTGATGTCATTCTTTCAGTCATTTCTAAGTAAGATGTGTGGCTTTGATTTCAAGTTTACATAAGCATTACATCGACTTCTCCCCTAAAACAGAAACCTCACGTCTACAAAGTCGGTTTCATTTGGATATTGCCGCATCATAAATGCTAGTAATTCTGCCCTTATAATGACTTATCAATAGAAATTAAAGGACAGTTTCGCTGATTTTCAACTTTATCTCTACCTAACCGCATTAGGGATATAGTGTGAAACACACCTGCAATTGTTGACGAGTATACTGCCGAGGAAATGCAGTGGAGAGAGGCCGATGCTGTGTGCAATGCATCCTCGTACACGTAGGCACTGCCAGCACAGCTCCGCAAGCAGGAAAAATCAGCTTTCACTTCAATGAAGTTGCCTTTTGTTGCTTTATTCTCACTGAATTACGTATATTAACGGTAAGTGGAGAAATAGCATTAAAGTTGGCTAATGTTAGCAGAATAAATGCAAAAATGAGACGATCTATCAGGATGAAATGACTTAACGGCTTAGTCAGCAGTGGAAGAAGTACTCAGATCCTTTTCTTAAGTAGAAGTACCACTACAGCAATATAAAAATACTCCATTACAAGTAAAAGTCCTGCATGAAAAATCCTACCATAGTAAAAGTACATAAGTATTATGAGCTTGATGTAAAGTATTGCAGTAAAAGTAGTGGTTTGGTCCCTCTGACTGATATATTATTATATATGACATCATTAGATTATTAATAGTGAAGCATCAGTGTTAGAGCAGCATGTTACTGTTGTAGCTGCTGGAGGTGGAGCAAGTAATAACTATGGACGTCATAACAGCTCTCTAAAAGTCAAGCCAAAATATCTGGATCGCCCCCTGGTGGCTGGCTCCAGTATAGTCGTAAGTCCCACTTCCTCCATGTTAGCGGATGGGACGAGCTAAACTAAAAATATCAATTTAGCCTACACGTCAAACAAATTTTTCCCAAAGAATTATCGTAATGATGTTTGTCTGAGTGCTCATTTTTCTGATAATTTTGTTTTTAATTAGTTATTTGACGTTATGAAAAGAGTGTGTGATGTCATGATTGACAGCTGTAACAGCAACTCTCAAAACTCCTCAGGCAGCAGGACGGCTGAGGCTGCGTGTCCTGACGGCCATCATTCCGCCACCCAACTCTGCTGCGCACACTCTGGCCCCAAATGACGTCACACAAGCAAGATGGCAGCTCCCAAAAAGGAGATTTACTGGCTTCACTTTTGTATAGCGGCAGGAAGTGGAGATGTGTCATCCATCATTATATATAGTCAGTGATTTATATACAGTTAGCTAGTTTAGTCCAGTGGTTCCCAACCTAGGGGTCGGGCCCCTCCAAAGGGTCAGCAAATAAATCTGAGGGGTGGTGAGATGATTAATGGGAGAGGAAAGAAGAAAAAACAAAGTTCTGATACACAAATCTGTTTTCAGTTTTTGGACTTTTTCTCTAATCTTTGATTTTTGCTGAAATATTGGATCGTTTGAACATTTATTGAAATGAAAGCATGTGAGAAGTTTAGAGGGAAAAATCACTATTTGGTGGAGCTGTTAACAACTCATAGACATGTGAAATGTGACCCCGACTACACACTGCTTTTTGTAAGACGTCAAAAGACAAAAAAGGTTGGAAACCACTGGTTTCATCTTTAACAATGTGTTGTATTTTAAAAGCTTGTTATATTATCCATTGTGTCAAATCTTCATCTGAAAAGTAACTAAAGCTGTCAAATAAATGTAGTGGAGTAGAAAGTACAATATTTCCATCTGAAATGTAGTGGTGTGGAAGTATAAAGTAGCATCAAAAGGAAATACTCAAGTAAAGTACAAATACCTGAAAATTGCAATTAAGTACAGTGCTTGAGTAAATGTACTTTGTTATTTTCCACCACTGGGTTTAGCATTAGCCCGTTTACATTATTTCCCATTTTACTGAAGGCCTCTAAAAAACAAATCAGAGACCACAGGGCGGCCCCCGGACCCAAGTTGTGAACACCACTGAACAGCTAACTATGCTAGTTAGCTCAATGCTAAGTGTAGCATTTCTTACCGCGGCTTATTGTGGTTCCGCTCCGGACCGAAAAACAACTGTTAGCAGCCGAGCTAGCGAGCCTCAATCCTCATAGCCCGGGTTTCCTCACGGCAGATGATCAACACGACGTTTGCTCCATTTCCACAGGCGTTCCTCCGGATGTTTAGAGAGTATAAATTGGTTAACGGCGGCTCGTTCAGCTGGGTCAAATGGAAACTTTGAGCTCGCCAGTTGCCTCTCTAACGGTTACTAGCCTGAGCTAATTGACTAGCTTTGCTTTAACCATTAACGGTGGCTCTTCTGCGGGGTGTGGCTGCTGTTTCTCCGCGGTGTCGCACGTCCAAGCATACTGCCCCGTCAAACCTTCCTTTTAAATTATACCCTTAAAATTCAAGCTAAAATCTGCGCCCCGTCCCTCCAGGCTGGACTTGTTCCTGACACCGTTTTTGTTCTTGCTAAGCACAAGATGGCACAGACTCGGTGGGGCGGGACTCGAGCGCTGACCGGAAAATGATTTGTTCTGTTTCCGGTGAGGTTTCCGCTTCACAAATAAAATGGTATAAATAAACAGACCTAGATAACATTAAAGGCCCCTTCCACTCAAAAATCTGTTTTTCTTCTTGTTCCTACAGTTGAATGTTTGAGCTACACTGTGCAAGCCAAGTTTATTTGTACAGCACATTTCAACAACAAGGCAAAGTGCTTTACATAGAGCATAAAAGGCATCTAGACAGAATATATAAGCAGCACAAGGCAATGTAAAACGACATTTAAATACAATCAAAAAGTGTTAAATTTGGAAATAAAAAGAAGCTAATATATAATAAGACAGATAAAACAGGAGAATAAAAGTTACACTGCAGTGTAAGATATTAACCCTCAAATTTGGTTTAATTAAATGCAAACAGAAAAGTCTTCAGCTGTGATTTAAAAGAACTGAGAGTTGCTGCAGACCTGCAGTTTTCTGGGAGTTTGTTCCAGATATGTGGAGCATAAAAACTGAACGCTGCTTCTCCATGTTTAGTTTTGACTCTGGGGACAGAAGGCAGACCTGATCCAGACCACCTGAACTACAAACTAGTTGTGATGTCAAAAATCCTGCTTGTAGGTTCACATGTTAAACTGAGATTTAAGGTGAGCTCAGAGAAACTTTCCTCCTTCAGCAGATTAATGTGAAAACAAACATACATCATTCTGCACAGGGAAGAGAGCAACATCCAACTCAAAGAACAAGAAGAAAAACATGTTTTTGAGTGGAGGGAAGCTTTAAAATAGCAACATTTTACATATTAAATAGCTTAAAAAATCAAAATTATTGGTTCAGATTTAGAAGCTCTTTTTGCAGAATATTTCTGGAATCATCTGTCCACAATAAAACTTTGTCATTTGAGACATTAAAATTGTTACTTTAAACATTAGAGTAAAAACACAGTAGAAGTTTTCAGCCATTTTTATGTCAGAACCACCACTGCGGTCAAATTACTCACTTGTGTTACTCACAGGTAAACTAAACCATGTAACCTGCACAATATATTGCTTTTCTGCTTTTACTTCTTAGCATTTATTCCTTGTCATTTAGCTGGTTTTTGTCCCTGATTCATTCTCAAGAGACACTTTAAGATACTAGTTGTTGAGATCCCCAGTAAACAAAATATTAATTGATGACAGGACAATTTTTAAAACTGATTGAAAATCCATTTCTCCTTTAAAAAAAGAGTCAGATAGGTAAGAGGCTCCAAACTGTAAAAAGCAAAGAAACAATCTACCAAAGCTTGAGTGAAAGTGCGACATCTAAAGGCAGTTCTATGTACTGCACTGCTTTTTGGAGGTACATTTTTTCTTCGCAGTATATTCACTCCCACATGTTCATCTCTCTCTGTAATAGAGCTCATCCCCTCTTATAATCTGGTTATTATTAGTAGCAGTAGTAGGTTTTATGATTTTATCTAATTCAACCAAGGACATTCTGAGGACTCAATATTTAAAATGCACTGTCAACTAAACTGATAACATGAAAACCAGGAAAATAAAACCAAAGAGCATGTAAAGATTGATTTAATAATCATATTTATTGCAAAGTCCAGCAATGCAAAAATTAAAAAAACATTTCAAAGAGTAAGTTCTCAAAACTTTCATGACTGTTTAAGCTCTACATCAGTGCTAGGCCAACAGCAGCCCTACAGCAAACTTTTTTGGCCCCCTGATGAAAGTTTTGACTTTTATAGTTTACATCAAAAGTTTCACATCATTTCTCATAAATCTCCTGTTGATAACAAAATAAACACAATACTCCTGTAAATCCATATTATTGTAATATAACCATGTCACAGCTAATACTGTCCCCACACCAGGAGAAGCATTAAAACTATGGCTGTGCCATACTATTTGAACAGTGAATCGTGCTGAAATTAAGTTACACTAGAAATTCAAGTTTAATGTGTGAATTCTATAACTTCCGCCTGTTGGACCAGAACAGATTTGTTCTTCACAAACACAAATGGTTGGAAGTTGAACATACATGGTGTGTTGATGAAGTTTTTCCCCCAATCAGATAGTCCTCAACAGTATTATAAATCTATTTTGTTCTTAAATGAATTAAAAGAAATAAACAAAACATAGGACTGTGTTTCCACTGAACTGTTTAACATCCCTGCATTGAAAGGTCCTGTAAACACATTAAAAAGGCCACTTCTTGAACCTAATTGCTGACCCCTGCTCTACATCACATACAATAAGGACATTAAATTTACAAACAGAAGGTATAATATAAACTTAACAGTTCCAGTGATCATAGAGTCCATATTAAAAGGCCACTTTAGTCCACTTCCTCAATGGTGGGCCCCTGGGAGCCAGCTCGTGCCTGCTGTCCACAGCTGCCTGCAGGCATTCCTCCCTGATACAACTTGCTGATGACGGGGTTACACACTTTCTCCAGCTCTTTCTGCTGGTGTTGGTACTCCTCTTTATCAGCCAGCTGGTTGTTCTCCAGCCAGCTGATGGTCTCGTCACACTTCTCAATCACCTTCTTCTGGTCCTCCTCGCTGATTTTGCCCTTCATGTTCTCGTCCTGCACACTGCTCTTCATGTTGAAGGCGTAGGACTCCAGTGAGTTCTTGGCAGAAATTTTGTCCCTCTGAAGCTCATCCTCAGCTTTGTATTTTTCACCGTCCTGCACCATCCTCTCGATCTCTTCTTTGCTCAATCGGCCCTTATCGTTGGTGATGGTGATCTTGTTCTCTTTGCCGGTGCTTTTGTCCACTGCTGACACGTTCAAAATGCCGTTGGCGTCAATGTCGAAGGTGACCTCGATCTGTGGGACCCCTCGAGGAGCAGGTGGGAGCCCTGTCAGCTCAAACTTGCCCAGCAGATTGTTGTCTTTGGTCATGGCTCTCTCCCCTTCATAGACCTGGATGAGGACCCCGGGCTGGTTGTCAGAGTAGGTGGTGAAGGTCTGGGTTTGTTTAGTGGGGATGGTGGTGTTGCGTTTAATCAGGGATGTCATGACTCCTCCGGCTGTCTCGATACCCAGGGACAGAGGCGCCACATCCAGCAGCAGCAGGTCCTGAACGTTGCCTGAGGTATCACCTGAGAGAATGGCGGCCTGGACGGCGGCACCGTAAGCCACCGCCTCGTCTGGGTTGATGCTCTTGTTCAGCTCCCTGCCATTGAAGAAATCCTGCAGGAGTTTCTGGATTTTGGGGATTCGAGTGGAGCCTCCGACCAGAACGATGTCGTGGATCTGTCCCTTGTCCATTTTGGCATCCCTCAGGGCTTTCTCCACCGGCTCTAATGTTCCCCTGAACAGGTCAGAGCACAGCTCCTCGAAGCGAGCCCTGGTGATGGAGGTGTAGAAGTCAATACCTTCAAACAGAGAGTCGATCTCAATGCTGGCCTGGGAGCTAGAGGACAGGGTTCTCTTGGCCCTCTCACAAGCTGTGCGCAGCCTCCTCAATGCTCTCTTGTTATGACTGATGTCCTTCTTGTGTTTCCTCTTGAACTCCTCCACAAAATGGTTGACCATGCGGTTGTCAAAGTCTTCTCCACCCAGGTGAGTGTCTCCAGCTGTGGCTTTGACCTCGAAGATACCGTCTTCGATTGTCAGGATGGACACGTCAAAGGTGCCTCCGCCCAGGTCAAAGATCAGGACGTTACGTTCTGCTGACTTGCCTTTGTCCAGACCATACGCGATGGCAGCTGCTGTGGGCTCGTTGATGATCCTCAGGACATTCAGTCCTGCGATGACGCCTGCGTCTTTAGTGGCCTGTCGCTGTGAGTCGTTGAAGTATGCCGGGACTGTAATGACTGCGTTGGACACCGTTTGGCCGAGGTAGGCCTCAGCAATCTCCTTCATCTTCACCAGGACCATGGAGGAGACCTCCTCAGGGTTGAAGGTTTTGTTCTCCCCTTTGTATTCCACTTGAATTTTTGGCTTCCCTCCATCTCCGACCACCTTGAAGGGCCAGTGCTTCATGTCCGCCTGCACCACTGGCTCATCAAACTTTCTTCCAATCAGTCGTTTGGCATCAAATACAGTATTGCTGGGATTCAAAGCCACCTGGTTCTTGGCTGCGTCCCCGATCAGCCTCTCTGTGTCCGTGAACGCCACATAGCTGGGGGTGGTCCTGTTGCCCTGGTCATTGGCGATGATTTCTACTTTTCCATGCTGGAAAACCCCCACACAGGAGTAGGTGGTACCCAGGTCAATGCCGATAGCTACACCTTTAGCTGCAGACATCTTGGTTGTTTTGAATTTGTGTCCTAAAGATGCAGACACAGAAATTAGAAAGTGCAATTAGAAAAGTAACATAACATACATCAGTGTTCAGCCGGCAGCTGAACTGGAATTCTGAATTAATCATTAATGTGTTGCTCATCCCCAAACATCCCTTTTGACATCAGTATGTAATGTCATAAAAAGAGAAATCATACATCAAAATACTGCATCAGTTGATTATCTGGTATTATGGCTTTTTTGGCTCATTTTTACAAATACTGAGTCTATTTTAAAGATATCTGTGACATTTTATTCACCAAAAGTTGTTCAGATTTTTCTAACTCTATCATTCCTTACAGCCCAGATTCCCCTCTGTCCTCCAGCAGGCTGTTTAGGGGGCAATTTACATAAATTTAGCATTATTAGTGCAAATTGGCATCCTATACATTATTGCTCAGCATTATCATAGCTTCTCTTTAAAGTGGATTACAGCAATGCTGAGATTTTGAGGAAACATCAATGTTTGGTAGAAATTCTTAAAATGAGTTTCATAGAACTGTACATTAATCTAACCAAAGCAGCCTAAAATTGACAATTTTCCATATGGAGTTTGGTTGAACAGAGCAGATTCTATTAAATCAAACGTATTTATATTCTAAAACTCTGGAATACAGCAATGCCGACATTTCAAGAAAACATCAGTGATTACTGGAAATTCTTAAAATGAGTTTCAAAGGACTGTACATCAATCTGATGACCAAAGTAGCTGAAAATTTTAGTTTTCAAATTGAGTTTCTTAGCGGCATTTTAACATTAACAGATATATTTAAAAACTCTAAAAACAATAAGGTAAAGTAAGGTACTTACTCTCGTTGAAAGATGAGGATATGGCGATGATGGAAGAGGTTACTGTCCTGTTGTGTCGTTCTTCTTGCCGGTTTTCGTGTTGACCGTCTCAATGCTGCTGGTAACCGTCATTTCATATTTATACTGTTCGCGTGCCCCTCTAGTTACTTCTCGAGCTTTCCCGAGTTTCTCGTCCAATCACAGAGCTCAGCGCCGGTGACTCATCGTGATGACGCAGAACGGGGGCGTGGTCTCAGAAGTTTCTACCAGCTTCTGGACTCAATGAGAAATCCCGAGAACAAACTCGACGGTTTAAAAAACAACAAAACACATAAAATTCAGAATAAATCGAGCGGGACAGAATAAATATGGACAGATTAAACAGAAAAAACAGTTAAGTTTCTTAATTTAATGAAGCAAACGTATCGGATTGATTAATCTCTGTTAAAACATTAGTAATGGTCCAATCACTCCATTTAAATGTACAATTCATATTTTAATAATTTAATAGGGACTAGATTACTTTAATGCCGAAATTTCGAGAGGAGAATAATGATTTATCAAAACTTTCTAAAGAAGGTTGTAGATTAATGACCAAAACAACCTAAAATGGAGAGTTTCTTATGGTGAAAGGTTTATTTTACCACAAGAAAACACCTGGTAGCGGTATTTATTCCAATATCTACGCTGATCCATCATTAAAATTGATTTTCGTAATTTGTGTTGTCACTCATAGATAACATCAGACAACAATAATATTTTTAAATGCTGTTAAATGTATCTTTTACTAATATTGTGTATACACAGGAGTAACAAGGATTTTCAATTAGCCTATGATCATTTACACAAATTATGTTTCATCTAACAGTCAATCTCTTCAATTATGTGATTACAGCTCTAATTTATGTAGACAAAAAATACCAATTGCTTTATCTTGCATAAATCTCTTTATCTGTATATTTAATTAGGCTACAGATATGATTAATCAAATTCAAACTTTATTTGCACCATTTCATACAAAGGCAGTTCAAAGTGCTTTACATAATAATTCATACATATGCAGTACATACACACTTAACATGTACTGTGAGTCCCTTTCAGAAAATGCTTGGCTGAATAAAAAGGTCTTTAATTTGCTTTGAAAATGGCAGATATACTGTAGTTATTAGCTTTACATTGTCTTGTTTGAAATCTCAAAATAACTTACTACTACTACTTTTGTTTATTATTTCAAGACTTGAGGTCGCAACTAAGACAAATCCCAGATTAGACTGTTTCCATGGTCAGAGGACACTCTACAACCCTGATAACACACTGGTTATGTGATATTTGGAAATGAGGCAGGATGTTTAAATGTAAAAGTGTGTCTCTAGTGAACTAACATTTAATTAAGTAACTTCTTCCACCACTGGCTACTATTTGTACTGTTTTACATGATTATAGCATTTTTCAAATTATTGTGATAATTGTGAGTTTGCAGCATTTCTTCTCAGTGTCTCGGGGTTTGCTGTCTGCCACAGTTTTGCTCTTTATATTTAATATGAAATTTAAACTGAGAATAACTCCCTTTGATTACAGCAAGAAAAACAAGTGTCAGTATTCATTTGGGCAGTTGACGAGTTTTTTAGGACTGACTTGAAAAATTGTGAAACTCTGTTACAGGTCACAGGTGACGTCAGTCTTGGGAGCTTCAGTCTTTAGAGCTCAAAACAGGAACATCAGCAACACTCAGGGCCCCAAAAGTCCAGGTCTGACCCTGCTGGCAGCTATATTCAGTAGGAAGAAGTATTCAGATTTTTGGACTTTTTCTCTAATCTTTGATTTTTGCTGAAATATTGGATCATTTGAACATTTATTGAAATGAAAGCATGTGAGAAGTTTAGAGGGAAAAATCACTATTTGGTGGAGCTGTTAACAACTCATAGACATGTGAAATGTGACCCCGACTACACACTGCTTTTTGTAAGACGTCAAAAGCCAAAAAGGTTGGAAACCACTGGTTTCATCTTTAATAATGTGTTGTATTTTAGAAGCTTGTTATATTATCCATTGTGTCAAATCTTCATCTGAAAAGTAACTAAAGCTGTCAAATAAATGTAGTGGAGTAGAAAGTACAATATTTCCCTCTGAAATGTAGAAAGTAGCATCACATGGAAATACTCAAGTAAAGTACAAGTACCTCAAAACTGTACTTAAGTACAATACTTGAGTAAATGAATTTAGTTACTTTTCCATCACTGGCTGTATTTACATATGTTTATACAGCAGGGTGTGTGTGTCATGTGAAGTGTCATCGTAGACAAAGCATGACAGCAACACACTGCACCTTAGAGGACGGAAGGTTTAGCAGAGTCAGTGTTGTCTGCCCAGTCTTTTGTCTGCAACCAGTAACACCTGTATTCAGTTCAATCAATTAAGTCAATCCGTAAATCCATGCTCATTTACGTCACTGATTAGTGCCTCCCAGAGCTCATTCACATCATTATTTATTATATAACAGGTATATTGTTCCGCTTTTGTTGGAATTATTTTCTAAAGGTAATTTTTGTGCTGCTTTTTGTACCTCAAAATTGTACTTTACTACAATATTTGAGTAAATGTACTTAGTTACTGTCTACCACTGAATATCACAACACTGGTTCATTCGTGTGGACTCTTTCTCTTTGTTGGCTGCAGATAATTTTATTGCTTTCTTTAATGTTAAAGATGATCATGAAGAGCGGTAGGAAACACAGTAATTGAGTAAATGTACTTAGTTACAGTCCACCACTGGTTAGTTTTGGAAATGTTTGTAAAGAAGGGCGTATGTGTCATGTGAAGTGTCGCTGCAGACGAAGCATGACAGTGACACACTGCACCTGACAGGGGGGCAGGTTCAGCAGAGTCACGCCTTCCTGCTCAGATCAAATCAGTTCAACACTCCGATCTGGAGACACAGTTGGAAGAATCTCACCATGAAGCTGCTTGTTTGTTACGTCGTGCTGATGACTGTAATGATTACAGGTGAGTGCTGCTATATACTGCTAACAACTAGCGTGAAAATAAATCTGTAGTCCAGTGTAATTATCTACTTTATTTTCATTATCGATTCATCTTTTGGTCTGAAAACTGTGAAAAATGTCTAAGGTGACAGTTTACAAATGTCTTGTTTTGTCTGATCGACAGTCTCAAACCCACAGAGATTAAGTTTATGATCACGTAAGACCAAGAAAAGCAGCAAATTCTCACATTTAAGAAGCTGGAACCATCAAATGTTTGGTACTTTTGCTTGAAAACTTACTGAAACAGTTGATTGATCATTAAAACTGTTAGATAACTTTAGTTTTGATTATATAGCAAGTATAATATTCAGCTTTTGTTGAAATCATTTTCTAAACTTGATGGTCATTTTTGTGCTGCTGTTGGATCGTACTTCTTTGTACTGACAGATGTTGTAGAAAGAGTGGAAAACATCTCTCATTATAAAACTGAACTACAGCTTTCAAAATAACCATTGAGTCAAAACATCTGTAAAACTGATTCAATAAAAACTGTGTTATAACTTTGATGAAAGTATGATGAAAGTATGATACATTATTTTTACACAAAATATACATCAGACAGAAGAATCGGGGGAGTTACAGTTCATGCAAAGACTTTTACAACAGAAACAGGTATTAAGAGCTTTCACAGCCTTTGGATTAGAAGCCAATGTGCTGTTTGTGAAAACTGAAGGAAGTTTGACTTTTTACCTGTAAAATTTGCTTTCATGATTTTGATCAATGGCCATTAAAGTTAAAAAGAAAATAGTAATATACACAAATGAGAATTCAAATGATCTTCTAGTATGCAAAACAACTACAACAAAATGTAAAACTGTGTGTATTTGCTCCCTCATTTTACTCTCTGGACAAGGCAGTTTATATTTAGTTTATATTTTCACTTTATGAGTACTAACATGATAATAAAGTAGTAAAAGTAAAAATTTACTTTATTGGACCATAAAAGTGACTGATATGTAAAATACACAACTTACAGGTGAGGTAATGTAAAAGAGATGAACTGACAGGTATTTCCTGCTGCGTCATCATTGTCAGTGCTCACATCTAAAATATTTTTTCAATCATTGCGAAACATGAAATTCCTGAACAGCCAGTTTGAGGCTCTCTCTGTGTTGACACTACAAATCCCTCCACAGAACTGAGTTTCAGTCCGTGTCAGTCAGTTTTTATACAAAGTCATGTTAATGTCTTCAGTAATTTAGATTTCTGAAGTTTTTACCACTAGAAATAAGCTTTTCAGCTACTTCATCTCCTCCTCTTATTTGTGTTTAGCAGCTAAATGTTTTCTAGTTTCATGTAAATGTGTTTGTTGGAGACTGAGGAACACCTACTGCAATTAATGTATTTTGACCTGCCTCACCCAAAAGCATGTCATAATTGAAACAGTTTCCCGGTGAAAGTAATTATACCTGTATGTCAAAACCAGATAATACCAGAGGGAGTCTGCATAATAACAACTTCATAAACAGATTACCGAAAACAAGTAGACGGTTTCCTGGACGGCAACTAAATGATTGATTTATTTTCTCTCTTGCAGGAGGCAACGCACAGTTGGATGGTGAGTTTAGTTTTTTCACTTTCATTTATTCATTATTTCTTTTGCCAAGATCCTCTTTTCTGTTTACACACAAGAATGAAGGTTTTATAGAGTCCCTATTCCCCCCCCTCCCGTGACTATACTCACATGTAGGGATGTGCTGGGATCAAATTTTCAAGCTACAATTATTATTGTAGGTAAAAATATCACAGTAAACACTATTATCATGATAATTATGTTACTTGGAGTTACTGAGCATGTTGCACTGTGGTATACAGTAGAAACGGTGTACCGATACATCTCTACTCACATGTTTTGGTCAATTCTTTTGCTGTGGAAAGCGTTTCAGTTTCAGTTTTTTCAGTTTTTTTGAAACTTTTCAGAAGTTTTTGACCCATTCTCCTCTTATAACTCCTTCAATACACCACCTGATGAACTTCCACACACGTCCGACGTCAGAGCTTTCACCTCTCTGACTGCTCAAAGGAGAATTCTTTTGCTGTGGAAAGCACCTCATCCTCCCTCGTTCAAATGAGAGATGATATATCGCTGTTAAAATTAGAGGAAATAAAGTTCACCTTATGTGGAGCTTCAAATAGTTGTTTATCATCATTGGAAATCTCTAATTATTTATTTTAAGCACCTAAGTTTAGACTATATCTTCTATTATTAGTTTAAAATAAGCCTCTTTACACTAAACTGCTTCTTTTAAGGTCTGAAGGGTGTACAGTTATCAAGCCTGGTCTTCAAATACAAATATCTCAGCCACAATTTGTTTTACTTATTTGATTTTGCCTGTTTTCTTTTTGAATGTGTATTCATAGGCCTGTGTGTGCAAGAACTTTAAGTGTGTGGTTAAGGGGGGGTGAATGTGGGATATTATTGTAGCAGTAAAGGGCAGGTTGGGTTTTGTTTTATTTTCTTTGTTTTTAAACTATTGTGGTGTTTTCGCTGGGATTCAAAATGTTCTTATCAAGTCAATTGTTCTATTATTAACTGTCTTACTAACAATAAAATTGTTGAAATGATAAAAAAAGAAAAAAGAATTAAGGTTTCAAATGTGGAACAGGGTTCAAAACAACCTTTGGACTCACAACTTTAATTCAGTCCAGGTTTGAATAGTCAAACCACACTATTAATGTGTTTGTCAGTAAATGTGTCAAACACTTTGCTCCAAAGTGAAATTTTGTTTCTCCACAGACATAAAATTTTCATGTTCCCCTGAGGATGAATCCAGCAGCAACAAAACCACAAAATTTTCACCCATCCAAAAACTCCACGACAGAGCTAATACTGAATCCCCAGCTTAATACAAACATAGAATGCTATCATGCTAACGTTAGCATGCTTCATTTGAGGCCTTAACTGGGCTGATTCTGATCATTTCGCTGCTTTTTATCACCTCAGAGAAATAAGTCAGCACACATTTGACACATCACATTCACTTTTTTTGCCAAGAGTTAGATGAGAAGATCAATATCAGTCTAATTTCAGAGTGTTAAGAGCAGTCAGGAGGTAATTAGCTTAGCATAAAGACTGAAGCTAGTCTGGCTCTATTCAAAGTTCAAAAGTTGACCTTATGGTGGCGCTAGAGGAAAAGTCAGAGGATCACCAAAGTCAGTCGGATTCATCCTCCGGGGAACATGAATGTCTTTCATTGCAGTTCATGTGATAGTTGTTGAGATATTTCAGTCTCTGCTCGTCTAAAATCAACTGTGTCTCCTGCAGTTTGTGGCAACGCACCGCTCAACACAAAGATCGTAGGAGGTGAAGATGCTGCTGCGGGGGCCTGGCCCTGGCAGGCCAGTCTGCACAGTAACGGCAGACATTTCTGTGGGGGATCTCTGATCAACAACCAGTGGATCCTGACTGCCGCTCACTGTTTCCCCAGGTGATACCCTCATGATCACATGATCACTCAGCAGTGGTGGAAAGTAACAGAGTACATTTACTCAAGTTCTGTATTTAAGTACAATTTTGAGGTACTTGTACTTTACTTGAGTATTTCCATTTGATGCTACTATGTACTTTCTACTCCACTACATTTATTTGACAGCTGTAGTTACTTAGCAGGTTAAAGATTTTACCTAAAACATGATAAATTTATAAAATACAACACATTGTTAAATATTAAACCAGTTGTTTCCAACCTTTTAGTCTTGTGACCTCTTGCATAAAATCAGCGTGTAGCTTGTTTCCTTGTCACATTTCACATGTCTATGAGTTGTTAACAGCTCCACCAAATAGTGATTTTTCCCTCTAAACTTCTCACATGCTTTCATTTCAATAAATGTTCAAATGATCCAATATTTCAGCAAAAATCAAAGATTAGAGAAAAAGTCCAAAAATTGAAAACAGATTTGTGTATCAGAACTTTGTTTTTTTTTTTACAACCACATCAGTGTAAAATTCTCTGATATGTTATTGTCACATATGTCAATAGTTTTTAATCGTTGTCTTTTTTTCCCTCAGCACCAGCACATTAGGTTTGCAGGTTTATCTCGGACGTGAGAACCAACAAAGCCTGAATCCAAACGAGGTGTCCCGGACAGTGTCCCAGGTCATCACACATCCGAACTATGATAAGGACACAAATGACAACGACATCGCCTTGTTGCGGCTGTCCTCAACTGTTGACTTCACCAACTACATCAGACCTGTGTGTCTGGCGGCGGTGGGCAGCGTCTTCGGGGCCGGAACCACCTGCTGGGTCACTGGATGGGGGGACATCCGGACTGATGGTGAGACCTCATTTAGTAATTTTTAAATTTATTGTTAATAGTGCATGCATGGAGAAAGTATTTATTGTTGTGGTGTGGATAAAACTACATTTGAATGGGTTTACAAGACACCTCAAATTGTGTTTACGTCTTCAAACAATACTCCAAAATGCCTCCAAAAGTCTCCAATTTTCACATGTTCATGTCCATAACAAAATTCATAAATCACTGACATTTAGCACTGGTTAAACAGTCTGTTTTGTGTTCTTTTCCAGGCTTTTAAGACAAAATTAGCAAGTGTAAACACATCAAAATCAAACAGCTTATCCAGTTTCTCTTTTGTTGAGACAGGTCATGGAAATTTAACTCTCTTAAAGCGTGTTAGTTTGAACATCAGAAAAGACAATAAGACTTTGTACTTCACCCAAATCATACAGCTGATACAGTCATTTTCCTATTTTTGAATCGACCAACCTCAGATGCAACTAAAGATCTTTGGCTCCCAGATGAACGAGATATAACAAATGATTCAGGTCCAAACTTTTGTTTGATATACATATGTCCTTCATTTTAGGCCTGACAGGACATTTAAACTATTTTTACAGCACATTAATTTACTCAAAGACTGAGTAAAGCTCTTTAGCCACTGCTACAGTATTATTTTGGTTTTATTTAACTCCTAATTTGATTTAATGACCTTAATCGAAACTTATAAGTAGTAGCACGATCTCCAGCTGTGACAGCATAGTTCAGCCCGTTCAGCTCAGTGAGTAATATCTTTTTTGTTTTCCAGTTTCCCTTCCTTCCCCACAGACGCTGCAGGAGGTCAATGTTCCCGTTGTGTCTAACAGCCGGTGTACCGAATCCTACAGTATTCTCACAAACAACATGATCTGTGCTGGTTTAACAGAAGGAGGAAAGGACTCTTGCCAGGTGAGTCTGCAAAACACTCCTCCATCAACCTGCATGTGCTTTATTTTCATACCCACGTCTGTAAAGGATGATTCAAGTCAAGTCAGTTTTATTTGTACAGTACATTTCAAACACAGATAAGCTCAGTAAAGCTTTACAGTACACAGGTTGTGATATGTAGCGATATGTACCAATCATCTGAATTATGATTGATTGGATAGGAGTGACTCTCATTTCACCACGAACTATAAATGGCTAAATTTGATCACTGTTGCATTTGCTGATGATGTGCTCCACCTGTGCAGGGGGATTCAGGCGGCCCGATGGTGAGCAAAGACGGCTCTAGGTGGGTCCAGGCCGGAGTGGTGAGTTTTGGAAACGGCTGTGCTGTGCCCAATTTCCCCGGAGTCTACGCCAGAGTGTCCGAGTACCAGACCTGGATTAACAGCCTAATCACCAGCAACCAGCCGGGCTTCGTCACCTTCCAGAGCTCCTCCACCTCCACCGATGCTTCATCCACTGGAAACGTTCCCTTTATGTCCCTCTCCTTTCCTCTGCTGCTGTCCATTTTACCTGTCCTCTTTTCTCTCTTTGTGCTCTCATAATGACGCCTGCAGGGTTTGTTTAGCCACTGTAAAAACCCTCCAGCTGAAGTCTTTTGGCCTCATATTTATCCTTAAATCCTGCCTAGTTTCCTGTGTTTAAGGAATTTTACAGAAATAAATCAACAACAGAGAAAAGGGGACTAGTAACAAAAAATGGGACTTGATTACAACATTTTCTTTTTTGCAGAATTTCCACTTTAGTCCATCTTGTAGTGAGTTTAATATATGGGATTTATTTACACACATTTATTTTTATAAATTACTACACATTTATGGAGCCTTATTATAGTATTTAATTATAATCAATTCATAAATGTACCTGTTTTTAAAAAAGCTGTTATGCAAAATAATTAACATTTAATTTAAATGATGCATAATTAAATATCAAATCATTTAGAGCAACTTCTGCCGAGTAACAGCAACAGCGGCGTCTGCTGCCACGAGTGGTAATTACAGGACAAGCAGTGAAGGCACCGCACTATTCTAACGTGAAGGAACAACATTTGAAGGGAAACAGACTTAAACAAGACCGTGTCTAGACCGCAAGTGTAGCCTGAGCAGAACATTTAGCAGAGAGAACTGGAGCTACATTCAGGTAACTACTGTTTCTCACAGCTGAGTTATGTAGTGTAAGAAGAGGTGTTTTAAAGAGGCGCCATTCTGCTTGTTACAAGTCAGTGTGCCATCAAAATGATTTTGAAACTGTTATTTTGGTTGCAAGATGTTGTTTTAAAGACATGTAATCAAGGTGCCACCAAAAATTAATTAATGAAACACGAGTAAAACTTTTCAATTTCAAAATCTTTCTAAAATGATGAATAATTTAAAGACAGAATAAGTAAATTATTAATGAATACATTATCTTTGTATTTTGTACTTTCTAAGATTTATAATGCATTGTTGAAACCAATTTTTTTTTATTAAGTGATATTATTTTTTTTATTGGTGAATTGATTATAATTAAACACTAAACATTTGTAATTATTTTTGGCACACTTCAGACTCCGTACACAGGGTCTATTAAAGCCCTTAATCAAATGTTGACTTTTAGCTGTTTTGTACTCAAAAGCCGGAGTATTTAATTCTGTTAAGGTTGAATTTTCTGGGTTTTTTTTTTTATTTCCACTGAAGGTGAATTTTAGAAGTTGAACTTGAACCTGTGAAGTGATGGTGAAGAAACGTCTCTTTAATCTCTTCTGAAACTATTTCTGTCTGCAAATGATGCACTAAGCACCTGCAACTTTTACACATAACATACATGACGTATATATCTGAATCATTATGTAAAAGAATTACAAACATTTACATAATTATTCATTTGAGGGGTTGACAAAATATTGGAAACACCTTAATGAACTTTTCAGTGACACACTGAACAGTACCTCAGGATTTATTACAGAGCTGTTTAAACTGGATCACATTTATTTGCACTGTACAGTGTTCCTCTCTCAGGTATTCTAGTGTAAGTAAAGCTTTTATTTTTTTAAAATAATAACACTAAATAACATTTCTATAACTGACCTTTTTTTTCATTGTATTGTACTGTACCATAACACACATACACACATGATTATCAGGTTGCATTGTGGGTAATGTAGGCACCAGGTTTTGACAAGAAAGAAGATTGTATGAAATAAAATATCTCTGGTTCTGCTGCATCGATTTTGATCCCTCTTTTAAAAACTGAATATTGGACTAATATTCATCAGGTGGACAGAAACACAACTCCAGATGAATAATAATGTTGCTCCGTAACTGCTGGATGTGGAAATAAGCAACTGTTTGGTGACAAGTTCAACATATCAACTTAAAAGCTGATGATATATCTGTTTCTGCTGCCTCCAGGTGGCCAAAAAAAGTTATTATATTTTTTTTAACCTTTATTTAACCAGGAAGTCCTTTGAGATTAAAATCTCTTTTTGGAGGGAGACCTGGCCAAGACAGCGCATCATTACAAGGTTACAAACACTATAGAATAGAACAAATGTCCAATTATTGCAGGTTTAACTTATTTATTTGTTTATCACTTTTCATACAGTAGTTGTAACTCAAGGTGCTTTACACATAAGAAAAACATTAAAAATACTGAAAATAAATTAAAAACAGAAACATTAAGAATAAAACATGAAAACACATTAAAAATGAGACATTAAAGTGCACAAAGTGCAATAAACAGACATAGGTAGATGTTGGGAGGAAGTTAGTGAAAGGCCAGTTTGTACAGGTAAGTTTTTACTAACCTAATGGTGAAGAGTTCATAGTTCCCATGTTTCCTGAACGCAGCACACGTTATGTGGTGTTTTCTGATTGGATGTTTTACAGGAAGCGAGAAGGCTCTCCACGCTTTGCGATTATACCAGATAACCACCTCAGATGGACTGTACAGTATTTTCTATCGAGCTGAGTTAAACTGAGGTTCAGTGGATACAGTTTTGAATGGAAACTATCACGTTTTTATTCCTCGCGTGCTCTCAGGTAGCTCTGACGTGTGTCCTCGTGTTACTGAAGGCAGAGCAGCTGTCAGCTGACGGAGGCGGCTGGTGAGTCCACAACACTGGACCTATACACACATATGTTTGTGAGATTATTTTAAAATATTAGTCTCCAATTTAGATGTTTATATTTTACTTCAACATGTATTGAACCAGTCGCACAATGTTGCTAAATTAACCCAAAAACCTGCTGACTGACTGAACCTCAAACCAAACTGCATTTAAAATTCTGTCAATTTAACGTTTATGAGCAACTTTGCACAATTAAAACCAGCAGTGGAAGAAGTACTCAGATACTTTACTGCAGTAAAAGTACCGATACAACAACATAAAAATACTCAAGTAAAAGTCCTGCATGAAGAATCCTACTACAGTAAAAGTACATAAGTATTATGAGCTTGATGTAGTTAAAGTATTGCAGTAAAAGTACATAAGTATTATGAGCTTGATGTAGTTAAAGTATTACAGTAAAAGTACATAAGTATTATGAGCTTGATGTAGTTAAAGTATTGCAGTAAAAGTAGTGGTTTGGTCCCTCTGACTGATATATTATTATATATGACATCATTAGATTATTAATAGTGAAGCATCAGTGTTAGAGCAGCATGTTACTGTTGTAGCTGCTGGAGGTGGAGCTAGTTTACACTACTTTATATACAGTTAGCTAGTTTAGTCCAGTGGTTCCCAACCTAGGGGTCGGGCCCCTCCAAAGGGTCAGCAGATAAATCTGAGGGGTGGTGAGATGATTAATGGGAGAGGAAAGAAGAAAAAACAAAGTTCTGATACACAAATCTGTTTTCAGTTTTTGGACTTTTTCTCTAATCTTTGATTTTTGCTGAAATATTGGATCATTTGAACATTTATTGAAATGAAAGCATGTGAGAAGTTTAGAGGGAAAAATCACTATTTGGTGGAGCTGTTAACAACTCATAGACATGTGAAATGTGACCCCGACTACACACTGCTTTTTGTAAGACGTCAGAAGACAAAAAGGTTGGAAACCACTGGTTTCATCTTTAACAATGTGTTGTATTTTAAAAACTTGTTATATTATCCATTGTGTCAAATCTGCATCTGAAAAGTAACTAAAGCTGTCAAATAAATGTAGTGGAGTAGAAAGTATTTCCCTCTGAAATGTAGAAAGTAGCATCACATGGAAATACTCAAGTAAAGGATAAAAAAAATAAATCTGATGAAAATGCTTGAAAGATAAAATACCTCTAAATCAGCCCGGAACCTGCTTTCTGACTGAAACTTCATTTAAAATTCTGTCAATTTAACATTTACCTTGTTAAAGGCACATTTACACACATCAGAGAGCTTCTGAATCGCCAGCAGGAACTTTATAACTCAAGTCAGAGAAACTGAAAAATAAAAAAATTAATGTGATAAAAATACTTAATGATAAAATACATACAGATTATTTGACACATGCTGGTTGGGATTTAACATTATTCTCTCTGCACTGTTTAGCTATAAAATAAAGAAAAAAGGAAGTGAAGTATTGTATTAATAGTGATCAGTACATAGAGTCAAATGTCACTATTAAAATATTTTTTGCCATTTTCATGCACATGTGATCAGATTATAAAACGACAGCGAGGTTAACTTGATGTAATCTGAGCGTCTGTCTGTGTTCAGGTCATTAAACTCAGATTACAGATTAAACGATGAAGGTCCTTGTAACATCGACGTGTTGGACGGCTCTTCAATCTCACATCGGGAGTTCATCGAAAGGTAAGTATGACGATTATCAATCAACCAAACTTTATTTAAACTTCATTAAGAACATGTGACACAGAACCAGACATCGATTTCATCATCGTTAGAGTGGATAAAAAATGAAATGAAGATCAGTAAAGTTTAAGATCTAAAATGTGCAATAATTTAATCACACATTGAGATAAATTAGAAAACATGAAATGTCAACAAAGAAAACTAGGATACAATAAATTTGAAATAACAGTCAGATATGTTAAAAGTTACCTGTAGATCAGATGATCTACTTTTAGTTAATTTAGTAATTTATATTGAATTATATTGAAATATTTGGTAACACTTTCTATGACGCTCATGTCTATAACACAGTATAAACATAATTATAATGTGTTATAATCTGCTTATAGCACTGTATAATTATAGTTATAAGCATAAATATTCATAATAATCATAACACATTATAAAGCATTTATAATGTCTTATAAGGTCAAGTATCATAATACTTCATAATTATTGGTCACTCACTGACATTTGTGTGTTAGTTGTAATACATTATAATAATTTATAATACATTATAATCACTTAAGTGTTTTTAAGGAGTCACTTTTGTTGTTCAAACGTTTACATGAAGTAAAATATACAGCTAGAGGTGAAGTAGAAATAGTTTCAGGTTTTATCTATAATTTGAGTCTTTGGAGTCAGTTTTTTGGGTAAATATCACATTAGTGAAATGTAAATGTTTATCATTCAATTCTGTTATGACCCGTTTAACAAATAAATAACTTTTACAACATTTTTTGTTGCTCTTGCATGAAATTTAATGATTTTTTTTTCACTTAAAGCAAACAATGACCACTTATAATGACTTATAATCACATTGTAATGCATGATAACAGTGTTTGAAATGCATTATAAAATGATGATGACAGTTAAAACACACTATGATCCTTTCAATAAATGTCAGTGAGTGACCAGCAAAACAATTGACCTTATAAGTCATTATAAAATACTTTAAACTGTGTTACGATTATTGTTATAAAGCATTATGAATATTTATGAGAGCTTATAACTATAATTATACTATAACTATAAGCAGATTATAACACATTATAAGTATGTTTATACTGCGTTTTAGACACGGGCGTCATAGAAAGTGTCACCAAATATTTAACTTAATTCCTGCCGGGCGCAATTATTCTGTTATAATTATATTGTATGTTTTGTTCGTACTGTGTAATTCATGATCAATAAAGTAAAAATAAATCAAATGAAGACTAATGATAGAAATGTTAAAGTGAAAAAATAAAAATATGTTCACAAGCAGCAGTACAGGTCGCTTCTAGCTGAGCAAAATTAATTGATTAGCAATAAGGCGGGTTAATATCCTCTCAGAAATATGATCACTCATCATATATCAGTATTAAAATATTATAATATGTCAATATTCAAACTACCTTCACTTCTCTTCACCCGACAGCAGAATTTAATCAGTTAACGAGGATTAACGACGAGTCACATGTTCTAAATTAATGATTTAATAAAAACATGCCGGGTTCATCTCTCTAAATGTTTATTGATGCCACATGTATGTTAATAAAATGTTTGTGTTTGTTTCCCCAGATACGCGTACAGCAGACCGGTCATCCTCAGAGGTCTGACTGATAACTCGGTACGTATTGATTACACAGACACTGATGATTGATTCCTGTTTTCCTGTTCAGGTCTTATAGTCTCTGCCTCTTGATCATTTTATTATTACGCTGATCTCGTTATATTCAATTATTATTATTCTGTGAATAAATTCTGTGGCTTCATTTTCTTGGTGAACCTTTTATATAAAATATGACATCACATGTTTATGTTTGAACTGTAATATTCTCCTTTATTAAATGTTGTATTTCAAACAGGATAAAAGAAATTAATTTTAAAATTTTATATAACAATTACACTTAACATATAAAGTGCAATTGTAATTTATATTAACATATAAATAATAAATTATGTAATAAGACCATTTAAAAGCTTACCGACATCAACGATAAATAAAATTAAATAAAATACATTTTGTTATACGGAGCCAGAAAATGTTGTGATGATGATACGATTAAGCTATTTGTGTTTTATTGTAAAGCACAAACTCTTAATAAATAAATTAATTAAATAAAAAATAATAATAATTAATACATTTTACGTACGCAGAGCAAATTTCTTCAAGTCTTCACTCAATATAAATGTCTCTACAATTTTGTGGTATTTGTACTTAACTTGAGTATTTCCATGTGATGCTACTTTCTACATTTCAGAGGGAAATATTGTACTTTCTACTCCACTACATTTATTTGACAGCTTTAGTTACTTTTCAGATGAAGATTTGACACAATGGATAATATAACAAGCTTTTAAAATACAACACATTGTTAAAGATGAAACCAGTGGTTTCCAACCTTTTTGACTTTTGACGTCTTACAAAAAGCAGTGTGTAGTCGGGGTCACATTTCACATGTCTATGAGTTGTTAACAGCTCCACCAAATAGTGATTTTTCCCTCTAAACTTCTCACATGCTTTCATTTCAATAAATGTTCAAATGATCCAATATTTCAGCAAAAATCAAAGATTAGAGAAAAAGTCCAAAAACTGAAAACAGATTTGTGTATCAGAACTTTGTTTTTTCTTCTTTCCTCTCCCATTAATCATCTCACCACCCCTCAGATTTATCTGCTGACCCTTTGGAGGGGCCCGACCCCTAGGTTGGGAACCACTGGACTAAACTAGCTAACTGTATATAAAGTAGTGTAAACTAGCTCCACCTCCAGCAGCTACAACAGTAACATGCTGCTCTAACACTGATGCTTCACTATTAATAATCTAATGATGTCATATATAATAATATATCAGTCAGAGGGACTCCCATTAATCATCATGGTAAGGAAAGGATCTGAATACTTCTTCCACTGCTGCTGTCTGAATACATTCAGTCTGCTCTGTTAAATAAATACTGGAGTTAAATAATAATATGTTGACTTTGTTTTAGAAATTCAGGTTTTTGTGCTCCAAGTCAAGTTTACTGGAAGAATATGGCGACCGGAGAGTTCGGCTCAGTACAGCGAACACTTACTCCTACAGGAAAGGTACGACGTCAACACCCGTCATGCTCTGTTGTTTCTGTCTTTATTAGGGTTCCCATCAACACCAGTATAAGCATCAGCTGTTCTTCCACCACACATACACTCTATAACCTCATAAACACAAACTAACCAGCTCATATCATTGAGTTAAATGTCAAGTACATACAGAAGAGAAACTGAAGTGTCATTATTTCACCAGGACATTAAATTATAAATCAATCACAATTCAAGAATCTATAGCAAACTTTTTTCTTTCTTCATATAAACAATAATTCTTACTAAACATAAAACATTGTCCTTAAATGATCTATTTATCCATCCTACACTTTCACACATTTAATTCCAAGAAGAAACGTGTGAAAATACATTTCTCATTCTCTTCATAGGAGTGATTTCTACTTTCACTCAGGTTTATATTTTATTACACACACAAAAGTTTGAACAGAGTAGTTTAGTATTTTCAGAGTAGTGCATGTAGAACAACCAGCCCTATAAACATGTTGATAATCAGTGTTTAAGTTGTTAAGATTAAAATAAGTTTGTATTTGTTCAGATATAATCTCTTTATCAGCAGCTGGTAACAAACTCACAGGGTTTGTTGTGATAATCCGTAGTAAACTTTGGGCTCTGCCTGATTTTTATTTTTATTTTGTTGACTCTTAAACAATCTGTTTGACTCATTGTAATGTATTTATTCCAGTGGACGTCCCTTTCAGAGAGTATGTGGAGATGCTACTGAGGCCTCAGTCTGTCGACGCTCTCGGCAGCGGTGAGTAAAACGCTCGGAAACCGTTTATAGGGTTTATATCAGAGGTTTTCAAACTGAGACGCGGAGGGAGAGACTCCTTCTACGAGACATAACCTCCAGAGGAAATGATCATCTCTGATGTGCAAACCTCCTTAAATCTGCTTGAAGTCATAGAAAAGTTCCCTGCTTGAAGTTCCCTACAACTGCAGAACTTGGCTGAGAATCATCACATTTTAAAGTTTTCTTCAGTATCAAAGTAAACCAGTGACAGTTCATTAACTGTTGTTTTAACTCTGTAACTAATACTACAGTACTGCTTATACTACTAGCTAGTACTACTACTACTACTACTACTACTACTACTACTACTATACTGCTGTCCTTTTATGGAGCCGATTTACCAAAATGTAAACAAATATTGGCTGAAAATAAAACAAGACTCAAGATGTATCCCGCAGCTAACTGTAGCAACATTATACTTCCTGTTTACATAAAGCCCACAAAGCATTATGGGAGCTGTAGTTCCAGAACTGAGAGCATGATCATCCCCCACATTGAAGTCAGACACGGAACAAAGAATAATAACAGGAGCGACAAAATCCATTAATATGAATATTTTTCATTATTTTATGACATCACTAATGCTCAGATTAGTTTATCCAATTATAAACATATTTATCCTGCGTTGAAAACCAGCAGACATGGAGGTGACTGTAAACGAAGGGTTTGGGGGGGGACACAGTGTCAGATTTTAAAACCTCTGCTCTATATTATTATATGGGGTGAAGAGGATGAGGAAGGTATTTTGGACACTAAACCCAGTCTGAGATAAAACAGATTATTTTCTCTAACATGACCAGTAAACTCACCTTCATGTGTAAAATCAGCAGAGTGTTCCTTTAAGCTGCCAGATCATTTAAATAACTGACGTCTCCCTCGTCAACAGACACGCTGTATTTTTTTGGAGACAACAACTTCACCGAGTGGCAGAGTCTGTTCGAGCACTACGAGTCTCCGCCGTACGTGCTGCCGCGCACCAGCGGAGCATACAGCTTCGGGATCGCAGGTGACGTTTGTTTTCATTTAAAAAGAACCAAAAATTTACAGCTGCTTGCTTGTCAAACTGTGTTTTACAGCCTCTTTCATACGTGTTAGTGCAATTCAAAGTGTTTCACAGCTGATATAAGACAGTACAAACATAAACAGACCAACAATTTGAGACTAATGCACATAAGAAACAGAAAAAAACAATAAAACACAAAGTAAGTTTTGCAGGTTTTTGGTCATAAACCAAAGAACTTGACAAATTAAATATGTTTATTTGACCTGATGGTGGCGCTGGATGAACCTCAACTTTTCCCTCTTCAGGCCCTGGAACAGGAGTTCCCTTTCACTGGCACGGCCCGGGTTACTCTGAGGTCATCTATGGCAGGAAGGTAAAAACAATTAATTTAATTTAGTGATGAACTGGTCGTTAATCTGGAGTCAAGTGAGATAAAAGTCACAGTTTGAGCATCATGAAGCTGTTACACAAATCCCAGAATAATTCAGTGTTCCTCACACAGCGCTGGTTCCTCTACCCGCCTGATATGGAGCCTCATTTCCACCCGAACCGCACCACCCTGTCCTGGGTGACGGAGACCTACCCCAACCTGCCGGAGGACGAGGCTCCGCTGGAGTGCACCATCCGACCCGGAGAGGTAACGACATTTTCTTCTTCTTCTTCTTCTTCTTTTGTCCTTTCTGTTAATCTTTCACAAGACTGTGATTTCACTTTACAGAGTCCAACTGTTGGATGTGATTGTGATGAAATAGAATTTGTTTTGATCAATAAAGTCAGTGTGTTGAGCTTCAGGGCCACCGTACAAAAGTGTGATTATGTCACACGACTGGAGACACAAACAGAAGGAATAAAAGCAGTGATGCAAGTAGCGTTAAAACGGGGAGAGGCTTCATCAGTGTGGAAGAAGTTTAGTTGCAGAAGATCAGATGTACAACAAACATTAACCTTTAGGAGTCGCCGATCACGCCGGCGTGATCAAATGACGTGTCTGTTTCAGGAAGTTGTAACATAAAAACAAAGTCACATTAAGTTTTGCTGTCAACTTCTGTGGAAAGTGCTGGCTTGAAACTCTGTGCCGGTTTTTGTTTGGTGTTGATAAACCAGTAAAAACGGAGATACGTTGATATAAAAATCATCATCATCATCAGACGGGGCAGACGTCGCATTTATTTTATGTCTTCGTCATTTTTTGTCATATGACGGAACGGAAAAAAATGCTCGAATCTGCTGATCGTGCTCCACAGATTCAACATTTCAGGAAGGGAGCCGAGTCAAGGGGAAGACGCTGATGATTGAGCTCGTTGTTGGAATCAGAGAGCAACAACCGGTTGGGTTGAGCTTTTTCTCTCAACCCAACCGGTTTGAGAGAGGGGGGGGGGGGGGCAGGGGAGTGGGGAGAGAGACACAGAGAAGCATCATAACAGCAATAATAACAATAACAGAGATAATAATAATAATAGAGATATGATAGTGGCACAGCTGAAAAAGAAAAAAAAACGCCTATGGCTACCTCTGCTTTTTGTTGTAAATAGTTCTCTATAGTTTGATTTTATCTCAGTGTTGCCTTTACATATTATATTTGTACTATTTGGGAACCTCACTACACTCTGGCAATGCAAGACCTGTAATATAGTTCTGTGTCTAATAGTTTACATCAACTATTTTGAAGAGCGGCATTGCTAACAAGTAAAAAAACGCCTATTGTTACATCTGCTTTTTGTTGTAAATAGATGTACATGGATTGATTTTATCTCAGTGTTACTATTATATGTTCACATTTGCAACCTTTAAAATGCTTTATTGAACATGTTTATGTTTCTTATAGTGAAAATACTACATTTTTTCAAATCGGATTTTATGTATTTTGTGTGTTTTTTTGGTCCAATATGATGATATAGTATGTTAAAGTGAAATAATAATTGTCTGGTCATATAGGTGATGTTGTACCAAACATCGGCATGTTTAACATTTTTCAAAGTGATAAAATCACTGAAAATGGCCAAAATAACCCAAGACTCCTAAGGGTTAACATGTCAGAAGTGCAACGAGACTGTAACAACAAAAGGAGGCAATAAAACAAACTTATCTCACCACCTCAAGCAGAAGCAAGCGGCTGAGTACGAGGAGTATTTTGTCATATCGTCGTCACAGAAATACCCTGAAATATCGTGATATTATTTTAAAGAAAGACGTCATGACTCACATCTGTCCAGAGTTTACAGAAGTTAACAGGAGAGTTTTCTTGAAGGAGCGTGAAGTTGTTGTTGTTGTTTTTCTAACAGGTGCTGTATTTCCCGGACCGCTGGTGGCACGCCACTCTCAACCTGGACACCAGCGTTTTTATCTCCACCTTCCTGGGCTGAGCTTCCTGTTCAGCCGCTCTGCTTTTCATCACAGACTTTGTCTTCCAGAGCAGGCTGACGGCGGGAAAAAACAGACTCAAATACGGATTGAATTTGATATTTCAGCAGAACGATTGTTTTAATTAAGAGACGGATGATATTTTAATCTGAAGTGATGCAGATATTTAATTCCAGCACAGTTACATTCCAGGTGAACAGTTTGGAAACAGTCCTTATTTTTCTGTCTTTAATGAAACCATGCTTTCTAATAATAATAATAATAATAATAATAATGATAATTCTGTGTTATTAAAGACCAAAGCAGGAAAAAGAGACTAACCAGATGTTGCAGATCAGAGGAAAACATGTTTTAATTATGTGTAACTTAATTTATAAATGAGATGTGAAGATCATTTTCAGATGGAAATATATTGGTGCTCTGTGTCATCATATCATCATTAAGTGATGAAGAACAAAACGTCTGCTCCAGTCAGTGTTGTGTCAGAAATATGGACGCCTGCTATTAAAATGTTTTTGCAGATAACAGATCATTGTTGTTGTTTCTTTGTACAGATTTTTCACTGCAACAACATCATGTGTTTAGTTTCTAAAGGTTATGAAACGTTGGTCTCTGCTGCGTCTCTGTCCTGCTGGACTTTGGGGACATTTTGTACATGAATGCATCATCTCAGTGTTTACATTCACTTCACTCTGTATATCATCAATCAATCAATCAATAAATCAATCAATCAGACTTTATCTGTACAGCAGCTTCCATACAGGTTCTGACAAGCTGATAATCGGACAGAACAAATGGAAGCAGTACGGCGATACCAGTACCAAACCAGTAACCTTAAAGTGATACCAGTAGAACCTTTTTCTTCTACTTCATTGAAGTGAATGGAAGCGTTCAGTTAAAACGCCACAACTTCTCCCCATCCAAATGATTTTTACACCAATACATTTTGAAAGTGCTGAAATTATCGAACTGTTAATTAATTAACTATCCAATGAAGTATTATCACCACAGACTGTTTGGGTTGTGGCTGCTGCCGTAGTGGGACAATCTTTTTTATAGACGTGAGTACAAAAAAGTCTCAGTTGACTGGAGGAGTTTTGTTACTTCCTGGTTCTGGGTTATTTCTGTCGATATTTTAGCGCTAGTAGACAGTTAAACAATTTGAGACTAATGTGCATGAGAAATAAAAATTATGAAAATGTAGTAAAATAAAATAGATTTAAAAAAAAATAACTACAACAATAATAAAATGGACAGAACTAAAAATTAAAAACTAGATAATAGATTTCAACACTTCCAGCTGCTCGGAGCAGAAAAGCTGCACTTTGTTACAACTGACTGTTTATTTATGAAGCCGTTCTGCAGCATATCTGTGTGTGAACATGAAAACTTGCAAACAATTATGCTCTTTGCACACAGAGCATCTTTTTTCATGTGTGCTGCTTCCTTTATGTGGAAACTTACAGTCACTGGTTTCTCTTAAAGCTCTGTGCATCATCATCTATCTGCAGATGTCAGGATGCTTTCTAGGAGGTTTTTAACGCGTCTAATTGCTGCCGTTTCTCTTTCATTGTAGTTTTATTCATGTTTTATTACTTTATATTGACTAACGAGAGGTTTCTAAGTGTCTGCAATCACTGCAGGAGATGAAAACACAAATATCTAAACTGTCAGAAATGTTTTAAACTTCAGCAGGTTGATGCTTCACGGTTTCAGACGACCGACCGTCACGCCGCTGCTTCAACTGAAAACGAGATCAGTCGTCATTAAAGTCTTTGAGAAATACACAGAAAATTAGATTTTATTGATTCAAAGCTGTAAGTGTCACATTTAAACAGACGATGGCTAAAATAAATGAAGCTGTATCAGGCTTCATTCTGATTGATTGATCAGTTTCCAGTACGTAGTTATCACCTGATACTGATATAAGATGATCAATATATTGTACAGTATGTGCACTTGTATGGAAGATTTAAAATGCTGCACTACTACTAGAGCTGCAATGATTAGTCAATTAATGGATTAGTTGATCTACAGAGTATTTTGATAATCATTTTAGTTACTTTTTAAGCAAAAATCCCAAAAAAAATGCAACTCTCAGTTCAAATGTGAAGATTTGATGTTTTTCTTTGTCATACATGATGTAAAACACTGAAGGAGGGAATTAAAAGGAGCATTTTGAACTACTGACTGACATTTTATAGATCACACAGTAAATCAGGAGAATAACCGTTAGTTGGAGCCCAAAATCAAACAAAGAAATAAAGTGAAATACACAATACACATGATTTGTATTTTATTTTATGTATGCATTAACTGTGTCATAATTAACTGAAAAACATTTGTTATTAAAGGGACAATAAATAGCTTTTTGTCTTTAATAACTGAATGAATTGATTATATTGTGACATGACGGGCGTTTTAAATCCTCCATACACTCATGGAGCTACTCAAAGGCTGTAAAACCACAAACTAACAAGAAGATTTAACAAGAAAACTCAAGTTTTTAAAACAAGAGCACAAATTTTTGTTTTTGCACAAAGAGTTTGCAAAAAAAAAAAAACAACAACAACACAGAAAAACATCTGAAAACACACGAAAATATAAAACAACAGGTTGTTCTTTAACTTCATCCAGTCACATGTTTCTCTGAATAACTGAAACACTTTCAGCCGCAACAGTTTCTCTTCTTCCTGTTTGCCAGCAAACACAATTCTCCTCTTTTACAGCTGAACGAGCTGCTGGACGAACCAGTGGTGCAGATTTTATTTATATCTATATTTATATGATCTAATTTCTTTACATGAAGTGATTATCTGATTGCAGTCGGCAGTTTGTTGATTCTCAGAGCCACAGCGTGGATTATTACATTAACTGATGATCAATACTGGTTTATTTACGAATGACAAACATCAACATTCAGACGGTTGAGTCAAATTTAATTTTATGTCTGATTTAGACTTCGCTGTTTAATTTTAAACCGCCGTTTTTGTGATTTGCGAAAAAAAAACAACAACAGCTAAATCTCTTCTTCTTCTTCGTCCTCTTTTCAGTTGACAAACAAAACTGCATCACAGTAAACATCTGCTGAGACAAATCCAGCTGATTGAATCCCTTTTATGATTGCAGCGTCATCCGATAAAAATCAGCATAAATACAAGACATTTAAAAAAACGATCAATTATGAAGAAAGTTTCATTAACTCTCTCTCTTCCCTCAGAGTTCCTCGGTTCAAGTGCAACAGGAGTAAAAGCTCCTTTTGTTCCCTGTGCGATCACCCTGCTTCATCTGCACATGTAATTTAGCATTTTAGAGATTGTTTTGTTGTATTATTGTGTTCTGTATATTATATGTACAGGAAACATTTCTGTACTTTTTGTTTTTGACTAAACTGAACTGAACAGTCTGATAATGTTCAGTCTCCTGCTGCTCTGTGATCACCGTCACTGTTTAATGCAGCTGAACTCACAATATACAGTGTATTTTTCTGTTTCTGTTGTCAGACAACGGAACAAGAATGAAATTATGATTTAAATTCGTCTCATAAGACTTGAAAAGATTGTGCCTTTAACATCATTATCTTCTTTTAAATCACTTCTTAAAACTCATTTTTTTAGACTTTCACTTGTGAGACTTTCACAACTTGTATTATTCTATTCTCTAAATAGATTTAATATTTATTTTTTCTATTATTTTGTTTATTTCACTATTTATTACCTTACTTTTGCTCTATTATTCTTCTTTATTCTTCTGGGCTACTGAAACGGATTCTAATTATCGATCTATATTTCTTATACTTAAAATTGTCAATACTTATTTTATGCCTTTTAGATTTTTATCTTACGCTTGTTTTATGATTTCCTGCCTTCATTTTTATTCCTATGTCTTTTTTTGTGTAAAGATCTTTCTGAAGTGCTATACTTATAAACTTTATTATTTGATAATGACGGCAGCCCTGCAGCGTGTTCGGCTATACTAACTTAAAAAATGATCAATCGCAGCTGTCAATCAACGCCGCCAGACAACAGACATCAAATCTTATAAACGGAGCAATAATTTCCAAAATGACCACCAGCTCACTTATTAGAGGGTCTGAATGTAGAGATTGAGACCAGAATGACTCGTTGAAAACAATGATTGACTTTCTAGAGAGAAGTTTTTTGAATGGGAGTCAGTTGGAGCATCAAGCGGCTGTCGGTGTCACTTTAAAGGATTTCAGTTTCAAGACGTGGCAGCTGCTGATTGATCGTAGCGCTACGACAGAAATAAGAAAAAAAAGTCTTTGAGAGCAGAGACACGTCGGCTCGTCATCCATCTGCAGCTCTGATGAAGTCATGCAAACTTCTTTTTTGGTTCAACTCCATCGTTTTGGTTTGTGTGCAAGTGCGTTTTTTCCCTAAACTTTATTAAAAAATGACACTTATCAAACGTCACGCCGGCCAGTGTGTTCTGTGTCATTTAATGTCGTATTCTGATTGGTTGGTTTGTGGTCGTGGGTCGTAGCAGCAGTCGCATTGTGAGAATTTGGTCCTAATATCTGTCAGAATTTGGTCACCAAAGCTCTAAATCATCCGTCGGTGGACGAATCTCACAGTGAGATCGACCAAAGATTTCACGTTTCTCTCACGATTGTCAACTTTTAACTCAGACGGAACAAAATAACACAGTGTGAAGGGAACTTAAGCACATGTGACTGAAAACACTGATCTGTCTTGACCTTCCTTCCTCCTCGGCTTGTTCAGTAGTCCTCCACCCATCCGTTCTCCAAAATAAACGCATCAATGACTTCCTTCATGGCCAGGTTGGGGATGAGTTGATCTTGGGTCAGTGGGCTACGCGTCACTGGGTCAAAATGGCCGACTCGCTGCAACAAAAGAACAAACACTCAGTGCTAAAATCACATATATCATCCCTTTTTGTAGTCAAAAATAATGTCAATGTCTGTTTAATGGTCTCTGGGGAAATATCAGAAATGCTTCTTTCTGTCGGAGCCCGGTTGAGGGTCGTGTCCTGTGTTGTGTTGCAGGATGCAATCAGGCTCAGTGCGACCGTCTGCTCTACGCCATGTTATTGCTTTATGCAAGACTTGATTTGCTGAATGGAAATAAGGACGCCAATAGAAATAATGAAAAACTAGATGGCGCCATCATGAAATCAAAGAATTAATAAAATATAAATTTCTCCCTTTTGGTTTCTGATTTTCTCTCAAAGGGGAACACATGTGACAAGTGATTTCCAGAGCAGATATGTTGCTGTAGCAGACAAAAATTTTTATTTAATCTCAGCTGGACTTACTTTAATCTGGGTAAACAGATTTAAACATTTGTTGTACATTTCGATCACACAGTCGAGATCCTCAGGGACTTCCTATAAGTGAGTCTGAATACAAAGGTTTCTGGAAACTTGCTGCCATTTTCACATTTTTTGAATATTTATTCAGTGAAAAAAGTCCCCAACCCTCCAAAAAACAGTTCTTAAAATGGACATGATTAAATATTCTGTGATAAACATCTAAAACTTTCATTTTGTGTACTATGTGAGAATTTAAGGCCAAAAATAGAAGTTTTGTACATCAAACTGGCTTAAGTGTAGAGCTGCAATGATTAGTCGATTAATCATTCAGTTTATTGACAGTAAATTAATCTGCAACTATTTCGATGATTGAATTGTTTTAGTCATTTTTTGAAATGCAAAACACAAAAAATTTCAACTTTCTTGGTTTCTCAAATGTGATGATGTCACACTTTGTCATATATGATAGAAAACACTTAATATATTTGCCTTTTATACTGTTGGTCAACAAAACAAGACATTTAAAGACATGAACTTCTGCTGAGGGGAATATAGAGAGAATTTCTCACCATTTTATAGATAACACAATTAATTGATAATGAAAATAATCGTTAGTTGCAGCTCTACTTAAGTGACTTGTCTAAAATACAGTAAACGCAGGCCTGTCTGGGTTATCACAGTTATCATGTACTCAGTGGTGGTGGTGGTGGTGGGGGGGGGGTTTGTTACCTGTAAGTGCTCTTCGATGTCTTTCCGGTCGTAAGTGACCCCGCTGGGAGTGATGCACGGCTCTCTCATCAACTCAAAGCTGATCTTTCCACACAGGAAGTCCGGGATCTCCCGCTTCTGTCAACACACACCAGACAGAATCTGATTTCCTTTACGTCCTCATCTGTTGACTTTCACTGAAAGCCGTTTTCAGACGAGAGCGGACAGTCTTTTTGTTTTTCTGCATCAGCAACATCAGCAGCAGGATTCTCTGTCACCTTAAAGCAAGTGAGGACAGTTCTGGAGTATATTTCTCCCTTTCAGAGCAGAGTTTAGTCAACACTAACCTTCCTCTTCTCGTCTACTTGAGAGAACAGCTCCTCCATGTCTGAAAGGAACTTGTCCTGCGGAGAAAACACTGTTCTAGATTACAAATAATCATGATTAAAGCAGGCTGTGGTTTACTGGTGGGATACTGAATATATTACAGAGGACAGTAAAAATAAAATGACAAGAATCAACTTCAAGCTGCTTTCATTATCTGTTTACAACCAGCTTCCAGTTATAAACGCTTCAGAGGAGGAGCTACGCTACATTACAGTGTGTTATAAACCATTTATTAAATGCTTATATACTGCTTCTAAATGGACAGAACTGATTGATCGATGGTCATTTGTAGTTGTTTCAATAGTAGTTCTTGTAGGAGTTATTGACATATTTAATCTGCTTTAAACATATGTGTCAAACATACAAAAATAATGAAAAAGACAAAAACTGCTAATGGTGTCAAGTTAAGTCACATTTAAGTCTCAACTATCGAAAAATCCTCCGTAGGGCTGATTTTCATGAGATCCATAAATGGATCCCACATCTCTTCAAATTCTTTAGATTTTCCCTTTAATGCAAATATTTATTTTTCCATAACAAGCTTGAATCCACTGAGTCAAAGATGGCTTTACTGTTGTTTTCCAGCACACAGCAGCTGTATATTTGGCATGAATATAATAATAATATTCCATCTTTTTCTTCTCACAACTTAAGTTACATAAAGTAGGAAAATATAACAAGTAAAGCATTTGGAGCACAGAAGAAGATCATTATTAACAACGTGGCAAAACAAGTGATATTTGATAACAGGATAGCAGTTCTTACTTTAGTTAGTCTAATGAGCCACCTACTGGCAGACTAATCAATACCCCTCATTGACAACAGATCGGCTGCTTTAGAGAACGCTGTGTGTCACATGATAAAAACTTACATGTTTTGTGTGGATTTCGTTGAGATTGTGCTGAATTCTGCTGTCGTCAGATTTGTCCTCTTGTTTCTGTCTGCAGCCCTCCAGCTCTCTGGATCACACACACACACACACACACACACACACACACACACACACACGCACACGCACACGCACACGCACATGCGCACACGCACGCGCGCACGCGCACACACACACAAACACACGCACACACACACACACGTACGTATGTTTATTTGAGGAAACGGTAACTAATGATAATAATAATAATATTTATGTTCTGCGTGTGTCCGTCCTGCCTCTTTTTCTCGGCCAGGATGAGTTTGGTGAGGTAGGCGTGCAGCTCGCTCTCCTGGTTGATCCTCCGCTCCTCCAGGCTGTTCCACCGTTTCTTCTTGGCTATCCGCAGAGCGCTGGGAATGTCATCACCAAAGTTCAGACGCTGCTCCTTTGCCAGGTTATAAGCTGATAAAAACACAACGATGAACCACACATTTATGTTGTTTGTCTGTTATCACACTTCTTCTTCTTTTCAACCAAACACGTTAAAAGACAAACATTTAAAAAACAGATTCTTAAAACTGGAGATAACTTTTTTGTTTGCTTGTTTGTTTTTGTTTTAAAGGGGACATGTTCTGCTTTTTGTGGTTTTCTGTTATTTATATCCTGTTCTGATGTCAGATGTTAAACGTGACCAAAGTGTCAAAACTTCAGGTGAACGTATGTAGAAATGCTGCCTGCAAGTCAAAAGTCAGGGCTTCAATCTGCTCTGAACGCTTCGTTTGTGACGTTCTTTTCTACCTTCATTATTATTACGCCCATTAACGGCCATCCATTCTGTAGCCTTGGTTGCTAGGCTGTTGCTAAGGCGGTTGCTAAGGTGTTTCCATGTGTTGTTCAGCTGCAACATGTACGGACGGATTTGAGAAGTTGACATTTGGAGTAAAGAAGGAGAAAAAGAAGTGAAATCCTGCTACTATAGTTTGTTTACGTAGCCTCCGGAGCCGGAGGAAGCTTCCTGAAGCTGACCAATCAGAACAGAGTGGGCTCATCAGGAGGGCGGGGCCTTAAAGAGACAGGAGCTAAAACGGCCTGTTTCAGACAGAGGCTGAACTGAGGGGCTGCATAAAGGACCAGTAGAAGATAAATAAGGAGTTTTTATTCCAGTAGAGCCCCAGAATATAAATATAGAGGCTGGAAACATGCAGAATATGTGTCCTTTAATGTAATGTAATTGTTTGTCTTGGGTTCCTTGGAGAGCTGTCAGCTTCTTAACTCTCCTGCAAGTGTTTGTTTATTTTAGATTCATTATAAGAGTATATGTAGGTAAAAATGTGTTTTTAGAATAAGTGAAAGTCTATGTGAACACAGTTATTATAAAATTGTATTTTTTAATGTGCAAACAAATAGATAAATACATTATTAAAAAGGGATGATTGCATTTAAAAAAAATTCAAATCCAGTATTGAATCAAAGGCTGATTTAACTACAACTATGTCTGATCAACACAGAAAAACTAAAACCTCACAACCTGAGTCTGAGATGAGCAGCATATTTATTTATTTATTTATTTGTCCAGCAGCAAACAGCAGACAGACAAGAGTTAGAGAGGTTTGTTGTTGACTTCTGCCCCCAAGTGGCCAAAAATATGAATAACTTTAACACATGCAGAACCAGAACCTCCCCTCTTACCTTTCTGCAGGTTGCCGATGGCTTCGTCATAGTTCTCCATCTCCAGGTGACACTGACCCATGAAGAAGTGAGCTTTGACCGACTGGCTGTCCAGCTCCAGAGCGTGTCTGCAGTCTGCCAGAGCTTTGTCGTACTGCTGCAGCTTCACGAAGCACAAAGCTCTGTTAGTGTAGTACGCCGGGACGGGACTGTGTGTCTGACGGAGAGGAAAAAACACAAACCACGTTCTGGAGACAAATCATCTCTACTAACAAGCTGCAAAACACATCAGAAGAAAACTATTTTCCTTAGAAAAAAACAGAATTGCATATATTTAACTTCAATTTAATAACTCCTGCCCTTGATTTCCCCTTCTGTGCTCTGTAGGAACCAGAATAAAACTTAGATTATGTTTATAATTTCTGCTTTTTTAAGTGAATTAATGCGTAATTCTACCTACTCAGGCCTCTAAAAATAATATTTTTAATAATATTATGCCTCTTTGGTTGAAACAGTAACAACTCGAAAGTAGACATTGCTTCATTTTCGGGAGTCAAAAGAGAAAAAAGTCAGAAATCGCTGCCTACAAATACATTTTTAGCAAAGTAAAAAGGGAAATAACTTATCTCTGTCATAGAAGAAAAGAATAAAATGAGGTGAATAAACCTTCTGGATCATCAGCAGCTCATCATTTCTCTGATTTCAACTATAAAAAGCTTTAAGTACAATATTTAACAGGGTAAAAAAACGCGAAATCTTCAGGAGAAACACTTGGACGACTAACATGATCGCTGAGACAAAGACACATTTCCTGCAGCAGCGAGACATTCAAGTTCTCTTTTATTCTATGTAAAGTTGAATGTACGGTTGTAAAGTCCTTACGATAGCTTTGCTGTAGCAGGCAGCAGCCTCCAGGTACTTGCGGTTGAGGAAGAGGCGGTTTCCCTGCTCCTTCAGCTCCTGAGCCGACACCGAGGCGCTCTTCTCCGGGCTGTCGGACATTTTGTCCACCAGGCTCGCTGCGCCGGCGGCAGCTGCCTCTCCGCTTTGCTTCCCTA
This sequence comes from Thunnus albacares, assembly GCF_914725855.1. Taxonomy (NCBI): domain Eukaryota; kingdom Metazoa; phylum Chordata; class Actinopteri; order Scombriformes; family Scombridae; genus Thunnus; species Thunnus albacares. The sequence continues at coordinate 28,194,225 of NC_058122.1, forward strand.
TGCTGGAGCTCAGATCCGACAAGGCAGCACGGAAACTGAGGAAAAACAGATCAGTGTGATACATCTCATTATCATAAAACATCTTAAAACATCTTTATGAACATGCAGGATTAAAACACTGACGCAGTTTAAAAAGGGAAACTCCACCGATGTTACACATAAAGTTTTAGGCGGATCTGCAGCGATTAGTTGATTAATCAACAGGAAGAAAATTAATCACCAACTGGAGTGATTTTTATATGAAAAAAGTGTGTCCAACTTCTCTGATTCCAGCTTCTTAAATCTGAATATTTTCTGGTTTCTTTAGTCTCTGTGACAGTAAACTGAATGTCTTTGTGTTGTGGACAAAACAAGACATTTGAGGATGTCGTCTTGATAAACAGTGATAGACATTTTTCACATTTTATGGACCAAACAACTAATCGATTAATCGAGGAAATATTCTACAGATTTTACGATAATGAAAATAATTGTTACTTGCAACTCTAGATTCAGGGCTGCAGCTATATAACTGTTATTTTTTTGATCACTTGGTCTATGAAATGTCCATCACAACGTCTTTAAATCACTTCGTCCAAACTAGTCCAAAGATATTCAATTCAAAAAGTGACATTTCTCACATTTGAGAAGCTGGAACCAGCAAACATTTGGCTTTTTTATTTTTATTTCAACCAACTATCAAAATATTTGCAAATTGTTTTTCTGTCCATTGATTAATTGATTAGTTGATTAACTGATTAATTGACAAATCGTTTCAGCTCTATAAAGATCAGTTTACACGTCGTGAGGAGAACTCAGCCTGTGAAAATAATAAATATTGTCTTCAGTTTGTGCTCCTCATGAACGAGAGCTGATCATCTGATATTTTAAAAAATAAATAACAGCCAATCTTTTAAACCCAATAGTGATGTTTAACAGCTCTTACAGTCGTTCTCAAAGACTCTTTAAACCATCTGGATGAAGAAATATTCCATCTTATCGTGTTGAACCAGCTGTACCACCATTAACTTTATTATTTGTTTTGCCTATTTTTCCTATTTTTGTGCTACGTGCAGTGTAGTTTTGATATTGATGCTGCCATATTTTGCTGATTTTCCATTTATATTTGGAAAAAAACAAAAAGATATTTAACGTGTGACTATAAGTTGTGACTGTATTTCCATCCGGAAGGTAGCTGGAAGTCTTGACTCATTTTGTACAACACTAAAAAATAAACACCAAAATATTAGTTTATTAATGTCATGAAAGGACGGGTTCACAATTTTTCAGTCAGGAGCCCAAATGAACATTAAAGCTGTTTTTCTTGCTGTAATCATTCCTCCTGTTCATACTGACCATTAGAAGATCCCTTCATAATGACCTTACAATGGAAGTGATGGAGGACAAAATCAACAGTCCTCCTTCTGTGCAAAAAATGTACTTAAAAGTTTATCTGAAGCTAATATGAAGCTTCAGCGTCCAAATGAGTCAAATCAAGCAGATATCTTTCAACGTTACAGTCTTTTTAGTGCCAAAGTTCCTCTTTTTGTTACTATACTTCCACCTGCAGCTCAACAGGGAAACACTGTCCGAGGAAACACAAAGAGGAGAATTTGATGCTAAAAAGACTGTAAATGTGTCCACTTGATATGACTAACTCAGACTGATGAAGCTGAATAGAAGCTTCACACAGACTTTTAAATGACTGTGTGGACACACTGTGGATTTTATCCTCCATCACTTCCATTGAAAGCACATTTGAAGGATCTTTTAATATCCAGTATGAACAGGAGGAATGATTACAGAGAGGAAAACCTCTTTACCTCACTACAGATGAGCAGTTAACAACTCATAGACATGTGAAATGTGACCCCGACTACACACTGCTTTTTGTAAGACGTCAAAAGACAAAAAGGTTGGAAACCACTGGTTTCATCTTTAACAATGTGTTGTATTTTAAAAGCTTGTTATATTATCCATTGTGTCAAATCTTCATCTGAAAAGTAACTAAAGCTGTCAAATAAATGTAGTGGAGTAGAAAGTACAATATTTCCCTCTGAAATGTAGAAAGTAGCATCACATGGAAATACTCAAGTAAAGTACAAGTACCTCAAAATAGTACTTGAGTACAGTATTTGAGTAAATGTACTTAGTTACTTTCCACCACTGAGGATGTTTTGCATTTAGCCTGCCGCAGCTGTCCCGTGGGAATAATTGCTAATATGCAGCTAACGTTAGCTATTTCTCTGTGAGGTTTCACCACCTTTACACATATAATTCCTAATATTTCCTAAATGTCTAACAGCTTTATGTGACAGTCAAAGTGGCAGCCATCAGCAAGCTAACAAACCGCTGTATTTATCATTATTTCACCGAGCAGAGCGAACTAACTACGACATAAAAACGTTACGTTTAGCTTCATATTTCACCGTTAGACTCACTCACCTGTGCAGCGGCTGTGACTGTGATCAGATGATGTTTTATATGTAGCTGCCGCTGTGTAACATTAAGCTGTTTTTATGTATTTTAGCTAGGTGGCTAAGTACCTAGCTAGCTACAAGTTTACTGTATTGAAGAGCCGCCAGCAGATGTTTTGGTTTTGATGTGTGACGTAGCTGCGTCATTGGAAGCCACGCCCACCCCCGATATAACTGAAACCTGAAGAAAATAAACAATAATAATAATAATATAAAAATACTTAAAAAAGAAAGCAGGGAAGTCTAAACTTAGTACATAATAAAAAATAACTTAATAATAAAAACGTAATAAAATCATACAAATATAATAATAATTTAAAAAGATAACAGTGAACCCTAAAAAATATAAAAAAGAACATAATACATAAAATAATAATAAAATAAAAACTAAAATATAAAAATAGAATTAAAAATATATATATAACAGTGAAGACTACAACAAAAACATAATACATAATAAAAACATCAAATCATAATAAAAAGATCAATATAATAGATAAACATATGTATAATATGAAAATATTTGTTTTTGTTGTTGTTGTTTGTTTGTTTGTTTTTTCAATCAGCCTGCATGGATCACCTGCCACATGTGGACTAGATTGCATTTGTACAACAGTAAATCACTACACTCATACATGTTACCTAAAATTGTGATCATGAAACACACATTTGGGACAAATTTCTCTCCATAAAACTGATCTATAAACACAACAGCTTCACAGACATAAAATTAAAATTTTTTAGCACAAATTAACTATTGAAGTATCCTTTTTTGTGAATACCAACCGACAATAAATCATCCATGAATAGGCTATAGTTTAAAAATGATTGAAAACTTAAATCAATAAATCAAACTTTATTTGTGCAGCATCTTTCCTGCAGGTTAGTGCAATTAAAATGCTTCTCAGATGGCTGACAAGCTCAAAAAACAGAACAAATGTAAACAGTAAGAAAATTTGAGATTAATGAACACAAGAAATAAAAAGATTAGATTAGATTATTAGATTGAACTTTATTGTCATTGCACACAATACAAGCACAATGAATATGCAGTTTTGCATCCAACCAGAAAGTGCAAATCATGATATAATCATGAAATATATAATAAAAAGAAGGTGCTGACAAGGCAATATTTACAGATGAGGTACAAGGGATAAAGCATATATACTTTATATACAGATTAAATGAAATGTACATTATATATAAGAATAATTACAGACAATTCTTTTTGATGACAATATTTGATATTTACACTCTGTTTTTATGCAGGGAGGTTACTGTATACATGTATTAAAAATAGTTTGGATGAGCTTTCCTGAAAAATGTTTATTACATTACTGTAAACGACGTTAGAGAAAAAACGTGATAATTATGGGCGATAATTTATAAGATTCGATAATTTATAAGATGCCAAATGTCAAATTCAGAGGTCAAATTTCATTTCAGTGTATGAGTGCTGAGAAATGACAATAAGGAAATCTTAATTTTAATCTTAATTTACACATACTTAGAGGTTGTAAACTTCCAGAGACTTAATGTATTCATGTAAAGTTAATAGTCTATTATTGGAAGCAATTGAGAATCAGAATCATGAGCAAAATCTTTAAAAACGATCTATATGTCCCAGCCACCACACAGATTGACGAGCACATGCTTTACACTTCAGCGGACCTTGGTGTCCTTCATATAGTTCGGCTAGCACACCGTTCCGCATTGCTGAAGGTATTACGAGCTGTGTGTCTCTCAGCAGTAAACCTTCTGTCACTGTGAGTGTAGCTCACTCCGGCCAGTAGCTTTTCAGCACTGGTTCCTGTTTTTCATGCACTGGCCATCCTTCTGTGCACAGCATCATGACAAGTGAGCAGACACTGTTGGCTTTCTGCTGTTCTTTCTGGTTTTCCATGTATGAGGGACTGACAGGTAGGCTTTCCATGACATAGTCCATGTAGATGTTGGTGCTCTCCATCAGCTCTTGATCTTTTGTGGACACATGCGATTTAACAGGTAAGCGCGACAGTGTGTCCGTTGTCCAAAGTGACTTTCCTGGCACGTGCACAATGGAGTATGAGTAGCACCTCAACCTGAAGCGCTGGATTCTCGGCAGTGCTTGGGCCAGAAGTAGGCTGAGAAGAGGTTTATGTTAGACCTCCAGGCAGAAATGTTTCCCTATGAGGAAATCCTGGAGCCATGTGCAGGCCCATGAGAGCCCAGGGTTTCTATCTCTACCTGCGTGTACTGTTGTTCAGCTGGAGTGAGCGACCGCGATGCATAAGCCACAGGTTTCCATTCTTCCTTCCATCTCTGGAGAAGAACGCCTCCCAAACCATACCAAACCATACAATGATGCATCAGCTGACACTTTGATGTCTCTATTTGGGTCATACATGGTCAGCACAGGAAGAGAAGACAGTGCTTTCTTCAGTGTTTTAAACACTGTCGCCTGGTCCATGTCCCAGACCCAGCAGTTTTTCTTTGAGAGGAGGTCATGGAGTAGCTTATCTTTATCCAATAGCTGGGGAATGTTGATCACCCTGAGAAAACTCCTCAACTCGCCCACATATGTGGGCTCCATCATCTCTGTGATGGCCTTTGTCTTTCTTGGGTCAGGGCGGATGCCTGCGGCTGTGATGCTGTGTCATGCTACCCCTGGTCCTGCCCCCACACCAGTAGGTCATTCATGTGGCAGACCACACGGTCTTGCCCCTCTGTGACCTCAACCATCCTGCACTGGAAGTGTTGGTGTGCTGAGGCAATACCAAATGGAAGACAGATAAAGTGGAACTGTCTGAAGGGTGTAATGAATGTAGTTTACTTGGCTGATTCCTTTGTAAGTGGGATCTGCCATGTTGGCATCCAATTTGCTGAACATTTTCACTCCAGCAAGTGTTCAAAGACTCTGTTCTACTGACAGCAGAATGTACTTTTCACAGCACACCTACTTGTTCAAGCCAGTCAGGTACACACACTAAGGTACCTTTTTTACTGTCTTTCTTGGGCATGACAGCTGATGACGCCTAGGCTTTCCATGCACTGGAGCTCTTCTTTGACTTTCCCCACCAGCAGTAGTAGAATCCTCCTGGGGGTTTTCAAGGAACATGGCACAGCCTCTCTCACAGGAGAGGAGTAGACAGGTTGAAATTTCAAGATCAATATCAATCCGCTGCTGCTTTGGTGATTTTATCAACAAGATCAGACTAAATACATTGTTGCGGACATGCTGCAAAAATGTATTAATGCTTAAAATATAAATAATTTATCTCAGCTAAACACTCTCCAACCAAAATCGGCACACAAAATAATGTTGAATGTGAATAAAGCAGGGAAGTCAGTAAATCAGTCTGCATTGATCTATAAATAAATGTTGGTAATTCTTACTGTTCACTGTGCTGCTAAGTGCTAACTGTTCGTTCCTTTTTTTGTTCATCTGTTTCTCTTGAGATTTACATGTTTTTATCATTTTATAAAATAAGTTGGGAAACCCTAACTTTACTTTTAACATTATCAAATGAAAAGAAATGTCCGCCCCCCTCCTCTTGGTGTCTCTTATAATGTGACTGTGGTTTGTAGTAATGTACAAGTGCCACAAGATGGCGGTAGCTATATTTGAAGTACCATATAGGACCTGGCAGAGATTAAAGCCCTGATCAATCTGATCACCAGCTGTGATTGGCCACTGCAGTATGACGTTGCGATTCTCCAAAAGTTAACTCTGGATCAACTTTCTCGCTGCAGGCCAGTGAGGCACCGCTGTGGCCACAATGTCTGCAGCCTAAATGCACTACCCCCATGTTCTCGCCGCACTGCTTGATTTGATCTGAATACAGCTTTAGGCTATTATTTGCACATTGTAGAGAATGACAATTTTCACTATTGCAAATCTCAGTGAAATGTGGTCTAACAATGGAGGGTTCTCACACTGAATCTCAGACCCTGGGGTCTCAGACCACAGACAACTACGCTGACCACTCATCCAAAGCTCAGCTCTGTCAGGCACAGACCTGCAGCTCTTTATACATCCATGACACAGAGAGCAGAGTGGAGCAGAGGAGAGAAACAGACACAATGATGTAACCTCGCTACAAGCTACAAGTCCAACCTGTGCACTATTTGACAAGTTTTTTTTTTTTCCCAAAAACACTTTTTTTTTTTAAAAGTATTTGTACGAAATAGATATTAGTAAAAACCACCTATTTGTGCTTTTCCGAATACTGTATTCATATTTTGCTCCACCCCTACTTTATAGTTCCTTATTTATGACATTTTATATGAAACATTAAATGCGTTTAAATGACGTCTTTTTGTAGACCACATTTCGTCCACCAGTGCAATATGACTTTGGAGAATTACCTTCACACTAATAAATATCGCCTCTCTTTCAAGCTACAACTGAACAAATTATCAAAATGATTAAAGAGATTTGTGTTTTGTGACACAAATTGTCAAAATTAACGTTGAAATCCCGATTGGTGCTCACTGGACTGGGTATCTTTAGATTGACAGTCTGCCACTATCTACATTTTTAATGAATGGATTCTGGGTGTATGTTTCTTTCATTTTATTTAATTCCATTTAAAGAGAGAAGAAATTACAAAGAATGGTAATAATGTTTCTTACTATGAGGCTATACTGTGCGTGAACATTGCTTATCAGCTCTATTTTAAGTGCAGTGAATTTAACACATATGTTGACTGGACCACTGTGCAGATATTTTGGAACGAAAGAGATTAGGCTACATGTACAGAAACACACTGATGTTCACAGTGCAAATGTAATGAGGAACTGTTGGGGAGGAACTATGGAGGAAACTCCAAACTGTGTTTCAGTCCGACAGATTTACTGTAACACTGGTTCAGACAGTGGTGAATGTGAAAAGTAACCTGACTGAGACCAGGCTGACAGCGAAGGAAGTAATTCTGTTTGATGCTTTAAAAAGAACCAAATTAACTTTATAGTCTTCTTCATTTTTATGCAGAGAAGAAAGGTGTGTTTGCGTTTGTTCTAAACATGTGTAACTGAGACCGAACTCTTTATATTATTATGTTTTCAATATAATGATGGTCTAATGTCAAATTACAGTACCTATATTTTAGAATTTAGCACTGCTTACTGCATAAAACAATATTCCTAAAGTCAAAGGTGATGCTCCATATTATCTCAGGTTCAGCAGGTTTTTAGAATCAATAGCATCTAATGAGACTATTCAAAATGTGAAAATGTACACTAGTAAACATACAAGCACTTACATGTGTTTACTGAGTCTTTGTCATTTCAAAAACACTAATCAATAAGAAACTTGGTATTTCAGTAGATATTTATTTATTATCATGACTCATTATACTCATTTAAAAAGATTTCCTCACAAACACAACATTATTGACATTAATGTCCTGGATGTCATCATATTTAAGACAGAGCAGGAGTCTAATTATTCAAAACAACAAAACTCATTTATATGAGGATACAATAACAGTTTGGTTAAAATGAGATAAACATGACATAGAACAAATTAAATTGAACACTTCAAATATTTTGGAAACATAAAACATTCTTCATCAATTATGTTTGATATATTCTTTAACATAAACAATACACTTAAAAGAAAGTTAAAATATAAGAAATTCAAAAGATAATATTTGTTTGACATTATTTTCAGATGTAATATCTAGATATGTATGTGTATAAGAAAAAATGTGGCTTGTATAAAAAGTCCTGTCTGACAACTTTTTCCATATTAATTGAAATTCAGACTTTTCTAGTGAGTTCAACATAATAAAAAAGGTAAAATATGTCCATAATCACCATTCAGTAAGTTTCAGCTCAAACATCTTGCACATTTCCGTGCTCCTTGAAACAATTATAACAAACAAATTTCATGAATTTTTAAAAAAAAAAAAGATTAAATCAAAAAACAAGATATTTAGACATTTAGACTTTATGCCCATATCAGCATACAACCAATACATGATAGAAATATAAAACAAAAAAGAGTTGAAATACATAAATGAAAATAGTTGTGATCGTGTCAATCATGACTCCTTGATGAAACAGCAAAAATAAAAAAAGTAAAATGTACATAATTTCTGACAATATTTGTGCATCCTGTAAAACAATAATGCAATAGGAGGCTTTATCTTGTCTCATTTCCCCTTTAACTCATTATTGCTAACAAACACATCTTCTCTGCAAGGAAAATGCTTTCATTTCCAGATATTCTCACTACAGATTTGCTTTGTAGATGTTATTGTTCTCTTGCGCTTGTTTTGTTTATGTGTTCACTTCAATCAAGCAATCAAGTGTTCCTTCACGTCCTTTAAGTCAAATCACTGACTTTCCATATTTCTTTATCACAGTCAGAGTCACCTGTCAATTATAAAATCAGCATAAATCTGAAAACGCTGTTTTAAAGTAGTTTGGTTCATGTAAAAGAAAACAGTATTGTAATTTTCATCAGAGTTGTAGTTGTGTTGTGTTTGCTCACTCACACATTTCATCCAGACTTTTAATAGCTTCTTCTTTAGAGTGCGTTTTCCACTCGCTGGGAATTTCACCTCTGCCCTTGAATTTTGACTTATAGTGGTCTTCCAGCTGCTCTTGAAATCGACATACAAACCACTTCCAGTATTTCAGCTTAGATTCATCATAGTCGATTCTCCAGTTAGCATATTTTGGGCCACCAGTTCGGTACTTTTTATAGGGAATGGACTCATCTGAATCAGCATGAAGGCAAAAATGTAAATCACTTGCCACTTTTGTTGTGCAGAATTCGATGCTCAATTCATCTGTGTTTCTGTAGTACCTACCGGTGACTGCAGTTGATCGATGGAAAGGCACGCTGTGATCATCAGGACTGTGATCTTCCACGGTGTTGGTACAAACAGCTGAACAGAATGGACACTTTACCCAGCAGCACTTACACAGCTGATCAATAAGGATTTGATCTGGCTTCAGCCTGAATTCCTGCATCTTATCCAATGAGAGGCGCCTCAAGTCCTGAATGATGGGTCTAAGTCCTTTCTGTATCTCTTCTTTAAGAAAGTCAAAGTTCTCTATGTCACTGAAATTTTGACAACAAATGGTGTTGAATGTTAGCTTATCATTTTCTTTTAGCAAACTGGAAAATTCCTTCAGCCACATGTCTGTGTCTCCTCTCTCAGTTTTGACCCTCTCTGTTGCAGTAAATAAAGCTTGAATCACAAGTTTCTCGATGTCGTCAACATTTTTCTTGAGTATATTCAGTGTTTTAGCTTTGTGTTCTGTAAAGATGTATTTCTTTACTTCCTCTCTTATGAAAATTTCTGCTTGCTTCCTTGGGTGTCGGATGTAGTTCATGTAACTATCAAAGTCTTCTTTCTCTGCCAGTGACTTCAACACATGTTTCTCCAAGTTCAACCTGTTCCCACTGAATGCAGGGGAGTTGCACCTCATCTCTCCAGCGAGATCAAGGGCGGTCTTGTTACAGACAGCTTCAACCGTGGAAACCTTCAGTTTGTCACAGATCAGTTCTCCAAGCACAACAGCAGATGAGTTTCCTTTGCAGAAACTTCTGAAAATGCTGTAATATTGTATTTTCTTGCTTTCTACAAAAGTTACAGCATCATTTTTCGTTTTGAATTTGTTGTGGGACTCTAAAAGCTTACTCCCTACCATCTCAAGCACATACAGTAGGAGATCAACTGTAAACTCCTTCTTCAGGGTGTATTTCCTTGTATTTTCAAATTCTGTCACTTTGTCTTTGACATTTTTGGCCACCTCCTGCAAGTATGTTTGACTGTACCCTCTTGAAGCCACAGGTTTTCCTTGAATTATGCCAATGCTCTGTTGTGCAACATTATTAATGAGGGATGTGATCAGTTGGTTCTCTTCAAATGAAAACTTTTCACTTGATTTACATGGTTCTTCTTGTTGTGTTGATCCAGATCTCCAAAATTTCTGAAGAAACCAAGTTCTCCATCCTTCTTGCTCTTTTGTCTTCTTGTTTGCCTTCTTACCATCTTGGGATTGTTGGCTTTTGTCGCAGAGCTCTTCATGATTGTTCAGGGTTACATACTTAAAATAATCCCCCATCGTTGATATTTTTTTGTAGCTTTCAGAACTCTTTGAATCATCTATTAGAGACCATTCAATACTGAGCTCATCAAGGATGAACTTTTTTTCATCTTCCAGGGTGATATCCTTTATAGGCTTAATGTCTCCAGTTAACTCAGCAACCAAGCCACTCCAAACACCGTCGAACTGCCTTTTAAGTTCCTCTTCATCTTTGGCCTTGTCTTTTAACTGTTGAGCAAGTTCTTCGCTCTTTTGTAGCAGCATCTTTTCAAACTCTGCCTTCTTGTCATCTAGTTTTTTACAAGCATTCTTCTGCTGGATGACTTCATCCAGTTTTCTTTTAACTCCTCCCACCCGTTCATCATGAAACTCTTTGATTTTGATTTCAAATCGGCTTCGCCACTGAGCCAAGATTTCTTTGTCTCTGTCATCATCAAAATACTTCTTCATATCTTTTTTGACTTCTTCATATGTTTTGCTTTGTTTTTTTAAGAGATAACTGTGATCAACTTTCTCAAGTTTTTCATTTTCAATTCTGTTATAAAGTTGGTTCTCAATGGTCAACATGTTGCTCCTCAGGGCCCAGGTCCAGTTCCCATACTGGACCTCAAGTTTTCTGTACACTGCAATTTCAAGTGTGTTTTTGAAACTGAAAACAAAGTTTTCTTTCAGAAGTGCTGCCCATAGGTCCTTTATGTTGCTTTTGAACTTTGAGAGAGTCGTCCCAGCAGACTGTGAGGCTTTAGAGAGGATGAAGTTCTTTAAATCCTGGATGCTCTCACTATAACCTGGATTTGGAGGTGCCATGGGTGGACTTCCCTCCCACAGTTGGGCAAAGTATTTCACATCTTTTTGCACATCAAATACAATTATGTCATTGAAGCATTCAGCATCATAAACCTCCTCTTTGGCAGCTAGTTTAGCCATCTCGTCCAGTTTTTCTTGCAGTCGTCTCTTTCCATCCATGTTTTTCTCTGCAGCTCCAATATCTGTTACATTCTGGTGAACAAACAGACAACTTGGAGAAAGTTTAACTTTCTTCATCCTCATGATAGCCTGAACAACAATCTGCAGGACATCTTGCATGTCAGCTGGATTCTCTCCAAAGATGTTGATCAATGTCATGTTTCCCAGACCAACAACAAATGTTGCCAGTTCATTGTCATGGTGAAGACTGGCGTTACCTGCCAACTCAAGAGCACGCAGTCCTTCAGTGTCTACCACTAGAACATAGTCAAACTTAAAGTCTTTCATCTTCATCTTCTCTGACACTTTGACCAGCTGCATGAAGGCACCTTTGGTGCACCTGCCAGCACTTACTGCAAACTGTAATCCAAACATGGCATTCAGCATGGTTGATTTTCCACTGCTTTGTAAACCCAGAACTGACAAAACAAAAATTCTCTTGTCGCCCAGTTTGTTGATGACTTCATCTAAAAGACTAGAGATCCATGTTAAAGGCACATAACCTGCATCACCATCCATCAGCTCCATTGGGTGCCCTGCTATCATCAGCTCTGCAGCCAGCTCAGGGTATTTAGACCAGTCAATCTCTTTCTGCTTTGTTTGTTTCTTCAGAGATTTATGGGCTTCATAGATCTGTCCAATTTCTCTAAAGATGTGCTCTAAGCCAAAAGTAGCTGACTGTAGTTTTGCTGATATTTTCTCAAGTTCAGTTTGCTTTCTTATTAACTGATCAGATTTGCCACGCTTCTTCAAATCCAAGACTTCAGACCACTTTTCATCATATTCTTGAAGAATTGAAGATAGATCATCTGTGGAGAGTGAATCCAGTAAGATCTGAAGCCATTTAAGGAAATACTCTTTATCCTCTAATGGCAGAGATGAGAGGCTTTCAATGAACAACTTTATCAGTTCACTAGAGGAAGCATCACGTTGTTTTTGACGTATGATCTCTAGTTCCTGTTGTTTTTCACATTTCTCCTTCTCAATGTGCCCTTTGAGGCGATACTGTTCCTTGTTTGTTTTGCACCAGTCATGCCACAGTTGGCCTCGACAAGGCAGATATTTATCTTTGATTTTTGAAACATCCATCTTTTGAAGTAAATTCACTATTGTCATAGCAGCAGATTTTCCTTTTTGGTAGACTGAGTCATCTTCATCCACTCTGATTCCAGAGACCTTAGCCATGGTTTCCAGCTGGAAGGATGTATGTGGTCCAGACAAGATTTTTCCAATGATTTCTTTCAGTTCTTCACCAACATCTGACTGGCTTCTGTCTTTCAGACCCATTTTGTATTTTCCCTCTTTTGTCTCAACTGCACCACAATCATCATCAACAATGAGACAAATGAGAGGTTTTGTAGCCTTAAGAAGGGCTGAGACAACTGTCCAACTTTTGTGACTTTTATTCAGAGTTTGCACCAGAACAACATTGACTGATGACTTTTCCATAAGTGTTTTACACTGTTCTTCAATCAACAGAGCATCACCATGAAGATTACAGAAGGCAATGCAGTCAGTGAAGGCATCATCATGTTTCCCAGCAGGGCAGTACCATGCAATCTCTGCCACACCGTCCATCAAATGACGAGATTTGGTGCTACCTTTGCAGTTTCTGTGGAAGAAGGTGCTGTGACGGTCGTTGATCAAAGTGTTGATCAGCTCAGATTTAGACCGTGATAGTGAACCAAGACGGAAAAATGACACCATGGGCGTCTTAGCTTTGCAGATGGGCATACTCTTCATGGTGATGATGTTTGAATCATCTTTGGTTTGAGTTATCTTCCAGCTTTTTCTTATTTGTCTGAATGTCCACAGAGGACACTTAATATCCATTTTGACTGGGTCAGGAACAAGCAAAGGTACGGCGTACTGACACTGCGATAGCTTTGTAATCATGTTCTGCTTAAGAAAGCTGTCTGAGCAGTGAAATACTGCCATTTGAACATCCATTGGATGCACATGAGACTGTTTTGGTTTAAGAGAGTCTACACTGGTGCTAAAATTAGCAAAGTCGTCATCTTCTTCTTCTTCTTCTTCTTCTTCTTCTTCTGTTACTGTGTTCAGTGGCTTTGTGCAGCTCATCTCAGGACTGTCTTGTTTTACAGGAATATATCTGGCTCTGTAGTCTAACATCATCAACCTCTGAAGAAAAGTGTGAGCTAGATCTTTCTCAGATGTGTCGTGTTGCTGTTTTACAGGTTGACTTATTCTAAGAAAATCTGCTGGTGTCAGTTTCTGTTGAAGGTGAAGTCTCCTGAGCAGTGTTTTAAATTCTCTTTGATATTGCTCCGTTCTCTTCTCTTCAAAAATCTTCTCTGACTTCTGTAAATAATAAGTAAATAATCATGTATTGTATATAAAAACTTCAAAGACCCTCAAAGACTGGGTTATAAAGGAAATAGTCTTTAATTTTAAATTCCTTACCTTATCCTTGTTTCCATCCGCATCTGTATGTAAGGTACCTGCAGTACAACAATAAACTGCATTACCAGAGGGACAGAGCAATGTACTACTGAACCCTGAACTAAGGGTTCAGATGAGACTGAAATAGCCATGGAAGTTTCAATTAAAGAGTGAGTGTACTGTGTAATCCTGCTTGGTCCCTCCCTTTACCAGAGTGGGTGGGATTGTTCAAACACTGGCAGGGATATGAGAGAGTAGTTGTAGTAACAAACTTGTGCTGTAGCTACAAGTCAACCTATGACAGAACGCTGACTTTACTGCTTTATGTGAGGATTTGATTGGCTGTATGAAAACAAGTTGTCTATCTAAGTAGTATGGAAGTTAATTCCATTGAATTAATGTAAAAGGGGTGCCATCATGAAACCAAAAATAAAAGTTTTACCCCTTCAGTCTCTGATTTTTCTCTCAAAGGAAAACACAGGACAAGTGATCTACAGAGTAGATGTGTATGTTGGAGTGGACAAAACAACTTTAACTTGGACTGTAGCAGGGTCAGTTCTGATCAGAAACACCTTATAATCTTCTTTTACACTGATTATATATTTTTTTCTCTGATGACATTAGTACAGTCCTCTTTGTACCAAGCCCCCACCAACAGCGTTGCGCTATATGGTGATTTTGGCTTAGAGGATGCACTCAATATTGCAGCATGACATGATGCCCACTGGACCAAAAATACTTTTTCACATATAAAACCATACAAAAGTAATGATTATAAACAATAAAAAAAATCCTGAAATTACTTTTTGTATTATCAGAATGTGATACAATAAAATTCATGTCTGTGAGGAGCCAACAGGAAGTCAGCTGGCTCAGCCAGAAGAAATCTCTAAAGCTGTGTTCAGACAGACATTAGTACTGAATTATGCAGCCCCCCTCAGGAAATTCACTCCACTGATGCAGCAGGGGCTTTTCAAAATTAGTGGCCTCTGCTCACTTCATTAAGTGGCACATTGAGCCCAATTTTAACAGATGAATACTTTAATGTATGTAACTTGATTAAGTGTTGACAAAATGACTAGAATTGTTTTATTCTATCAGAGTTGAGACATAATTAAAGGTTTATTATTTAAAAACCATTTTGGGGTGTAGTTACTCTTTAAAATATGAATATGAATTAAACCCATGTTACTGTACATCCATGTCAAAATTAAAAAATCAAAAATTGATTACATGTTTACCTTTCTCACTTGGTGCAGATGTTTTCACAGACTTGTCCTGAGGCTCTCCATCTGATGTTGTGCTTCCATCATTCTTCTCTGAGTGTTCAGCATCACCAGGTTCAGTCACTGGATGACACTAAGAAAACAGATGATTTTATTTACCCTTTAGTTCACCAGGTCATTACAACAGAGAAGGTTCTGATGTAACAGATTTAGACTAAACATGTTTCTAGACAATATAGGAGAACAGAGCAATCACTTGTATCCAACAATAACATTGAACTGTCACGTCTGTCCATGTACCATGCAAAGTTCTAAAACCTAGATTAACTATTAGAAATGCTATAATCATCACCCGAAGGTAGATACAGTAAAGTAGATGGTCTTAAATGTCTGCCATACATCAGTGATTTGCTGCAAAAATATAGCAACAATTTTAAATTATGATATTTAAAAGGTGTGGAGCAAATTTCAGATTCTACGCAGAGACTAACCAGTTGTGCGACATTCCAAAAAGAGTAATATTTATAGTTTAAGTAATTTACAAATTCAATTTCTTCATTTTTGGACAGAACCCCAGTATTGTCCAAAATTGAGGAATTAACACCCGCTCATAAGGTTAAGGTCTGATATCTTTGTTATTTAAAGCAGTTCCTCTTCAAGCCAAACTTCTCTGGAAAAACGTGGACATAACTTCTATAGGAAGGAACTTGAAGCCTGTCTTGCTTTGGAGTGATTTATTTATGTTGTGAAACGGACAGACACAAATTTAACTTGTTTGTGACTTTTTGGAAAGTCACACTTTTGAAGGATTTTATTTTTAGCTTTTTTTTCCTTTTTGCTTTGGGAGAAGGAATGTGTACCGAGTGTTTAAATGTACATATTGTATACATTAAAACTCAAGTAAAAATATCTTTTTTATAAATGTTATTATTGTTAATTAACAAAATGAACTGTGTTGAAGTCACTCTCTATAGCATCTAATTTGTAAATTAAGGTGTAAGAGCTTACCTTTAGCTTGATTGCAGATGCATTCTTCTCTGACTCATCTACTGGATGGAATGTGGAAAAAGCAGATTGGACAGTGGATTTTAATCTTACATTTATTGTTGAGTTTTTAATGCTGCATGATTACTATACTTTGACAATATCCAACCTTTATCCATCTATTTTCTAATCCACTTAACCTGCACAGAGTATAGGGTATCTATACCCATTTATCCCATAATAAACTGGCAGATTTATGTGTTGGCCATGTGAACAGTAATATAGGGCTTACATCTATGAAACATACAATTTGAAGCAGCTTTATCAAGACTTGTTGATAAGTTTACAGTAACAGATACAGAACATTCTGGAGACAATCTTAAAATGTATGTTTCAGAACAAATAAAATTATATTGTTATTAAAATAAAATATTTTTTCACGTCAACAAAATTAACCCTTTTGTAGTTTTGGTCTTTAGTCTGTTTGTAACATCACAATTTCAGCAACAATTTTGTTGTGACTTCAGTGTTTTCAAACTTACAAAAATGAAACTTAAGTTGTATTCAAGCACAATTTTCCTTTAAATCTCACCTGTTTGATTTTGCTGAGACACAGAGGAATTGATCCTCTCTTCTTCCTGGGATTTGGGGTCCAGGTGGTCTTTGTCATCATACATCAGTCCACTGTAGCAGTGTGGATCATTTTCAGACACCAAGTCATCTATGTTCTTCAATAATGCTATTATCTCATTTACATCCATCATACTGTTGTTACATGTAAGGTATCTTTTTTCAGCACTATTGGCTTCCAACTCTGTCAATACACTTTCACATTTTTCATCTGACTTATGAGTGACAACTGTCAGTAAATAAGGAAGTGATCCTTTTCCAAAAGTTTTTTCTAGCCACTGCACTCCTGAACTATACTGGCTGATATGCAGACCATTTTGTAACAGTAAGAGAAAGGCATGGATTCCCCTCTTTAATGGGAATTTGTCAATGTTTTGAAGACCAAGCATGTTAATGACATATATGCGCCGACCAAACAAATCATACAGTTTGTGTGAAAATTGTGCCTCATTTGTTTGCACATCACGGTCAAGTAGGAGGTTGTTTGATCCAATCTCAATGGAATTTGTGTCACCAACCAACACAAGTGTGAGATCAGTTGTCACTGAAACACAATAAAGAATAATATCATAATGTTGCAATCACTGAAGCAACACACTTTTTGACATTTTTCTGAAATACAATACAAAATAGGGAAATGGATTAAAGTATTTCTTACATTCTTTGATTTCTCTTGCAACACTCTGACTTGTGCACTCCAGCCTGTCGCTCTCCCCTGCAGTCTGCTCACTAATGTCACTGCTGTTTTCATCATGGACCTCTTTAACTTCATCAGCCTCTCCTGCTGAATGGTCAAAGTAGCCAAATGTGAGGATATTTTTTATTGAGTTTTCATAATTCTCCACGGTGTTTGAAACGTGACTTAAATATAATCTGAAAAACTTGTTTTATTATTATTATTCCTGATGTTCTTAAAGTTCAAAAGTCAATTTCAGAAACTTAATTCCCAGTATATGTATATATATATATATATGTTTAGATGTCACATATTCAAGAAATTATGTTCAAATTCCTAAAATTCATCTAGCTCAATTTAGATGTAAAACTTCATGTTGAGTCACTGAGACTGAGATTGCTCAAAATGCCTTGGTTAAAGATGGATCTATTCAGAAGAACTGGATACTGCGTTCCAAGATATCACCCCAATCATTTCTATGAAGGTTGCTCACTGGGCACATACACAGAAAAAGGGTCCGACCCAATACCCACACACTGCGAGAAGCCACCTCAGGGAGCAAACAAGTATTCGTACAGAACCTTCAACAACTTGCTTAAACTCTGGTGCTTTCATGATTTGTCACTTTAATATGCAATTCAGAACTAAGCTGTTGTACCGTTGATTTGACTCACTGCTTATCAGGTAACAGTCATCTCATCAGTTTATCAGGTCTCTCATACCAACTACACAATAGATAACTCTGCATCATGCATTCAAATCATTCACTGGCCATAGCTTTGTGTACTAGTTTCCCTTTCACTCTTGTGTCTTGTCTGCAAAATGTTGTAGTGTTTAGGACTTGTGGCTGTAGTATTAGTAATAAATGTGTATGTAACTAAAGTGAACTTATCGATGTTTTCTTGTGCTTGCATCTCAGTCACTTAACCTTAAAAAGACAATACTGAAAACTCCAAAGAGAGGAATTCAGAACACAGAAATTCAGACAGATGAATTTGTAATTAAAATATTTCAGTGCTGTAAATTCAGAGGTATTTAATGTTCAACATTAGATATTCACTTGTTTATAAAATTAAAGTCTGTATGGCTATTTTCTGCCATATTCACCTTTCTTATGTGATGCAGTTGGTACTTCAACTGTGATTTCAGACTCTCCTGACGTTGTTTCATTGTTCCTCTCTGAGTGTTCAGCTTCACTGGGTTCATCCACTGGATCACACTACAGAACAGATGATTTGTTTTACAATAAATTCCTCAGGTTAGACCCACTGACAACATGAATCCAAGAAAACAGCATTTAGATAAATAGAGATAATATAACAAGTTGAGGATCAACAACGTGCAATGTTGTCACATTTAAGAGAGTGATAAAACAAAAATAAAGTCTGTTAAGGGAGTCATTGAATCAAAACCTTTTCAGTTTAAGATGAAGATAAAATAAAGTATCTCATATCTTTCTGAAAACGTAGATGTACAAATGTACTACCAAAAAAACTTCCTGTGAATAAAGGTTTTGGATAGAAAGAACTTGGAACTGTCCTAAATGCAGCTGTATGATGATGACAATAATGCCTTTACCTTGACTTCAGTCTCACTCTTCTCTAACTCCTCCACTGCAGTGCAGGCTAATGTAGGAAAAACAGAAAACTCATGATGAGTTTCAAAATCATAATGTTTGGTTAGTTAGCTACCTGAGGTTTATTAAACTTTATTTTCAAAACTTTAAATTACCTTTGTCGTTTGCCACAGGTGGATTTTCAAATTCGACTTCAGGCTCCCCTCCGGCTGCTGTGTTGTCATGGTCCTCTGTCTCCATCTTATCTGTTCCTCATTCTTTACAGAGTAACAGGACAAAGTCACAAACACAAATACTGAAATAAAATATTTCTGTAGGTGTGAATTGCCTTTCAAGCTGACTGGACAGAGTATTAGATAAAGACAAGGACTATACCTAACATATAACTCATCTTGGTGAACATGCTGAATATTTCACTGAAGGTGAAAAAAGTCCAAATTTTGCGATGTGGAAAAGAAACATCGTTTTCCATTTTTCCTGTCTCCTTTTTCAATGAGTGGACCAAGAGCTGAGTTATTATTTTAGGCATATCAGTAAGACATGAACATTAATTACAAGGTATATTAGCCACAGCTTGTCCAACATGATTTTTTGTAATAAAATTTCTGTCAGCCAGGGATGTTTCTAGGATTTGATGACATTCAGAACTTAGCCTGGACCTCTGTAGGTGGGTCCATTCTTCCCCAGATTTTTTTTTTTTGATAAACAAGCTCTATTTTGATTCTTTTTTATGCACTCTGGGACCTTGTTTACATTCAAAGTACATGTCTTAATCACTGAAAAATTGAAATTTGTACCTCAAAATCTATTGTTTACCTTTCAGATTAATTATGCTAGTACTAATTAGTATTGGTAGTACTGGTATAGAAGCAGAATACTTCACAACTGCTATCATTAAACATATATTGACATGCTACAGTAAATGAATAATAAAAAAAAAATTTGCACACACACGCACGCACAATTTTCAGATCCAGTTCATGCAGTGTAGTGCTGCACTGTTCACTTTCTCTCCAGTGTTTCCTGTAGTTTTTTTTTCAGGGGGTGGGAGGCCCCCTAACTAGCGTACTAGTTTTGTCGAGGGGCGGCCGTATCACGGATAGGGATACATGGTGTCGACAGTGTAATCATAGATGCATACAGTAAGGCGGTTGTCTGTATCACCATATTTCTCTACACTGAGCTGAAATGAAACGAGTGCATATAAATTTTAATTAGGGCCTGAGCCCAAAGGGCTTAATTTGATAAAATGTAAAAATGAACCCCCAAAGTGCCAATTCAATTATTCGTGTCATCAAGACCTATAAATCATACACTGACACCCCTGAGTTATTAAAAACTTTGTAATAACTCGAATGGTTTAGATTTAGTGAGCCCTGAAAGTTATTGTGCGACATCACACCTTACAATGTAAACCAATGGGGAGGCAATCTCTGGGCATGGACTTTGTGCCAAACTGGGGCGTCTGACGTCTAAACTATAAGTCCGACCACTTTCAAACCTGTATCAATGGATTCGCCATGAAAATTCCTACAAAAAATGTGATTTTTATGTAGGATTTGGCCAAAGTCAAGGGATTTATTAGGGCCTGAGCCCAAAGGGTGAAGACCCTATTGTTTTTTGTGTGTTTCTTTCTTTCTCGTTATGCCACTTTAACTCTAAATTTGACCCCCTAAACAAGCTCAAAAACTCACCAAATTTGGCACGCACATCAGGTCTGGTGAAAAATTTGATAAAATGTAAAAATTAACCCCCGAAGTGCCAAAATGTGCTTGAGAGCGCCACATATGTATCTAAAATGGCCGCCACAGCCCGTAGGAATGTTGTAGAGAGATCAAACCAAAACTCAATTATTCATCTCATCAAGCCCTACAAATCATATGCTGACACCCCTGACCTAAATCTAACAGGAAGTCCGCAATCTCAATTTCAAAATACGATTTTGTGTCAATTTTGGACCTTGAATAAACAATATCTCCTCCTAGGGCGTTAATGCTATCGGCTTCAAACTTTAATACATGACTTATCACACTGTGTTGAACAAAAGTTATTAAAAACTTTGTAATAACTCGAACGGTTTAGATTTAGTAAGCCCTGAAAGTTGGAGTGCCACATCACACCTTACAATGTAAACCAATGGGGAGGCAATCTCTGGGCATGGACTTTGTGCCAAACTGGGGCATCTGGCGTCTAAACTATAAGTCCGACCACTTTCAAACCTGTATCAATGGATTTGCAACGAAAATACCTACAAAAAAATGTGATTTTTATGTAGGATTTGGCCAAAGTCATGGGATGTATGAGGATATTTCACAAGACGATCACTCTGAAAACCTTCCTTCCAGCTGAGAGGGAGAGAGAGAGAATGGGAGGGGGGGGATGGGTAAAGTCAACATCTACTGCCTGTGACAGAAGCCCTTGGACTGCACCACACTCCACTTACTTAATGCTTCTACATATCTGACAGCAGTGTTCAATCCTTACTTTTTCTCAAGGAGTACATGTGCTCCTAAATGAAAGAAATTAGGAGCATACATATAACTTTAGGAGCACACTGAAAAATGTTCAAGTAACAGTTTCTTAAAGAAAACAATCCATTACATACATATTTACAATTTATCACATGCTTTCCTGTAATCTTTGCAGGACTAGTTCTTGTCAAACAAGCTCTTATTTCCTCTGTGGTTTAGTTGGACAGGAAGTCACACC
Organism: Thunnus albacares; assembly: GCF_914725855.1. Lineage (NCBI taxonomy): Eukaryota > Metazoa > Chordata > Actinopteri > Scombriformes > Scombridae > Thunnus > Thunnus albacares. Next base: position 28,215,897 of record NC_058122.1, read on the forward strand.
TGACAACACCCTCTGCAAAGCTCTGAGAGACTCAGACACAAAGAAGAAAAACTAGAGAAACAGAAGAAGCAAAGCAATAATCTTTATAAACATTATTACTGTATTTGTTTGAAGATTTCCTCTTTATCATTTCCCACCAAGAGAAGACTTATTGTATCTTTGATTTGTATGATCTTAATAAGTACAAATCTCTCTTGTCATTTTTCAGACTGCCAGGGTGTTGCATCCATTGATCTTACTTCTCTTATTACAGTCATGGGGAGGTAATTTCAATGAAACATGCTTGAGTAACACATGGATGTGTGTGAATGTGCTGGAAATCAAAGAACATAATTCAGCTTCTGACAAACAAACAAACAAATCCTTTTCATGTAAACACAATGAATAAGATGAAATTTTAAAAAATGACATGAATGTAATACTGACATCAAAACTAACATTAAATTATAAAAATGATCATTAATTTAACAAGAAAGGCTGGTTAGAGTCTACAGTTAAGCAGCTCTGTGAGGCTGCACTTCAAAACACCAAGTGAGGTTTCCAGTGTGAATTCAGTTGAAAAATGAAGATACACAGAGTTGCCAGTTTATTTTAACTATGACCAGATTAGCCTGCATTAGTCTGTACAGATCAATTTTATGTTTGCCTGTTATTGACTAATTGAATATTATGTTGTTCAGAAGCTTTAACTTGTGTAATTTTAAAATACCATCTGAATAAGTGGTACATGTATATACAACTTTTTTTCAGAGCTCCAGAACAGCTCAACAGAGATTTAACATTTAAAAATTAAAGGAAAAAATGTTTTGTAGTGATGAGGTGAAAGGGTCTCTTCAGATAAATGTAATGTCTGAAAAGATGAAAATCTCAAACTCAGTCAATCTTACAATCAGATACCATGAGAGAGACAAGAGTTCATTCCTACGCTCACTTTTCAAATGTCATTTAGTTTCTCTTTCCGTTCGTCTGCAGCTGCTGAGATAAAATGTCACACTGGTTGTGGTTAGAAAAACGCAAGGAAGTCAAAGAGTGAGAAACAGCATGTTGAAAGCAACTGACTTCACCTTATAACTGTCTTCAGTGTATCATATACAGTATAATGGCTGAGGGCTTTTTTATTCCTGATTGAATGATGACATATTTGTTAGTTTTCTTTTAACTATTTTGAATTCACAGAAGTTCAGGATGATTCACCTGACTGATGGACAGTTGTTCAGAGCTTTGCTTTTCCATCACACCATTATTTATTAAGGCCTGAGCACAGAGTTATGAGGGGCTGTTAGGGACATTATTAGGGACTGAGCCCAAAAGGCAGAGGACCCCATTGTTAGAGCCTGAGCCCCAAAGGGGCAAAGACTCTCTTGTATCTGTTCTGTTTCTTTCTTTCTTTCTTTCTTTCTTTCTCTTGACCCCCTAAACATGCTCAAAAACTCACCAAATTTGGCATGCATATCAGATCTCTTGAAAAATATGATAAAATGTAAAAATTATCCCCCAATGTGCTAAAATGTGCTCTATAGTGCCACCTATGTATCTAAAATGGCGGCCACAGCCCGTAGGAATCTCGTAGAGAGATCAAACCAAAACTCAATTATTCGTCTCATCAAGACCTACAAATCCTATGCTGACACCCCTGACCTAAATCAAACAGGAAGTCCGCAGTGTGCGGACTTCTCTCATATTTAAACTCTGTGTGTGTGTGTGTATGTAAATCACAATTTGTGTTTTTAGGGGTGTTCAGTTATGGCAAAAATCATAATCACAATTATTTTTGTTCAATATTTAGATCTTGATTATTTAACATGATCACTGTCATTTTTGCCAGTTGCAGATGTTGATATATGCACATATTTTTTCCACTTGGCTGAGAAGACTATTATACATGCAATCATATATTGTACTAATGATCAAGAAAGACTATAGCCAATATGAGGGAAGAACTTTAATGCTGAGCTACTGAACTCCAGTATTCCTGAGTTCTTCCTTCATATATTGTCTTTCTTGATCATAGTATAATCTATGCTTGCATGCATAATAGCCTCCTCAGCCAGCTGGTAAAAATATGTGCATATATCGGCAGCGGCAATCGGCCACAATGAGTTGGAAATATCAGCATATCAGATATCGGCAAAAATCTAATGTCGTGCAGTTAAAAGTCTTTACATTCCTAAAAATAGACTTGATGAAAATTAGGAAATTAATTTGTTTTACACACAAACTCATCAAGGGTTTTCAATTTACTAATTGAAATTCAAGTGAATGGGCACAAAGCTTGCATAGTTTTTATGACACAGGTGTGAGCAAGGCAGCCATGTCTCACCCTGCAGAAAATTCTCATCCTCACATTATTGAGATCTGATGTTTCACCATGACAGAGGAAGTTGCTATAACTTTATTGTAAATGCTCCAGTCTGCACCAAACTTTACATGGTTGATAAGACTCCCGGCCTGAACACGTCTACATGACAATATTCCATCAGTGATGTAAAGCAGCCCCAACAGCGGGCAAAATAGTAGACAAAGGAAGTGATGTTTATCTCCTTCTTGCACTGTCTGAAAACAGCCCGGCTTTTCTAACTATTTACTCCATTGTGTTTTGTCTGATATTATAATTTGATGCTGCACATTTTAATGTCATAATTCATCCTCTGAAATCTGACTCATCGATCTCTCATGAAAGCGGCTCCAATCTTCCTGCTAACTTCAGCACGGAGGGTTGGTTTGATTTCACCACCCGCGTAGCAGGAGCTGGCAGTGATTTGTTGGTTCGTGTTAACAGTCGTCTCCGTGTCTCATATGAGGTTACAGTGTTCAAACATTAAACAAAACAAGTGCTCCTAGAAGCTACAACAGAGACTGTAGTAGGAAACCAGTCTGAGCCACTAACATCTGTAAAGTGATGAAAGTCTGAGTAAGTTACGTTATTTACGAATTTCTGAATTTGAGAGGTGGCTAAACGGCGTCACACGCATTATGTTTTTTGTCAAGCTTCACATAGGCTTACATACAAAATTATACTCACGGCTCCACTCAAAACGTTCAGGGCTTAAGCCCCGGCAAATTTACCTGGCAACGCCGATGGTCCCTACCAAAAATAAAACCAAATTTAGGCCCCTATTACATAAGTTAAACTATTTAGCCCAAACTTAAAAAAAGGAACAATATAGTTTGATAGTATCCTCTTTTTGGTATGGTCTGCACCCTCCACGGTAATATTGAAATGAAATCACAAGTTAAAGTAGCTCAGCTCTAACTGTAACATAGTTCTAACTCAAGATTTCCCCGAAACACACACAGACAGTGCACACATTACTTAGTTATTTTCTTGTAACCATTATTGTGAAAATCTATAAATAAATATAATCTTAAAACATCATCACACAAGTAAGTTTAAGGAAAGTTATTATGGTCTGCACCCTCCATGGAAATTTGGAAATGAAATCACAGCTTTAGAAAGTTCTGCAGAACACACTACTCCATCTTCCCTCAAACTTCCAACTGGTTGTTACCCCCTTACTTTATAACCTCAAAAGTCTTTACACAAAACAACTATAACAATGTTAAATAAACTCACCATTGTTTCATGTTTTCATAGCTGTGCCTGTTCTGTGTAGATGACAGTTATCAAATGGAAACATATACGCATATATATATCTTTCATCTCTGGGTGTGCTCCTCACAAACCTCTCATATCCGCTTGGTGAGGTGAAGACTTCAGCATGTGCATTTCTTGTAAATCAGTAAAAACAAGGGAAAGTGAAAGTAGCACAGCTCTAACTGTAACATAGCTCTAACTCAGGATATCCCCGAAACATTGTGACAGTACCATTAATGCTAAATTAAACATTCAGTTAGTGGAGTTTGTGTTTCACATAACATGACAAGAAAGGTGATAAACACAGTTAATGGAGGTACAAGATCAGGTTTTATGGGTTTAAATATATTCTTAGATGGAATTGCTAAAACTGATTTCAAACGATCTCACCATTCTAAATGTTACCGTTGAGATCTGAGTTGCCAGGTTTATGTGTTTCTGTGAAAAGTGGCTAATTATGAGTGACAGAGCAGGACAAGGGTGATACGCGACTTAATCAAGCAACCCTCAACTTCAAGTTATATTCAGTGTCGACTAGCTGCAGCTTGGCAATAGGCCTTGTAGTAGAGTTGGTGATGAATGAATGGTAGTGAATCTGAAGCTCTGTAAATTCTATTGACACAGTCAGACATTCAAACCAAAACTGCTGAAATTCCATGCAACGTGACCTAAATTGACACGGGTAAAATGCAGTTCCTTGTTTAGAAACTAGTGAACTAATTAGACTAATTTTTCATATTGTAGGCTGATAAAGACTAAGACCTTCAGGGGCAGAACAGAAAGAGACAGCATCCGAGTTGCAAATGACTTCATTGTTTGCTATTTCAGTTCTCCTTGGCCAAGTACTTCAATAAACATTTTCAGCTTCAGGACATCAAAGGCTCGTGTCCATTTCTCTAAACCGAGGTGCTGACCATCGCTCAAAATATCCACAACAAGCTCTACCTCAGGATTTCCCGGAAACCTCGTAACAGTACTAATAACACTAAAAAAACATGAATCTGTTAGTGGAGTTTGGCTTTCACATAACAATATAAGAAAGACAATAAACACAGTTAATAAAGGTACAAGGTCAGGTTTTATGGATTTAAATATATTCTTATGCCTACCATACACTAAAAGACTTTTAAAAGACTAAAATTTGACACCCTCTCATCTAAAGACATCAGTCACTGACCTTTTAGTCACAGACTAAGATTTTGCAAAGACTGGGGATCTTGCAGAGTCACTATTTGCAAGACTACAACTAGATTCCTTTTGAGATTATTTCCCATCCTGCTCCTGGTGAAACTTGCAAGAAGAAAAATTGTTGAACAATGGAGAAACAGAAACAGAAGCTGCTCTTGTGTGTGCATCGGTTTGTTCTGAAAAACCAGCCAAAAGAAAATGTTAATTATGTCAATCATTCATAATTCAATCATGTGTGGAAAAGCAGTAAATACACTGTAGACATACAGCAGCTGACAGAAAGAGGAGATCAGAATATACAGAGAAATATTAGCTTTTTCAGGATGAATAAATGTTAATGTAACTTGTAAAAAGGGAAGCTAAAGGGCAACAAGAATGCTGAACTTTCAGGTTTCATCAGGACTCATTAATAACACCATCAATTACATCATGTTTAATCAGGAAAGTAGTTTAAAAACACGCAATCATTTACTGCATACTGCTGTTAGAAACTGGGTACAATCAGCCACCATCAGTAATCAATACAAACACACATTATTAGGCTGTAAACTATTAATCAAACCAATAACTAACAGCAGTCAACGTCACACAACCTTATCATACTTTAGCAGTTACCTGGTGTTTCTGTAGTGGTGACAAAACATTAATAAATATACATATTAGTAGTTTGAATTAAACTGATGCTCCTGTGATCTCTGCCAAACTCCCTTTAAGAAATATGACATTAGCATTTCCAAAAACACATAACTCTAGAAACACAAGAGAAAAGGCGTCATATGTCGACAGTCAATTCGGCATCAATATAATCGATAAAGATAAACTGTATTTCCGTACAAACTTTACAATTTGGATTTTGTTCGCTCAACTCGCCACCAGCCTCCGTTGGTTAGCTGCAGTACTTTAGGAAGAGAAGGCGGTGGGAATGAGAGGAGAACAGTTACAAAAATTAAAATTTCTCAGTAAAATTCGTGCTGGTTGGTGGATCAGATACATGCCAAATTAAACACAGACTCATAACACTGTTCATTCAAAATTTATCGTGTGTGTGGCGGTATTTCAGTTTTTTCAGTCGTTACGGTAACTATGCTGCTTCCCAGTTGCTGCTGGGGACAGCGCACCTTCACTATTTGCATGAGCCAAGACTAAAGACTATTATACATGTTTGAGTTTATCGGAATGTCAAAACGATCATGAAAACGAACATGGTAAAACTCATGATTTTATTGCCACATTAGAAATTTGTCTCTGACAGTGAAATCATTTGAAAAGTCGTCTGGTGTAAGGCCAGCATTAGATGGGATTGCTAAAACTGATCTAAAACAATCTCGCTGTTCTGGAATGAGAGAGAGTTGCTATAGAGATGAGCTCCTGAATGCATCTCAAACTTGGATCTAAGCAGTGGGACATTTTGCAAAATAACCTTCAAATAATCTTCAGAAAATGCTCTAAAGAAGAGGTAACAGCATAATTCAGCAAGAACAGAAGAGGAAATATCATCTTTGGATATATTTTTTAAAACAAAACAACTAGCTAGCTGTGAACTGCTACCTGCTACCTGCCACTGTTACCAACATTCCAAAGGAGAAACTGCACTTAGAAAGCTAACAGAAGAGTTATTTTGTGAAGATAAGAAGAAGAAATGAAGGGGTCCTTGTTGGTGGTATTCTCTCTCTCAGTCTCCATTTACAGCAGCCTCTCCTAGTTCCAACTATGTAGTGTCTTTGTTCATGTCTACGTCTTCATCTGTGTCATTGTGTGGAGTGCAAAGTCATGTTTGGATTGACTACAGAACAGTTTATTTAGGTAAGTTCAGTTGTCAATGAGACTTTGGTTCTTCCTTGAAAAGGACCTCAATTCGCTTTAGGAGGCATATTTTCTTATTTTCCTGCAGTAATAGAGTTGTTTAATCAAATGAAATGTCTAAGCAATGATCGCAAATTACTTAACAACATGCAACACCTGATATTTAAATATAATATCAGCTGATGTTAGTTTTGTCCAGTGAAGTTGTTTTCAATTGTGTGACATTTAAAATGTTTAAACCATGAATAAATGGTAAATAAACCATGAAACTACCGGTTTCATATTCACAACCGTCCATCACAGACTCCAGTCATCAATGCGTACACAGTTTGAAGTTGGGGGTTGCCATGTAATCAAGTTGAGTATCCCCCATATCCAGCTTATCAATCGTTATTATATTTAACTCACTTTTCACAGAAAACACACAAACCTGGCATCTCTGCAGAGATCTTAACCATTAACATTATGTTAAGTTAAAATGGCTAGTCAGTGGTTACAGAGCTGAGTAGTTTTTAGCAGATTTTTAAATTTGGTTTTGAACGTACTGATGGAACTGCAGCTCTTCGTATCATCAGGCAGGACATGCCACTGAGTTGTGGCTGTCACAGAGAAAGCTGATTGTCCAAATGCAGTGCAAAGAAATAGTACAATCCAGTATAGAGGATATTCTGGAGGATCTAATAGAATTTACTGAGTGAGTTTACACACAGTCTAAGGTTGTTTTTTTCCATCTGTGAGAATGGGTAAAAAAAAAAGTTTTGGCATGTGAAAATGTATTTATTTTTTGTCAGGATTTGAGGTGTTTGTTGTAATACTTATTTCAGCCACAACTGACCACTCTAAACACAAGGTACATATATTGTGTGTTTGCAAGTTATTAAACATTACTGTCATGTCTTTATTTTGGCTGTATTTTAATCAGCACTAATCTGCTGTTAGCGTTAGCTACACTGACATTGGCTGTTAGCCCACTAGCTAGTAGGCTAACATATTGTTCATGGCTAACCGCTACAACCTGGGTTAGTTAGTTAGTTAGTTAGTTAGTTAGTTAGTTTACTGTAACGTCAGTCATGGTAACGGTGTCACCCCTTATGAGTGGGATGTTTTACAAATAAAGATTTTTTTTAACAAAAATGTATGAGTGGGACATTTGGACACTTGCTAAGGGAATAGGATAACTTTGTAAGCTACATTTAATGATAGCTATACACAAGAGAATAAGCACTCTGGATACATTTTGATGTTAGCTATTTAAATTAGTCAGGTTATTATTCAATTTTACGAAATAGAATTGGATGTTGTTTATTGAATATTGCAATTATAGTACATTGCTTATCCTTAATAAGTCCTTCAGTTGACAAATGAATCATTGGTACTTATACAGTTGGTTCTCAAACCTTTTCATGTCAGGGACCCCCAAATTTATACGTAACTATCTGAACAGACAGTTGTTAGATATAGTGTAGTATAGAATTCCATAACTGTCTGTACTGTAGGTGGGGAGAAAACTGTGGAGAGTGACACATCTGATCAGAATAGTCATTCTTATACATTGTGCTAATTTGTTGTGAATAGAATATTAGTAAAGTTAAACTACTCCCCATTTTTATGGGGACCCCCTCAATGACCCCTTTGGGTCACCAGACCCCTATTTTCTATATCACCCTTGAGGTCAGGTAGCTCATTTTTGTTGTTTAATATTCCAGAGGGAAGTCCAACATTTTACTTGTAGGTCCAACAATTCCTAGAGGTGTAATCCACATCGATGAAGTAGGAGGCCATGTAAGGTTAATAAGCTTTGTTTATTTATTCAATGAATAAAATACTTAAGTAACAGCAACTATGACTCTGAATGATGCTGTCTTTTTTCACAGAGGGCAGAATGAGACCTACACACTGTTGGGGAAAAATCCAAACCGGATCAGCTGTGCGAAGGTAAGGTGTTATAAAGTATGACCCAAACTGTCCCAAACTGGAGCAGTGAACTACACTTGAAAGTTCTCAGAGAGAAAATAAGAATATGCTGTTAGTCTTACTTGAATGCCTTTATATGTAATACAGTAATGATTGTACAACATGCAAAGCATTAAAAAGACCCCATTTCAGCTCACTCTTTCAATACATTATGATTATGCTTCTCACTTTAAGTAGTGGATTTTCTCTTTTATGTTTTTTACTTTTAGACCCTTCCTTGCCATAACATACAATATAAGATTATTGCAGATTGGAGTAGAGTCATTTCATCTGAATAAATCATTCTCTCTCTTGATAAAATCTATAGGAAAAATACAGTATGCACAACTCAAAGGTCCAAGCATACCTGAAGGTTCCACTGGTGGAACTTTTCTAGCCAAAAGGAAGTCATGACAGTACATGTTACATAACTTGCTAACACACAATATATGCACCTTGTTTTTAGAGCGTATGGAGAAATTAAAACTCACCTGGAAGAAAACATGAATGCTTTCAGTCCTATTTAGAACATGGGGTAGAGGTACACTTGTTCTCTCTTGTGGCAGAAATGAGTATTACAACAATAAACACTTGAAATCCAAACAAAAAAAAATGTTTTCACCTGCCAAAACTTTTCACCCATTTTTACAGACAAAAGAAAAACTTTGAAAAATCATCCTGGCAAAACCTTTTTTTCACCTGTTCTTAAGTCATAAACACAGGAGAGAAAAAAATAATTTAGATCAGACTTAGAAATTGCATGTCCAGAAATATTTTTCTTCTCACTTGCCTTTCAGGGCTTCCGTATAAATGTTTACATATTTTGAATGTACGTATATAAATTTAATCTCTGCATAATGAAGCAAAAATACAACAGCACTTTTATACCGATATGTTTTTGTCCGTATCATGTTTGTGACATTGTAAAGATCCTAAAATTGTAAATATATTTTCCTGGATGTTGCAATAAAGATATAAATATTTTTATCTTACTGTTTTTTATTTTTATAATATTTTTTTGTTGTTATAATAGTTGCAGTTAATCATTCATTTAAGCTGTTCCTGATATCTAAACTGATGAGCTGAAGTTGATGAGGATTACATTGTCATGAGTAATAAATATGGAACAAGTACTCACAAAAATATGTTTTGGAAACAGTTACCACAACTCAAAAAAAAAAAAAAAACGTCTAATTTATAAAAGAAACTAACAGGTTACAAACTTACTTTTCCTCTAGACCTACCAAAAATAAAACAGTTACTACTCTTGAATCCTTTTCATTACAGTCATGATCAAAGGTTACGCTTTTTAAGAAAATGTTTAAGAAGTCAGACGTCTAACATTTACAGAGGCACAAATTTAGTTAAAAAAAAAGTTTTATCTCAGCTTTTTAAAAGTTGTCTTCCTAATTTTAGCTTACTGCTCTTTTTCATATGCACTCCTGTTACACCATGAGCAACTTTGCTGCAGTGATTTTGGGATCTTAAAACGGTTTATACAGATTTACACAAAAGTTGGGTGTTTTTTTTTTTTTTGCATTTTTATGCATCTTTGCACAAAAATGACTGTGTGGACACACTGTGGATTTTTTTTACACTGAAAGCACATTTGAAGGATCTTTTAATAGCCAGTATGAACAGGAGGAATGATTACAGCAAGGAAAACCTCTTTCACTGTTAATATGGACACCTGACTGCTGGTTTAACACACAGTTGAAAAACTGAGAACCTGTCCTTGAAGGTTGAGCAACGATTCAAAATAAGATTCAAGCTTTGCCCAGTTGGTGATCCAGTTTGAGCTCTGGGAAGATGAGACTGAACAACCATTTAATTACATAAATCACAGTCCCTTTATGAGACCACATAGCCTGCAATATGTAGTTCAGGTGTAAAGAATGGAATTACAGTAGATGAATCGGACTTAAAGGTTGACTGAACTGGGATCCATCAGGATGGAGTAGTGGCAGAGTCTCAGTGATGGACAGTGGAAGAAGTACTCAGATCCTTTACTGAAGTAAAAGTACCAATACAGAAAGAAATATTCCATTACAAGTAAAAGTCCTGCATGAAAAGAAGTACATAAGTATTATGAGCTTGATGTAGTTAAAGTATCGCAGTAAAAGTACATAAGTATTATGAGCTTGATGTAGTTAAAGTATTGCAGTAAAAGTACATAAGTATTATGAGCTTGATGTAGTTAAAGTATTGCAGTAAAAGTACATAAGTATTATGAGCTTGATGTAGTTAAAGTATTGCAGTAAAAGTAGTGGTTTGGTCCCTCTGACTGATATATTATTATATATGACATCATAGAGCAGCATGTTACTGTTGTAGCTGCTGGAGGTGGAGCTAGTTTACACTACTTTATATACAGTTAGCCAGTTTAGTCCAGTGGTTCCCAACCTAGGGATCAGGCCCCTCCAAAGGGTCAGCAGATAAATCTGAGGGGTCGTGAGATGATTAATGGGAGAGGAAAGAAGAAAAAACAAAGTTCTGATACACAAATCTGTTTTCAGTTTTTGGACTTTTTCTCTAATCTTTGATTTTTGCTGAAATATTGGATCATTTGAACATTTATTGAAATGAAAGCATGTGAGAAGTTTAGAGGGAAAAATCACTATTTGGTGGAGCTGTTAACAACTCATAGACATGTGAAATGTGACCCCGACTACACACTGCTTTTTGTAAGACGTCAAAAGCCAAAAAGGTTGGAAACCACTGGTTTCATCTTTAACAATGTGTTGTATTTTAAAAGCTTGTTATATTATCCATTGTGTCAAATCTGCATCTGAAATAGAGAAGAGATGGAAGTGATTGTTCAGGTGTTTCTATGGGACGTCTCCTCACACAGAGAAAGTGTGTTTTAATAAACCATTAAAATCAGGTGGTGTGTAGGCATCATATCACTCTGGATGGAGGCTGAAACTTTTCTCTACATTTGGCAGAAACTGCTGAGAGGTTGGAGCCAGAGCGTCATGTATATTCATAGTGCTGCAGGTGAAACCTGCTGAGTCATTGTAAAGTCTGACCAAAAAACACACACAACACAGTCATCGTCACAGGAGGAAAACAGAAAGTTCATTCTCAAGTTTATTGTTGGATACAAAAATTCTACAGTGTCAGAAAAGGATGCAGTGAACTCACTAATGTGGAGTCTGTCAGCCTCAGGGGGAGCCTCACTGTGAGCTTTCAGTCGTTTGAATTGCTCTTCGTCTGCAAGCTGCTGCTCCAGTAGCAATTTTTAAAAAAATGTATAGAACCACCTACAGGTGAAATTGTATCAAACGCTACAGACTTGTTTAGCATCCCCATCTGTACAACTTTGCTGAATCTGGTAACCATGGAATATTACATTTAAGAGATATGGCAGTTAATAAACAGTATGTTGGTGTTTCACTAATGGCCACAAGGTGGGTCTGTTGGTGCTATGATTCAGTATATCATGCAGTTTCTCATGGAGAACTTGTGTGCTGAGTTTCATTTTATTAAAGGCAACAAAATTGCAGAAATATCATGTTATAATATTACAGTAGTGCCCCCTGTGGGTAGAATTGTATCAAACATTACACAGTTATGCAGTGTGGCTGTATGCACAACGTTCCCAAATTTGGTTGCAATCCAATTCAGTATTGAAGAGTTGTGGTCCCTTTAGTGCATCAGGCCATGCCTTGAAAAGTTTGGTAAACAATTACAGACAAATGGTAAGTGATACCAAAAAACAAACACATAAGTTTTGTTTGGGGTCCTCTAAATATGGTATGTACCAATTTTGGTAAAGATTAGATAAAATACAGTTGTACTCATAAGTTTACATAACCTGGCAGAATTTGTAAGATGTTTACCACTCATAGTGTTTATGGTTGTGACCAAAAAGTTCAATTTTGATCTCATCACTCCAAATGACTTTGTTCCAGAAGTTTTGAGGCTTGTCTAGGTGCTGTTTTGCAGATTGTAAGTGGGATGTTTTGTGGCGTTGGTGCAGTTTCTGGCAATTTGACTGTGCAGCCCATTTTTGTTCAAGTACCTCATTATTGTGCATCTTGAAGCAGCCACACCACGTTCTTGCAGAGGATTCTGTATTTCAGCTGAAGTTACATGTGGGTTTTTTTTTTTTGCACCCCGAACAATTTTCCTGGCAGTTGTGGCTAAAATCTTTGTTGGTCTACCTGACCGTGGCTCGGTGTCAGCAGAACCCCTAATTCCTAATTTCCACTTCTTTATCAGAGCTTGAACACTACTGATTGGCATTTTCAAATCTTTGGATATCTCTTTATATCCTTTTCTTGATTTATAAAGTTCAACTTCCTTTTCTCAACGGTCCTTTGACAGTTCTTTTGCCTTCTCCATTGCTCAGTATCCAGTAAAGTCAGAGCAGCCCTGGATGAAATGTGCAGGGGTCTCTTAAGAGCTGAGAAATTCATTGACACTAATTGCAAACAAAGAAGTCACAGATGTGGAAACTTACCCTTCATAGCCATTTAAACCTGTGTGTGTCAACATGTGTGTATATTATCAGGACATACATTCTATGTATGTAAACTTTCAGGGCCATTTGGGTGAATTCAGTTATCATTATGATTTAAAAAGAGCACAATTATGTGAAAATAAATGGCTTCACCTGACCACTAACCCTAAATAAAAGTTTTAAGCACGATCTGTCATATTTTCCAAATGGCCAATTTTTCACAAATTCTGCCACTTATGAGCACAACCATATGTACCAACAGAAGCAAAATATTCTCCCCCCAAAATCCAAAATTTTTCCAGGTGCAAATGGGTGTGGCCTATATCAGTTGAATCAGTTTCATCCAAGGAATACACTGTGCAAATATTGTTTTGCCACGCCTCACGATTCATGAGTTATTAGACTAAATGTAAAACATGAAATTTGAATAGTTTAGCACTCTTAGTTTTTGAGATATCAACTTTAAAACATTCCTCCCACAGAGTTTCCATTATAAATTTTAATACTTTAAAAGAAAAATTACAAGTTACAATAAACTAATAGCATACACCTCCTTAAGAAGATGTAGTTTGGCATTTAAACTAATTTTGCATGACAAACAATACAGAAGTAGATAGATGCCAAAAAACAGGGAAATAATAACTTGCATGTGCATTTTCTGAAGAAAACAGCCCTCACACATTTTTAAATCTTTAAATCATTTTTAAGTCTTTTAGTGCCACCTACAGGTGAAATGGTATTGAATGCTTGTTCAGCATCCCCATGTGTTCAACTTTGCTGGATTTGGTTACCATGGAATATTACATGAAAGAGATATGGCAGTTAATAAGTAGTATGGTGGTGTTTCACTAATGAGGTGGGGCTGTTGGTGCCATGCTTCAATACATCATGCAGATTCCTTTGAAAAACTTGTTTACCAAGTTTCATTTCATTAAAGACAACAAAAACATAATACATAATAAAAACATCAAATCATAATAAAAAGATCAATATAATAGATAAACATATGTATAATATGAAAATATTTGTTTTTGTTGTTGTTGTTTGTTTGTTTGTTTTTTCAATCAGCCTGCATGGATCACCTGCCACATGTGGACTAGATTGCATTTGTACAACGGTAAATCACTACACTCATACATGTTACCTAAAATTGTGATCATGAAACACACATTTGGGACAAATTTCTCTCCATAAAACTGATCTATAAACACAACAGCTTCACAGACATTAAAATTAAAATATTTTAGCACAAATGAACTATTGAAGTATCCTTTTTTGTGAATACCAACCGACAATAAATCATCCATGAATAGGCTATAGTTTAAAAATAATTGAAAACTTAAATCAATAAATCAAACTTTACTTGTGCAGCATCTTTCCTGCAGGTTAGTACAATTAAAATGCTTCTCAGATGGCTGACAAGCTGAAAAACAGAACAAATGTAAACAGTAAGAAAATTTGAGATTAATGAACACAAGAAATAAAAAGATTAGATTAGATTATTAGATTGAACTTTATTGTCATTGCACACAATACAAGCACAATGAATATGCAGTTTTGCATCCAACCAGAAAGTGCAAATCATGATATAATCATGAAATATATACAGATAATAAAAAGAAGGTGCTGACAAGGCAATATTTACAGATGAGGTACAAGGGATAAAGCATATATACTTTATATACAGATTAAATGAAATGTACATTATATATAAGAATAATTACAGACAATTCTTTTTGATGACAATATTTGATATTTACACTCTGTTTTTATGCAGGGAGGTTACTGTATGCATGTAGAAAAAATAGATTGGATGAGCTTTCCTGAAAAATGTTTATTACATTACTGTAAACGACGTTAGAGAAAAAACGTGATAATTATGGGCGATGATTTATAAGATGCCAAATGTCAAATTCAGAGGTCAAATTTCATTTCAGTGTATGAGTGCTGAGAAATGACAATAAGGAAATCTTAATTTTAATCTTAATTTACACATACTTAGAGGTTGTAAACTTCCAGAGACTTAATGTATTCATGTAAAGTTAATAGTCTCTCATTGGAAGCAATTAAGAATCAGAATCATGAGCAAAATCTTTAAAAACATTGACGAGCACATGTTTTACACTTCAGCGGACCTTGGTGTCCTTCATATAGTTCGGCTAGCACATCGTTCCACATTGCTGAAGGTATTACAAGCTGTGTGTCTCTCAGCAGTAAACCTTCTGTCACTGTGAGTGTAGCTCACTCCGGCCAGTAGCTTTTCAGCACTGGTTCCTGTTTTTCATGCACTGGCCATCCTTCTGTGCACAGCATCATGACAAGTGAGCAGACACTGTTGGCTTTCTGCTGTTCTTTCTCGTTTTCCATGTATGAGGGACTGACAGGTAGGCTTTCCATGACACAGTCCATGTAGATGTTGGTGCTCTCCATCAGCTCCTGATCTTTTGTGGACATGTGCGATTTAACAGGTAAGCGCGACAGTGTGTCCGTTGTCCAAAGTGACTTTTCTGGCACGTGCACAATGGAGTATGAGTAGCACCTCAACCTGAAGCGCTGGATTCTCTGCAGTGCTTGGGTCAGAAGTAGGCTGAGAAGAGGTTTATGTTAGATCTCCAGGCAGAAATGTTTCCCTATGAGGAATCCTGGAGCCATGTGCAGGCCCAGGAGAGCCCAGGGTTTCTATCTCTACCTGCACGTACTGTTGTTCAGCTGGAGCGATCGTGATGCATAAGCCACAGGTTTCCATTCTTCCTTCCATCTCTGGAGAAGAACGCCTCCCAAACCATACCAAACCATACAATGATGCATCGGCTGACACTTTGGTGTCTCTATTAAGGTCATACATGGTCAGCACAGGAAGAGAAGACAGTGCTTTCTTCATTGTTTTAAACACTGTCGCCTGGTCCATGTCCCAGACCCAGCAGTTTTTCTTTGAGAGGAGGTCGTGGAGTAGCTTATCTTTATCTGATAGCTGGGGAATGTTGATCACCCTGAGAAAACTCCTCAACTCGCCCGCATATGTGGGCTCCATCATCTCTGTGATGGCCTTTGTCTTTCTTGGGTCAGGGCGGATGCCTGCGGCTGTGATGTTATGACCCAAGATGACCATCTCACACCTGGAGAGTTCACACTTTTCCACATTCAGTGTGATGCCTCCTTTTCCAGTCTTTGTAGCACAGCATAGAGTCGAGTGTCATGCTACCCCTGGTCCTGCCACCACACCAATAGTTCATTCATGTGGCAGACCACACGGTCTTGCCCCTCTGTGACCTCAACCATCCTGCACTGGAAGTGTTGGTGTGCTGAGGCAATACCAAATGGAAGACAGATAAAGTGGAACTGCCTGAAGGGTGTAATGAATGTAGTTTACTTGGCTGATTCCTTTGTAAGTGGGATCTGCCATGTTGGCATCCAATTTGCTGAACATTTTCACTCCAGCAAGTGTTCAAAGACTCTGTTCTACTGACAGCAGAATGTACTTTTCACAGCACACTTACTTGTTCAAGCCAGTCAGGTACACACACTAAGGTACCTTTTTTACTGTCTTTCTTGGGCATGACAGCTGATGACGCCTAGGCTTTCCATGCACTGGAGCTCTTCTTTGACTTTCCCCACCAGCAGTAGTAGAATCCTCCTGGGGGTTTTCAAGGAACATGGCACAGCCTCTCTCACAGGAGAGGAGTAGACAGGTTGAAATTTCAATATCAATATCAATCCGCTGCTGCTTTGGTGATTTTATCAACAAGATCAGACTAAATACATTGTTGCGGACATGCTGCAAAAATGTATTAATGCTTAAAATATAAATAATTTATCTTAGCTAAACACTCTCCAACCAAAATCGGCACACAAAATAATGTTGAATGTGAATAAAGCAGGGAAGTCAGTAAATCAGTCTGCATTGATCTATAAATAAATGTTGGTAATTCTTACTGTTCACTGTGCTGCTAAGTGCTAACTGTTCGTTCCTTTTTTTGTTCATCTGTTTCTCTTGAGATTTACATGTTTTTATCATTTTATAAAATAAGTTGGGAAACCCTAACTTTACTTTTAACATTATCAAATGAAAAGAAATGTCCGCCCCCCTCCTCTTGGTGTCTGTTATAATGTGACTGTGGTTTGTAGTAATGTACAAGTGCCACAAGATGGCGGTAGCTATATTTGAAGTACCATATAGGACCTGGCAGAGATTAACCGCTGTGGCCACAATGTCTGCAGCCTAAATGCACTACCCCCATGTTCTCGCCGCACTGCTTGATTTGATCTGAATACAACTTTAGGCTATTATTTACACATTGTAGAGAATGACAATTTTCACTATTGCAAATCTCAGTGAAATTTAGTCTAACAATGGAGGGTTCTCACACTGAATCTCAGACCCTGGGGTCTCAGACCACAGACAACTACGCTGACCACTCATCCAAAGCTCAGCTCTGTCAGGCACAGACCTGCAGCTCTTTATACATCCGTGACACAGAGAGCAGAGTGGAGCAGAGGAGAGAAACAGAGACAATGATGTAACCTCGCTACAAGCTACAAGTCCAACCTGTGCACTATTTGACAAGTTTTTTTTTTCTTCCCAAAAACATTTATTTTTTTTAAAAGTATTTGTGCGAAATAGATATTAGTAAAACACCTACTTGTGCTTTTCCGAATACTGTATTCATATTTTGCTCCACCCCTACTTTATAGTTCCATATTTATGACATTTTATATGAAACATTAAATGCGTTTAAATGACGTCTTTTTGTAGACCACATTTCACCCACCAGTGCAATATGACTTTGGAGAATTACCTTCACACTAATAAATATCGTCTCTCTTTCAAGCTACAACTGAACAAATTATCAAAATGATTAAAGAGATTTGTGTTTTGTGACACAAATTGTCAAAATTAACATTGAAATCCTGATTGGTGCTCACTGGACTGGGTATCTTTAGATTGACAGTCTGCCACTATCTACATTTTTTACAAATGGATTCTGGGTGTATGTTTCTTTCATTTTATTTAATTCCATTTAAAGAGAGAAGAAATTACAAAGAATGGTAAAAATGTTTCTTACTATGAGGCTATACTGTGCGTGAACATTGCTTATCAGCTTTATTTTAAGTGCAGTGAATTTAACACATATGTTGACTGGACCACTGTGCAGATATTTTGGAACGAAAGAGATTAGGCTACATGTACAGAAACACACTGATGTTCACAGTGCAGATGTAATGAGGAACTGTTGGGGAGGAACTATGGAGGAAACTCCAAACTGTGTTTCAGTCCGACAGATTTACTGTAACACTGGTTCAGACAGTGGTGAACGTGAAAACTAACCTGACTGAGACCAGGCTGACAGCGAAGGAAGTAATTCGGTTTAATGCTTTAAAAAGAACCAAATTAACTTTATAGTCTTCTTCATTTTTATGCAGAGAAGAAAGGTGTGTTTGTATTTGTTCTAAACATGTGTAACTGAGACCGAACTCTTTATATTATTATGTTTTCAATATAACGATGGTCTAATGTCAAATTACAGTACCTATATTTTAGAATTTAGCACTGCTTACTGCATAAAACAATATTCCTAAAGTCAAAGGTGATGCTCCATATTTTCTCAGGTTCAGCAGGTTTTCAGAATCAATAGCATCTAATGAGACTATTCAAAATGTGAAAATGTACACTAGTAAACATACAAGCACTTACATGTGTTTACTGAGTCTTTGTCATTTCAAAAACACTAATCAATGAGAAACTTGGTATTTCAGTAGATATTTATTTATTATCATGACTCATCATACTCATTTAAAAAGATTTTCCTCACAAACACAACATTATTGACATTAATATCCTGGATGTCATCATATTTAAGACAGAGCAGAAGTCTAATTATTCAAAACAACAAAACTCATTTATATGAGGATACAATAACAGTTTGGTTAAAATGAGATAAACATGACATAGAACAAATTAAATTGAACTCTTCAAATATTTTGGAAACATAAAACATTCTTCATCAATTATGTTTGATATATTCTTTAACATAAACAATACACTTAAAAGAAAGTTAAAATATAAGAAATTCAAAAGATAATATTTGTTTGACGTTATTTTCAGATGTAATATCTAGATATGTATGTGTATAAGAAAAAATGTGGCTTGTATAAAAATTCCTGTCTGACAACTTTTTCCATATTCATTGAACTTCAGACTTTTCTAGTGAGTTCAACATAATAAAAAAGGTAAAATATGTCCATGATCACCATTCAGTAAGTTTCAGCTCAAACATCTTGCACATTTCCGTGCTCCTTGAAACAATTATAACAAACAAATTTCATGAATATTTAAAAAAAAAAAAAAAGATTAAATCAAAAAACAAGATATTTAGACATTTAGACTTTTTGCCCATATCAGCATACAACCAATACATGATAGAAATAATAGAAATATAAAACAAAAAAGAGTTGAAATACATAAATGAAAATAGTTGTGGTCATGTCAATCATGACTCCTTGATGAAACAGCAAAAATAAAAAAGTAAAATGTACATAATTTCTGACAATATTTGTGCATCCTGTAAAACAATAATGCAATAGGAGGCTTTATCTTGTCTCATTTCCCCTTTAACTCATTATTGCTAACAAACACATCTTCTCTGCTAGGAAAATTCTTTCATTTCCAGATATTCTCACTACAGATGTAGCCAGCTTTGTAGATGAATTACAATTATTGTTCTCTTGCGCTTGTTTTGTTTATGTGTTCACTTCAATCAAGCAATCAAGTGTTCCTTTACAAGTCAAATCACTGACTTTCCCTATTTCTTTATCACAGTCAGAGTCACCTGTCAATTATAAAATCAGCATAAATCCGAAAACGCTGTTTTAAAGTAGTTTGGTTCATGTAAAAGAAAACAGTATCGTCATTGTCATCAGAGTTGTAGTTGTGTTGTGTTTGCTCACTCACACATTTCATCCAGACTTTTAATAGCTTCTTCTTTAGAGTGTGTTTTCCACTCGCTGGGAATTTCACCTCTGCCCTTGAATTTTAACTCATAGTGGTCTTCCAGCTGCTCTTGAAATCGACATACAAACCATTTCCAGTATGCCAGCTTAGATTCATCATGGTCAATTCTCCAGTTGGCATATTCTGGGCCACCAGTTCGGTACAGTTTATAGGGAATTAACTCGTCTGAATCGGGATGAGGGTAAAAACTTAAATCACTTGCCACTTTTGTTGTGCAGAATTCGATGCTCAATTCATCTGTGTTTCTGTAGTGCCACCCAGTAATAGCATTTGAACGATGGAAAGGCACGCTGTGATCATCAGGGCTGTGATCCTCCAGGGTGTTGGTACAAACAGCTGAACAGAATGGACACGTTACCCAGCAGCACTTACACAGCTGATCAATAAGGATTTGATCTGGCTTCAGCCTGAATTCCTGCATCTTATCCAATGAGAGGCGCCTCAAGTCTTGAATGATGGGTCTAAGTCCTTTCTCTATCTCTTCTTTAAGAAAGTCAAATTTGTTTATGTCACTGAAATCTTGACAACAAATGGTGTCGAATGTTAGCTCATCATTTTCTTTTAGCAAACTGGAAAATTCCTTCAGCCACATGTCTGTGTCTCCTCTCTGATTTTTGACCCTCTCTGTTGCAGTAAATAAGGCTTGACTCACAAGATTGTTGATGTCATCAACATTTTTCTTGAGTATATCCAGTGCTTTAGCTTTGTGTTCTGTAAAGATGTATTTCTTTACTTCCTCTCTTATGAAAATTTCTGCTTGCTTCCTTGGGTGTCGGATGTAGCTGATGTAACTATCAAAGTCTTCTTTCTCTGCCAGTGACTTCAACACATGTTTCTCCAAGTTCAACCTGTTCCCTTTGAATGCTGGGGAATTGCATCTCATCTCTCCAGCGAGATCAATGGCGGTCTTGTTACAGACAGCTTCAACAGTGGAAACCTTCAGTTTGTCACAGATCAGTTCTCCAAGCACAACAGCAGATGAGTTTCCTTTGCAGAAACTTCTGAAAATGTTGTAATATTGCATTTTCTTGCTTTCTACAAAAGTTACAGCATCATTTTTCGCTTTGAATTTGTTGTGGGACTCTACAAGCCAACTCCCTACCATGTCAAACACATACAGTAGGAGATCAACTGTAAACTCCTTCTTCAGGGCGTATTTCCTTGTATTTTCAAATTCTGTCACTTTTTCTTTGACATTTTTGGCCACCTCCTGCAAGTATGTTTGACTGTACCCTCTTGTAGCTACAGGTTTTCCTTTAATTATGCCAATGCTCTGTTTTGCAACATTATCAATGAGGGATGTGATCTGTTGTTGCTCTTCATGCTGAAGATTTTTTTGTTGTGAATGTTTCAAAAATTTCTCAAAAAATCCCCATCCTCCTTGCTCTTTTGTGTTCTTGTTTCCCTTCTTACCATCTTGGGATTGTTGGCTTTTGTTGCAGAGCTCTTGGTGCTTGGTCAGGGTTACATACTTAGAATAATCCCCCATCGTTGATATTTTTTTGTAGTTTTCAGAACTCTGTGACTCCTCTATAAGAGACCATTCAATACCAAGCTCTTGAACAATGTCTGTTTGTTCTTGTACCAGGTTGATATCCTTTATAGGTTTGGTGTCTCCAGTTAACTCAGTAACCAAGCCACTCCAAACATGGTTAAACTGTGTTTTAAGTTCCTCTTCATCTTTGGCCTTGTCTTTTAACTGTTTAGCGAGTTCTTTGCTCTTTTGTAGCAGCATCTTTTCAAACTCTGCCTTCTTTTCATCTAGTTTTTTACAAGCATTCTTCTGCTGGATGACTTCATCCAGTTTTCTTTTAACTCCTCTCACCTGTTCATCATGAAACTCTTCGATTTTGATTTCAAATCGGCCTCGCCACTGAGCCAAGATTTCTTTGTCTCTGTCATCATCAAAGTACACCTTCATATCTTTTTTGACTTCTTCATATGTGTTGCTCATTTCTTTATAAAGATTACTAGGATCAACTTTCTCAAGTTTTCCATTTTCAATTCTGTTATAAAGTTGGTTCTCAACGGTCAACATGTTGCTCCTCAGGGCCCAGGTCCAGTTCACATACTGGACCTCAAGTTTTCTGTACACTGCAATTTCAAGTGTGTTTTTGAAACTGAAAACAAAGTTTTCTTTCAGAAGTGCTTCCCACAGGTCCTTTATGTTGCTTTTGAACTTTGGGAGAGTCGTCCCAGCAGACTTTGAGGCTTTAGAGAGGATGAAGTTCTTTAAATCCTGGATGCTCTCACTATAACCTGGATTTGGAGGAGCCATGGGTGGACTTCCCTCCCACAGTTGGGCAAAGTATTTCACATCTTTTTGCACATCAAATGCAATTATGTCATTGAAGCATTCAGCATCATAAACCTCCTCTTTGGCAGCTAGTTTAGCCATCTCGTCCAGTTTTTCTTGCAGTCGTCTCTTTCCATCCATGTTTTTCTCTGCAGCTCCAATATCTGTTACATTCTGGTGAACAAACACACAACTTGGAGAAAGTTTAACTTTCTTCATCCTCATGATCGCCTGAACAACAATCTGCAGCACATCTTGCATGTCAGCTGGATTCTCTCCAAAGATGTTGATCAATGTCATGTTTCCCAGACCAACAACAAATGTTGCCAGTTCATTGTCATGGTGAAGAGTGGCGTTACCTGCCAACTCAAGAGCACGCAGTCCTTCAGTGTCCACCACTAGAACATAGTCAAACTTCATCTTCATCTCCTCTGACACTTTAACCAGCTGCATGAAGGCACCTTTGGTGCACCTGCCAGCACTTACTGCAAACTGTAATCCAAACATGGCATTCAGCATTGTTGATTTTCCACTGCTTTGTAAACCCAGAACTGACAAAACAAAAATTCTCTTGTCGCGCAGTTTGTTGATGACTTCATCTAAAAGACTAGAGATCCATGTTAAAGGCACATGACCTGCATCACCATCCATCAGCTCCATCGGTTGCCCTGCTATCATCAGCTCTGCAGCCAGCTCAGGGTATTTAGACCAGTCAGTCTTTTCCTGCTTTGTTTGTTTCTTCAGAGATTTATGGGCTTCATAGATCTGTCCAATTTCTCTAAAGATGTGCTCTAAGCCAAAAGTAGCTGACTGTAGTTTTGCTGATATTTTCTCAAGCTCAATTTGCTTCTTTATTAGCTGATCAGATTTGCCACGCTTCTTCTTCAAATCCAAGACTTCAGACCACTTTTCATCATACTCTTGGAGAACTGAAGACAGATCATCTGTGGAGAGTGAATCCAGTAAGATCTGAAGCCATTTAAGGAAATACTCTTTTTCCTTTGGTGACAGAGACGAGAGGCTTTGAATGAACAACTGTATCAGTTCACTAAAGGAAGCATCACATTGTTTTTGACGTATTCTCTCCAATTCCTTTTGGTTTTCACATTTCTCCTTCTCAATGTGCCCTTTGAGGTGATACTGTTCTTTGTTTTTTCTACACCATTCATGCCACAGTCGGCCTTGACAAGGCAGATATTTATCTTTGATTTTTGAAACATTCATCTTTTGAAGTAAATTCACTATTTTCATAGCAGCAGATTTTCCTTTTTGGTAGACTGAGTCATCTTCATCCACTTTGATTCCAGCGACCTCAGCCATGGTTTCCAGCTGGAAGGATGTATGTTGTCCAGACAAGATTTTTCCAATGATTTCTTTCAGTTCTTCACCAACATCTGAATGGCTTCTGTCTTTCAGACCCATTTTGTATTTTCCCTCTCTGATCTTAACTGCGCCACAATCATCATCAACAATGAGACAAATGAGAGGTTTTGTAGCCTTAAGAAGGGCTGAGACAACTGTCCAACTTTTGTGATTCTTCTGCAGAGTTTGCAACAGAACAACATTGACTGAAGACTTTTCAATCAGTATTTTACGCTGTTTTTCAATCAACAGAGCATCACCATGAAGATTACAGAAGGCAATGCAGTCAGTGAAGGCATCATCATGTTTCCCAGCAGGGCAGTACCATGCAATCTCTGCCACACCATCGATCAAATGGCGAGATTTGGTGCTACCTTTGCAGTTTCTGTGGAAGAAGGTGCTGTGACGGTCGTTGATCAAAGTGTTGATCAGCTGAGATTTAGACTCTGATAGTGAACCAAGACGAAAAAATGACACCATGTGTGTCTCAGCTTTGCATATGGGCATACTCTTCATGGTGACAATGTTTGAATCATCTTTGGTTTGAGTTATCTTCCAGCTTTTTGTTATTTGTCTGAATGTCCACAGAGGACACTTAATATCCATTGTGACGGGGTCAGGAACAAGCAAAGGTAAAGCGTACTGACACTGCGATAGCTTTGTAATCATGTTCTGCTTAAGAAAGCTGTCTGAGCAGTGAAATACTGCCATTTGAACATCCATTGGATGCACATGAGAAAGTTTTGGTTTAAGAGAGTCTGCACTGGAGCTCAAACGAGCAAAGTCATCTTCTTCCTCTTCTTCTTCTGTTTCTGTGTTCTGTGGCTTTGAGCAGCTCATCTCAGGACTGTCTTGTTTTACAGGAATGTATCTGGCTCTGTAGTCTAACATCATCAACCTCTGAAGAAAAGTGTGAGCTAGATCTTTCTCAGATGTGTCGTGTTGCTGTTTTACAGGTTGACTTATTCTAAGAAAATCTGCTGGTGTCAGTTTCTGTTGAAGGTGAAGTCTGCTGAGCAGACTCTGATATTGCTCCTTCCTCTTCTCTTCAGAAACCTTCTCTGACTTCTGTAAATAATAAGTAAATAATCATGTACTGTATATAAAAATGAGAACTGGGTTATAAAGTAAATAGTCTTTAATTTTAAATTCCTTACCTCATCCTTGTTTCCATCCGCATCTGTATGTAAGGTACCTACAGTACAACAATAAACTGCATTACCAGAGGGACAGAGCAATGTACTACTGAATCAATGTACTTTGGTTTCTATTATTAATTCTGAATTATTAGTTTGATTAGTTTTCTTTTTTCTTGACAGGGTTCAGATGAGACTGAAATAGCCATGAAAAGTTTCAATTAAAGAGTGAGTGTACTGTGTAATCCTGCTTGGTCCCTCCCTTTACCAGAGTAAAAAAATACAACAGAGTGGGCGGGATTGTTCAAACACTGGCAGTATGAGAAAGTAGTAGTAACAAACCTGTGCTGTAGCTACAAGTCAACCTATGATAGAACTCTGACTTTACTGCTTTATGTGAGGATTTGATTGGCTGTATGAAAACAAGTTGTCTATCTACATAGTATGAAGGTTAACAGTATTCCATTGTATTAATTAGCAAGGGGTGCCATCATGACACCAAAAATAAAAGTTTTACCCCTTTGGTTTATGATTTTTCTCTCAAAGGAAAACACAGGACAAGTGATCTACAGAGTAGATGTGTATGTTGGAGTGGACAAAACAACTTTCACAACTTTTAATAACTATAATGTGGATAATATTACCAGCTTCATTACTATTACAAGCCATGCTAACTAGATGTCTCCCAGCCATGGATCAAAGCTGGCAAGGTAACAGCACAAAGGCCACTTATAACTGATGAATAATGAACTGAAAACACCTATTGAGCTAAAACTCACAGACAAACTCTCCTGACCTACTCTGATCCCACTCAGTGTAAAATTTCAAATTGAGAGCAGATCACAATCTTGCAAAGTCACTGACCAAGCCTTATAATCTTCTTTTACACCGATTATATATTTTTTCTCTGATGACATTAGTACAGTCCTCTTTGTACCAAGCCCCCACCAACAGCGTTGGGCTATATGGTGATTTTAGCTTAGAGGATGCACTCAATGATGCCCACTGGCTCAAAAATACTTTTTCCCATATAAAACCATACAAAAGTAATGATTTTAAAACAATAAAAAAATTTACTGAGCAAAATCCTGAAATTACTTTTTGTTCTATCAGAATGTGATACAATAAAATTGTGAACGTCTAGAGCTCGATCAGTGAATCATTTTATGCTCTTCATGTCTGTGAGGAGCCAACAGGAAGTCAGCTGGCTCAGCCAGAAGAAGGGCCCTATCTTACGCCGGTGCAGAGTGGTGCTAAGCGCAGTGCAAGTCTCTTTGCTATTTGAAGACCAACGCAGTTGTCATTTTCCAGTCCAGCGCCCACGTTGTTAAAATAGCAATGGCACTTGCGCCCATCAGTGCGCCCATGGTCTAGAAGTAAGGTGTGGTCAGGGGCATTGTTGGCGCATTGCTATCTTGAGGCAGCAGAGAGCGATTGCGCTATTGACCAACAAAAACCTGGTCTGAAGTCAATGGCGCAATGTTTCACTGTTATTTTAAGGGCGCATTATCAAGACAGTAATATGCACCTACACAGGCGGGTACACAACATACACTCTGCTTGTTACACACACAGGACGCGCAGCAGCGCACAAACATGCAAAAGGTAACAAATAAAAGGATTACAATGTGAAAGGTTATTGTTGTGTATATTAATATATTTTTAAAAATAAATGTCATAATGCTTAGTCATAATATTTATCAGAATTAACTAATCGCAGTAATGACAGATTAAATTGTTTAATTATTTGACCAAATCGTGGCAATACACGTAGGTATTTAAACAGACGGACAACAACAGATCAGACACAGATCGACTTTCCTGCAGCATCAGTACATGATGACATGAGGAACATATTAGGAAATAAATGAGTTGAAAACAATGATTAAACTAATGAAGGAAATAAATCTGCACAGCTTCCAGCTGCTGCCAGCAGCAGGATCAGCACCTTGGAGAGCTGATCAAGTCCTGATAACTGTGTTGATGATTGTTTACATGATTAAAATTAATTCTTTAATTTTTGAACAATATTTAACAAATATTCTTTAACATTGTTGTAAAAAAAAAAAAAACCTTTTCAAAAGCCAAATGAAGATAAATTTGCAACAAATTAATGAACAGGATCTTAAATTGGTGGTCTGGGGCTGACCATGGGAGGGTCCAGGAGCAGCAGAGGCCAGTGTGCTCGTTATGGTTGGTGCGCTTTCCATTTGCGCACGAGCAGATCCGTTGCCTCTGCAGAGAAGCACTCTTTCTTACTACTTGGCAAATGCACCGTCATGATAGCAATCTGCCAAGGTGCAAGCGCACCTGGCTCTTAAAGGGAATGGGAAACGACACTGTGATTGGTTTATTGCATGTTACGCCGAAAACACATCTATGATTAATTAGGAGACTATGGATAATCCCTTTGAACCATGCGCTTGGCACAGCGACCATTTTTCCGTCGTTAACATAGCAAAAGTGGATTTGGATACACCCTCAATGCAATTGCGCCATGTGCTTCAGACCATGCGCTTTAGATCGTTAAAATAGGGACCTAAGTCTCTAAGGCTGTGTTCAGACAGACATTAGTACTGAATTAAAAAAATGCCGCCCTCTCAGGAAATTGAATGATGCGACCCCACTGATGCAGCAGGGACATTCGTACAGTCCTCTTTGTACCAAGCCCCCACCAACAATGTTGGGCTATGTGGTGATTTTTGCTTAGAGGATGCATTCAATATTGCAGGATGACGTGATGCCCACTGGACCAAAAATACTTTTTTATATACCACATAAAACCATACAAAAGTAATGATTATAAAATTTAAAAAATTGAAATTGAAATTACTTTTTGTACCATCAGAATGTGATGCAATAAAATTGGGAACGTCTAGAGCTCTATCAGTGAATCATTTTATGCTCTTAATGTCTGTGAGGAGCCAACAGGAAGTCAGCTGGCTCAGCCAGAAGAAGTCTCTAAAGCTGTGTTCAGACAGACATTAGTACTGAATTATGCAGCCCCCCTCAGGAAATTCACTCCACTGATGCAGCAGGGACTTTTAAAAATTAGTGGCCTCTGCTCACTTCATTAAGTGGCACATTGAGCCCAATTTTAACAGGTGAATACTTTAATGTATGTAACTTGATTAAGTGTTGACAAAATGACTAGAATTGTTTTATTCTATCAGAGTTGAGACATAATTAAAGGTTTATTATTTAAAAAACATTTTGGGGTGTAGTTACTCTTTAAAATATGAATATGAATTAAACCCATGTTACTGTACATCCATGTCAAAATTAAAAAATCAAAACTTGATTAAATGTTTACCTTTCTCATTTGGTGCAGATGTTTTCACAGACTTGTCCTGAGGCTCTCCATGTGATGTTGTGCTTCCATCACTCTTCTCTGAGTGTTCAGCATCACCAGGTTCAGTCACTGGATGACACTAAGAAAACAAATGATTTTATTTACCCTTTAGTTCACCAGGTCATTACAACAGAGAAGGTTCTGATGTAACAGATTTAGACTAAACATGTTTCTAGACAATATAGGAGAACAGAGCAATCACTTGTATCCAACAATAATATTGAGCTGTCACGTCTGTCCATGTACCATGCAAAGTTCAAAAACCTGGCTTCAAACTATTAGAAATGCTATAATCGTCACCCCAGGGTAGATACAGTAAAGTAGATGGTCTTAAATGCCTGCTGTATATCAGTGATTGGCTGCAAAAATATAACAACAATTTTAAATTATGATATTTAAAAAGTGTGGAGCAAATTTCAGATTATACGCAGAGGGTAACCAGTTGTGTGAGAAGCGCAACATTCAAAAAAGAGTAATATTTATAGTTTAAATAATTTACAAATTCAATTTCTTCATTTTTGGACAGAATCCCAGTATTGTCCAAAACTGAGGAATTAACACCCGCTCATAAGACAGGTTAAGGTCTGATTTCTTTGTTATTTAAAGCAGTTCCTCTTCGAGCCAAACTCTGTGTATTTGGAATTTGAAATGAAGACTTGTCACTTTACAGCAATCATGTTTATTGACTTTGCACTTCTCTGGAAAAATGTGGACATAACTTATATAGGAATATGGACCAAGGAATTGAAGCCTGTCTTGCTTTGGGTTGATTTATTTATGTTGTGAAAAGGACAGACACAAACTTTACTTGTCTGTGACTTTTTGGAAAGTCACACTTTTGAAGGACTTTGCTGTTTTTTTTAGCTTTTTTGTCCTTTTTGCTTTGGGAGAAGGAATGTGTACTGAGTGTTTAAATGTACATATTGTATATGTTAAAACTCAAGTAAAAATATCTTTTTTATAAATGTTATTATTGTTCATTAACAAAATGAACTGTGTTGAAGTCACTCTCTATAGCATCTAATTTGTAAATTCAGGTGTAAGAGCTTACCTTTAGCTTGATTGCAGATGCATTCTTGTCTGACTCATCTACTGGAGGGAATATGGAAAAAGCAGATTGGACAGTGGATTTTAATCTTACATTTATTGTTGAGTTTTTAATGCTGCATGATTACTATACTTTGACAATGTCCAACCTTTAACCATCTATTTTCTAATCCACTTAACCTGCACAGAGTATAGGGTATCTATACCCATTTATCCCATAATAAACTGGCAGATTTATGTGTTGGCCATGTGAACAGTAATATAAGGCTTACATCTATGAAACATACAATTTGAAGCAGCTTTATCAAGACTTGTTGATAAGTTTACAGTAACAGATACAGAACATTCTGGAGAAACTATACTTTTGGAGACTTTTAAAATATATATACACTAAATAAAAAGTTATATATATACTGGAAATGGTTTTGAATTTCAATACCGAAAACTCCAAAGAGAGGAATTCAGAACACAGAAATTCAGACAGATGAATTTGAAATTAAAATATTTCAGTGCTGTAAATTCAGAGGTATTTAATGTTCAACATTAGATATTCACTTGTTTATAAAATTAAAGTCTGTATGGCTATTTTCTGCCATATTCACCTTTCTTATCTGATGCAGTTGGTACTTCAACTGTGATTTCAGACTCTCCTGACGTTGTTTCATTGTTCCTCTCTGAGTGTTCAGCTTCATTGGGTTCATTCACTGGATCACGCTACAAAACAGATGATTTGTTTTACAATAAGTTCCTCAGGTTAGACTCACTGAGAACATGAAACCAAGAAAACAGCATTTGGATAAATAGAGATAATATAACAAGTTGAAGATCAACAAAATGCAGTGGTGTCACGATTAAGAGAGTGATAAAACAAAAATAAAGTCTGTTAAAGGAGTCATTGAGTCAAAACATTTTCAGTTTGAGATGAAAATAAAATTAAAACTCATTATCTCAGATCTTTCTGAAAACTTAGATGTACAGATGTGTATCCTACCAAAAAAACTTCACATGAATAAAGGTTTTGGATAGAAAGAACTTGGATATGTCCTAAATGCAGCTGTATGATGATGACAATAATGCCTTTACCTCGGCTTCAGTCTCACTCTCCTCTAACTCCTCGACAGCAGTGCAGGCTAATGTAGGAAAAACAGAAAACACATGATGAGCTTCAAAAACATAATGTTTGGTTAGTTAGCTGCCCGAGGTTTATTAAACTACTTTAACTAAACTTTATTTTCAAAACTTTAAATTACCTTTGTCGTTTGCCACAGATGGATTTTCAAATTCGACTTCAGGCACTCCTCCGGCTGCTGTGTTGTCATGGTCTTCTGCCTCCATCTTATCTGCTCCTCATTCTTTACAGAATAACAGGACAAAGTCACAAACACAAATACTGAAATAAAATATTTCTGTAAGTGTGAATCACCTTTCAAGCTGACTGGACAAAGTATTAGATAAAGACGAGCACTGTATCTAACATATAACTCATCGTGGTAAACATCCTGAACATTTCACTGTAGGTGAAAGGTTCCAAATTTTGCAATCTGGAAAAGAAACACCATTTTCCCTTTTTCCTGTCCCCTTTTTCCCCTATGAGTGGATCAAGAGCTGAGTTATGATCGTAGGTATATCATTAAGACATGAACAATAGTTATAAGGTAAATTAGCTACAGGTGGTCCAAAATGATTTTTATTATAAAATACCCGTCAAAGATTAAACCAAATCAACGCCCTTATTATATGAGTTAGCCTATTTAGCTCAAACCTAAAAAAAGGAACAATATAGTTTGCTAGTTTTCTCTTTTTGGTATGGTCTGCACCCTCCACGGTAGTTTTGAAATAAAATCACAGCTTTAGAAGTGCTGAAGAACACACTACTCCATCTTCCCTCAAACTTCCAACTGGTTCTTACTCCCTTACTTTATAACTTCTTCCCTTGTACCTACATGTATGTATCAGTATGTACTGTACTGGTACACCAAAATTGGGAATTATTTCACTGTATGTTTCAGGCTGTAGTGATTCCCAGAAGTCTTCAC
This sequence comes from Thunnus albacares, assembly GCF_914725855.1. NCBI lineage: Eukaryota > Metazoa > Chordata > Actinopteri > Scombriformes > Scombridae > Thunnus > Thunnus albacares. The sequence continues at coordinate 28,247,139 of NC_058122.1, forward strand.
ACAAAACAACTATAACAATGTTAAATAAACTCACCATTGTTTCGTGTTTTCATAGCTGTGCCTGTTCCGTGTAGAAGACAATTATCAAAAGGAAACACATGGGAATATATATATCTTTCATTTCTGGGTGTGCCCCCCACAAACCACCCTTTGATTTCACAAGGTGAAGAGATCAGCATGTGCATTTCTCGTAAATCAGTGATAACAAGGTAAAGTGAGAGTAGGTCAGCTCTAAGTTATGATTTCCCTGAAACATTGTGACAATACCACTAACACTAAATTAAACATTAATCAATTAGTGGAGTGTGGCTTTCACATAACAAGGTGAAGCGATAAGCATGTGCATTTCTTGTAAATCAGTAATAACAAGGTAAAGTGAAAATAGGTCAGCTCTAAGTTATGATTTCCCTGAAATGTCATGACAATACTACTAACACTAAATTAAACATTGCACCTACGATGTAAATGTTGTTGGAAAAAAATCCACCACCCTCCTTTCATACAGAAATGTATTTAAAAGTTTATTTGAAGCTAATATGAGGCCTTAGCTGTCCAAATTAGTCAAATCAAGTCAATATCTGTCAGTGTTACAGTCTTTTTAGTGCTAAATTCCCTCATTATCTGTCCACTGCAGCTAAACAGGAAAATAGTCTTCTTCAAGACACAAAGAGGTAATTTTTTACTCTGATGGCTGAAGCTTCACATTATCTTCAGATACACTTTGCTAAAAATCAAGACTGTGGATTTTGTTCCCCATCACTTACATTTTGAGGGGATCTTCTAGTTGTCAGTATAAACAGGAGGAATGATTACATAGAGCAAAATGTGTTTCAATATTAATTTGGGCACCTAACTATTGTTTTAAAACAGACTTGAAAAATTGTGAAGTTAGCATTTAATACGGTTTATTTTTAAAAAAAAATTAAACATTAATCAGTTAGTGGAGTGCGACTTTCACATAACAAGGTGAAGAGATCAGCATGTGCATTTCTTGTAAATCAGTGATAACAAGGTAAAGTGAAAATAGGTCAGCTCTAAGTTATAATTTCCCTGAAACATTGTGACAATACTACTAACACTAAATTAAACCTTAATCAGTTAGTGGAGTTCAGCTTTCACATAACAAGACAAGAGAGGCAATAAACACAGTTATCAGACACAAATTATTATTCAAAGTAGAGTATTTTATATACATCTTAAACATGGCTGGAGGGGATCTTTAATATTTCTCCCATTCATTTAAAAAGAAATGTAATGTTTGGATTGACTACAGAACAATTTTATTAGGTATCAGTTGTCAGTGACACTTTGGTTCTTCTTTGAAAAGGACCTCAATTCACTTCGGGAGGCATATTTTCCTATAGTAATAGAGTTTTTAATTAAAAGAAATGTCTAAGTAATGATCGCAAATTACCTAACAACACACAACGCCTGAAATTTAAATATAATATCAGCTGATGTTAGTTTTGTCCAGTGAAGTCGTTTTCAATTCTGTGATGTTTAAAATGTTTAAACCATGAATGAGTGGTAAATAAGCCATGACATTACAGGTTTCAGATTCACCACCGTTCATCACAGATTCCAGTCATCAATGCATAAGCACAGTTTGAAGTTGAGGGGTTGCCATGTAATCAAGTCGAGTATCTCCCAAATCCCTCTTTTCAGTCTTTATCATTTAACCCACTTTTCACAGAAAACACACAAGCCTGGCAACTCTGCAGAGATCTTAACATTAACATTATGTGGAATTAAAATGGCTGGTTGGTTTGAGATCGGTATAAATTTGGTAGGGACAATTCAGCAACACCTTGACATTGGTAGGGACATGTCCCTTCAGTCCATCTACGCCCATTTTAGCTATACTTTCTTCCAGCTCATCTACTGCAGGGAAATGTTACAACAAGCAGATTGCAGGATCAAACATAAAGTAAATTGATTTAGGTAATTTAACCATTCCTGGTTAAAGGACGGGTTCACAAATTTCAAGTTTGCCCTAAAACAACAGTTAGGAGCCCAAATTAACATTGACACAGTTTTTTCTTGCTGTAATCATTCCTCCTGTTCATGCTGGCCATTAAGGATCCCTTTATAATGCACTTTCATCATAAATGATGAAAAAAATTAAACATTAATCAGTTAGTGGAGTGCGACTTTCACATAACAAGGTGAAGAGATCAGCATGTGCATTTCTTGTAAATCAGTAATAACAAGGTAAAGTGAAAATAGGTCAGCTCTAAGTTATGATTTCCCTGAAATGTCATGACAATACTACTAACACTAAATTAAACATTGCACCTACGATGTAAATGTTGTTGGAAAAAAATCCACCACCCTCCTTTCGTACAGAAATGTATTTAAAAGTTTATTTGAAGCTAATATGAGGCCTTAGCTGTCCAAATTAGTCAAATCAAGTCAATATCTTTCAGTGTTACAGTCTTTTTAGTGCTAAATTCCCTCATTATCTGTCCACTGCAGCTAAACAGGAAAATAGTCTTCTTCAAGACACAAAGAGGTAATTTTTTACTAAAAAGACTGTAATGGTGGAATATATCCACTTAAACTGAGTAAATCTGATGGCTGAAGCCTCATATTATCTTCAGATACACTGCTCAAAATGAGGACTGTGGATTTTTATCCCCATCACTTACATTTTGAGGGGATCTTCTAATTGTCAGTATAAACCGGAGGAATGATTACATAGAGCAAAATGTGTTTCAATATTAATTTGGGCACCTAACTATTGTTTTAAAACAGACTTGAAAAATTGTGAACTTAGCATTTAATATGGTTTATTTTTTTTTAAAAAAAATGTGTATATTAAAAGTTAATTGTTCAACAAGATATACCTTCCCTACACTAAATTAAGTTTATACTGAAGCCCTAAAAGGCAACTGAGAATTTTTTTTTCTCTAAATTCTTTTTTTTCCTGTGTTTATCACAGAACAGGAATCAAGAACAGGTCAAATAAGTTTTGCCAGGATCATTTTTCTAAAGCTTTTTTTCATCTGTGAAAATGGGTGAAAAAAAAAAAGTTTTGGCAGGTAAAAATGTATTTATTTATTTTTTTGTCAGGATTTGAAGTGTTTGTTGTAATACTCATTTCAGCCACAACTGACCACTCTAAACACAAGGTACATATATTGTGTGTTAGCAAGTTATGTAACATTACTGTCATGTCTTTATTTTGGCTAGAAATATATTTTCTTCAGCACTAATCTGCTGTTAGCGTTAGCTACACTGATATTAGCCGTTAGCCCACTGGCTAGCAGGCTAACATATTGTTCATGGCTAACCACTACAACCTAGGTTAAATCGACTGCATAGCTTATGTTAGTCATGGTAACGAAGTCACTTCACCCCTTATGAGAGGGACTTTGTTGGCCCACATTTAATGATAGCTATAAACAACAGAATAAGCACCCTGGATACATTTTGATTTGGGCAATTTAAATTAATAAGGCTATTATTCATTTTTATGATATAGAATTGGATGTTGTTCATTGAATATTGCAATTATGGTACAATGCTTATTCTTAATCAGTCCTTCGGTTGACAGATGAATCACTGGTACTTAAACAATTGGTTCTCAAACCTTTTCATGTCAAGGACCCCCAAATTAATATGTAACAAGCCGTAGACCCCCTTTTGATAAGATTTTTTGTCCTGGGGACCCCTATCTGAAGAGACAGACAGAGTTGTTAGATATAATGTAGTATAGAATTCTGTACTGTAGGTGGGGATAAAACCGTGGAGAGTGACACATCTGATCAGAATAGTCATTCTTATACATTGTGCTAATTTCTAGTGAATAGAATATTAGTAAAGTTAAACTACTCCCCATTTTTATGGGGACCCCCAGTTTTCTATATCATCTTTGAGGTCAAGTAGCTCATTTTTGTTTGTTTAATATTCCAGAGGGAAGTCCAACATTTTACTTGTGGGTCCAACAACTCCTAGAGGTGTAATCCACATCGATGAAGGAGGATGAAACCTGATCAGCTGTGCGTAGATAAGGTGTTATAAAATATGACCAAAACTGTCGAAGCATATTGTAGCAGTGAGCTAAACTTGAAAGTTCTCCGAGAGAAAATAAGAATATGTTGTTAGTCTTTCCTCATGAATACTTTTACACGTAACACAGTAATGATTGTACAACGTGCAGTGCATTAAAAAGACCCAATATACCCAATTATAATTATGCTTCTCACTTTAAGTAGTGGATTTTCTCTTTTATGTTTTTTACTTTTAGACCCTTCTTTGCCATAACATACAATATAAGATTATTGCAGATTGGAGTAGAGTCATTTCATCTGAATAAATCATTCTTTCTCTTGATGAAATCTATAGGAAAAATACAGTATGCACAACTCAAGGGTCCAAGCACACCTGAAGGTTCCACTGGTGGAACTTTTCTAGCCAAAAGGAAGTCATGACAGTACATGTTACATAACTTGCTAACACACAATATATGCACCTTGTTTTTAGAGCGTATGGAGAAATTAAAACTCACCTGGAAGAAAACATGAATGCTTTCAGTCCTATTTAGAACATGGGGTAGAGGTGCACTTGTTCTCTCTTGTGGCAGAAATGAGTATTACAACAATAAACACTTGAAATCCAAACAAAAAAACCTGCCAAAACTTTTCACCCATTTTTACAGACAAAAGAAAAACTTTGAAAAATCATCCTGGCAAAACCTTTTTTTCACCTGTTCTTAAGTCATAAACACAGGAGAGAAAAAAATAATTTAGATCAGACTTAGAAATTGCATGTCCAGAAATATTTTTCTTCTCACTTGCCTTTCAGGGCTTCCGTATAAATGTTTACATATTTTGAATGTACGTATATAAATTTAATCTCTGCATAATGAAGCAACAATACAACAGCACTTTTATACTGATATGTTTTTGTCCGTATCATGTTTGTGACGTTGTAAAGATCCTAAAATTGTAAATATATTTTCCTGGATGTTGCATTAAAGATATAAATATTTTTATCTTACTGTTTTTTATTTATTTTTATTTTTTATAATATTTTTTTGTTGTTATAATAGTTGCAGTTAATCATTCATTTAAGCTGCTCCTGATATCTAAACTGATGAGCTGAAGTTGATGAGGATTACATTGTCATGAGTAATAAATATGGAACAAGTACTCACAAAAATATGTTTTGGAAACAGTTACCACAACTCAAAAAAAAAAATAAAAAAAATCATCTAATTTATAAAAAGAAACTAATAGGTTACAAACTTACTTTTCCTCTAGACCTACCAAAAATAAAACAGTTACTACTCTTGAATCCTTTTCATTACAGTCATGATCAAAGGTTACTCTTTTTAAGAAAATGTTTAAGAAGTCAGACGTCTAACATTTACAGAGGCACAAATTTAGTTAAAAAAAAGTTTTATCTCAGCTTTTTAAAAGTTGTCTTCCTAATTTTAGCTTACTGCTCTTTTTCATATGCACTCCTGTTACACCATAAGCAACTTTGCTGCAGTGATTTTGGGATCTTAAAACGGTTTATACAGATTTACACAAAAGTTGGGTGTTGTTTTTTTTTTTGCATTTTTATGCATCTTTGCACAAAAATGACTGTGTAGACACACTGTGGATTTTTTTAACACTGAAAGCACATTTGAAGGATCTTTTAATATCCAGTATGAACAGGAGGAATGATTACAGCAAGGAAAACTTCTTTCACTGTTCATATGGACACCTGACTGCTGGTTTAACACACAGTTGAAAAACTGAGAACCTGTCCTTGAAGGTTGAGCAACGATTCAAAATAAGATTCAAGCTTTGCCCAGTTGGTGATCCAGTTTGAGCTCTGGGAAGATGAGACTGAACAACCATTTAATTACTTAATTTTAAGAGCATAAATCACAGTCCCTTTATGAGACCACATAGCCTGCAATATGTAGTTCAGGTGTAAAGAATGGAATTACAGTAGATGAATCGGACTTAAAGGTTGACTGAACTGGGATCCATCAGGATGGAGTAGTGGCAGAGTCTCAGTGATGGACAGTGGAAGAAGTACTCAGATCCTTTACTGAAGTAAAAGTACCAATACAGAAAGAAATACTCCATTACAAGTAAAAGTCCTGCATGAAAAGAAGTACATAAGTATTATGAGCTTGATGTAGTTAAAGTATCGCAGTAAAAGTACATAAGTATTATGAGCTTGATGTAGTTAAAGTATCGCAGTAAAAGTACATAAGTATTATGAGCTTGATGTAGTTAAAGTATTGCGGTAAAAGTACATTAGTATTATGAGCTTGATGTAGTTAAAGTATTGCAGTAAAAGTACATAAGTATTATGAGCTTGATGTAGTTAAAGTATTGCGGTAAAAGTACATTAGTATTATGAGCTTGATGTAGTTAAAGTATTGCAGTAAAAGTACATAAGTATTATGAGCTTGATGTAGTTAAAGTATTGCAGTAAAAGTACATAAGTATTATGAGCTTGATGTAGTTAAAGTATTGCAGTAAAAGTACATTAGTATTATGAGCTTGATGTAGTTAAAGTATTGCAGTAAAAGTAGTGGTTTGGTTCCTCTGACTGATATATTATTATATATGACATCATTAGATTATTAATAGTGAAGCATCAGTGTTAGAGCAGCATGTTACTGTTGTAGCTGCTGGAGGTGGAGCTAGTTTACACTACTTTATATACAGTTAGCCAGTTTAGTCCAGTGGTTCCCAACCTAGGGGTCGGGCCCCTCCAAATGGTCAGCAGATAAATCTTAGGGGTCGTGAGATGATTAATGGGAGAGGAAAGAAGAAAAAACAAAGTTCTGATACACAAATCTGTTTTCAGTTTTTGGACTTTTTCTCTAATCTTTGATTTTTGCTGAAATATTGGATCATTTGAACATTTATTGAAATGAAAGCATGTGAGAAGTTTAGAGGGAAAAATCACTATTTGGTGGAGCTGTTAACAACTCATAGACATGTGAAATGTGACCCCGACTACACACTGCTTTTTGTAAGACGTCAAAAGCCAAAAAGGTTGGAAACCACTGGTTTCATCTTTAACAATGTGTTGTATTTTAAAAGCTTGTTATATTATCCATTGTGTCAAATCTTCATCTGAAATAGAGAAGAAATGGAAGTGATTGTTCAGGTGTTTCTATGGGACGTCTCCTCACACAGAGAAAGTGTGTTTTAATAAACCATTAAAATCAGGTGGTGTGTAGGCATCATCTTACTCTGGATGGAGGCTGAAACTTTTCTCTACATTTGGCAGAAACTGCTGAGAGGTTGGAGCCAGAGCGTCATGTATATTCATAGTGCTGCAGGTGAAACCTGCTGAGTCATTGTAAAGTCTGACCAAAAAACAGAGACCCAACACAGTCATCGTCACAGGAGGAAAACAGAAAGTTCATTCTCAAGTTTATTGTTGGATACAAAAATTCTACCGTGTCAGAAAAAGATGCAGTGAACTCACTAACGTGGAGTCTGTCAGCCTCAGGGGGAGCCTCACTGTGAGCTTTCAGTCGTTTGAATTGCTCTTCGTCTGCAAGTTGCTGCTCCAGTAGCAATTTTTAAAAAAATTTATAGAACCACCTACAGGTGAAATTGTATCAAACGCTACAGACTTGTTTAGCATCCCCATCTGTACAACTTTGCTGAATCTGGTAACCATGGAATATTACATTTAAGAGATATGGCAGTTAATAAACAGCATGTTGGTGTTTCACTAATGGCCACAAGGTGGGTCTGTTGGTGCTATGATTCAGTATATCATGCAGTTTCTCATGGAGAACTTGTGTGCTGAGTTTCATTTTATTAAAGGCAACAAAATTACAGAAATATCATGTTATAATATTACAGTAGTGCCCCCTGTGGGTAGAATTGTATCAAACATTACACAGTTATGCAGTGTGGCTGTATGCACAACGTTCCCAAATTTGGTTGCAATCCAATTCAGTATTGAAGAGTTGTGGTCCCTTTAGTGCATCAGGCCATGCCTTGAAAAGTTTGGTAACCAATTACAGACAAATGGTAAGTGATACCAAAAACACATAAGTTTTGTTCGGGGTCCTCTAAATATGGTATGTACCAATTTTGGTAAAGATTAGATAAAATACAGTTGTACTCATAAGTTTACATAACCTGGCAGAATTTGTAAGATGTTTACCACTCATAGTGTTTATGGTTGTGACCAAAAAGTTCAATTTTGATCTCATCACTCCAAATGACTTTGTTCCAGAAGTTTTGAGGCTTGTCTAGGTGCTGTTTTGCAGATTGTAAGTGGGATGTTTTGTGGCGTTGGTGCAGTTTCTGGCAACTTGACTGTGCAGCCCATTGTTGTTCAAGTACCTCGTTATTGTGCATCTTGAAGCAGCCACACCACGTTTTTGCAGAGGATTCTGTATTTCAGCTGAAGTTGCATGTGGGTTTTTTTTTTTGCACCCCGAACAATTTTCCTGGCAGTTGTGGCTAAAATCTTTGTTGGTCTACCTGACCGTGGCTTGGTGTCAGCAGAACCCCTAATTCCTAATTTCCACTTCTTTATCAGAGCTTGAACATTACTGATTGGCATTTTCAAATCTTTGGATATCTCTTTATATCCTTTTCTTGATTTATAAAGTTCAACTTCCTTTTCTCAACGGTCCTTTGATAGTTCTTTTGCCTTCTCCATTGCTCAGTATCCAGTAAAGTCAGAGCAGCCCTGGATGAAATGTGCAGGGGTCTCTTAAGAGCTGAGAAATTCATTGACACTAATTGCAAACAAAGAAGTCACAGATGTGGAAACTTACCCTTCATAGCCATTTAAACCTGTGTGTGTCAACATGTGTGTATATTATCAGGACATACATTCTATGTATGTAAACTTTCAGGGCCATTTGGGTGAATTCAGTTAACATTATGATTTAAAAAGAGCACAATTATGTGAAAATAAATGGCTTCACCTGACCACTAACCCTAAATAAAAGTTTTAAGCACGATCTGTCAAAATTTCCAAATTTTTCACAAATTCTGCCACTTATGAGCACAACCATATGTGCCAACAGAAGCAAAATATTCTCCCCCCAAAATCCAAAATTTTTCCAGGTGCAAATGGGTGTGGCCTATATCAGTTGAATCAGTTTCATCCAAGGAATACACTGTGCAAATATTGTTTTGCCACGCCTCATGATTCATGAGTTATTAGACTAAATGTAAAACATGAAATTTGAATAGTTTAGCACTCTTAGTTTTTGAGATATCAACTTTAAAACATTCCTCCCATAGTCTTTCCATTATAAATTTTAATACTTTAAAAGAAAAATTACAAGTTACAATAAACTAATAGCATACACCTCCTTAAGAAGATGTACAGTTTGGCATTTAAACTAATTTTGCATGACAAACAATACAGAAGTAGATAGATGCCAAAAAACAGGGAAATAATAACTTGCATGTGCATTTTCTGAAGAAAACAGCTCTCACACATTTTTAAATCTTTAAATCATTTTTAAGTCTTTTAGTGCCACCTACAGGTGAAATGCTATTGAATACTTGTTCAGCATCCCCATGTGTTCAACTTTGCTGGATTTGGTTACCATGGAATATTACATGAAAGAGATATGGCAGTTAATAAGTAGTATGTTGGTGTTTTACTAATGAGGTGGGGCTGTTGGTGCCATGCTTCAATACATCATGCAGATTCCTTTGAAAAACTTGTTTACCAAGTTTCATTTCATTAAAGACAACAAAAACATAATACATAATAAAAACATCAAATCATAATAAAAAGATCAATATAATAGATACACATATGTATAATATGAAAATATTTGTTTTTGTTGTTGTTGTTTGTTTGTTTGTTTTTTCAATCAGCCTGCATGGATCACCTGCCACATGTGGACTAGATTACATTTGTACAACAGTAAATCACTACACTCATACATGTTACCTAAAATTGTGATCATGAAACACACATTTGGGACAAATTTCTCTCCATAAAACTGATCTATAAACACAACAGCTTCACAGACATTAAAATTAAAATATTTTAGCACAAATGAACTATCAAAGTATCCTTTTTTGTGAATACCAACCGACAATAAATCATCCATGAATAGGCTATAGTTTAAAAATAATTGAAAACTTAAATCAATAAATCAAACTTTATTTGTGCAGCATCTTTCCTGCAGATTAGTACAATTAAAATGCTTCACAGATGGCTGACAAGCTGAAAAACAGAACAAATGTAAACAGTAAGAAAATTTGAGATTAATGAACACAAAAAATAAAAAGATTAGATTAGATTATTAGATTGAACTTTATTGTCATTGCACACAATACAAGCACAATGAACATGCAGTTTTGCATCCAACCAGAAAGTGCAAATCATGATATAATCATGAAATATATACAGATAATAAAAAGAAGGTGCTGACAAGGCAATATTTACCGATGAGGTACAAGGGAAGCATATATACTTTATATACAGATTAAATGAAATGTACATTATATATAAGAATAATTACAGACAATTCTTTTTGATGACAATATTTGATATTTACACTCTGTTTTTATGCAGGGAGGTTACTGTATACATGTAGAAAAAATAGATTGGATGAGCTTTCCTGAAAAATGTTTATTACATTACTGTAAATGACGTTAGAGAAAAAACGTGATAATTATGGGCGATAATTTGTAAGATTCGATAATTTATAAGATGCCAAATGTCAAATTCAGAGGTCAAATTTCATTTCAGTGTATGAGTGCTGAGAAATGACAATAAGGAAATCTTAATTTTAATCTTAATTTACACATACTTAGAGGTTATAAACTTCCAGAGACTTAATGTATTCATGTAAAGTTAATAGTCTCTTATTGGAAGCAATTGAGAATCAGAATCATGAGCAAAATCTTTAAAAACGATCTATATGTCCCAGCCACCACACAGATTGACGAGCACATGCTTTACACTTCAGCGGACCTTGGTGTCCTTCATATAGTTCGGCTAGCACATCGTTCCACGTTGCTGAAGGTATTACGAGCTGTGTGTCTCTCAGCAGTAAACCTTCTGTCACTGTGAGTGTAGCTCACTCCGGCCAGTAGCTTTTCAGCACTGGTTCCTGTTTTTCATGCACTGGCCATCCTTCTGTGCACAGCATCATGACAAGTGAGCAGACACTGTTGTCTTTCTGCTGTTCTTTCTGGTTTTCCATGTATGAGGGACTGACAGGTAGGCTTTCCATGACACAGTCCATGTAGATGTTGGTGCTCTCCATCAGCTCCTGATCTTTTGTGGACACATGCGATTTAACAGGTAAGCGCGACAGTGTGTCCGTTGTCCAAAGTGACTTTCCTGGCACGTGCACAATGGAGTATGAGTAGCACCTCAACCTGAAGCGCTGGATTCTCGGCAGTGCTTGGGCCAGAAGTAGGCTGAGAAGAGGTTTATGTTAGACCTCCAGGCAGAAATGTTTCCCTATGAGGAATCCTGGAGCCATGTGCAGGCCCAGGAGAGCCCAGGGTTTCTTTCTCTACCTGCACGTACTGTTGTTCAGCTGGAGTGAGCGACCGCGATGCATAAGCCACAGGTTTCCATTCTTCCTTCCATCTCTGGAGAAGAACGCCTCCCAAACCATACCAAACCATACAATGATGCATCGGCTGACACTTTGATGTCTCTATTTGGGTCATACATGGTCAGCACAGGAAGAGAAGACAGTGCTTTCTTCAGTGTTTTAAACACTGTCGCCTGGTCCATGTCCCAGACCCAGCAGTTTTTCTTTGAGAGGAGGTTGTGGAGTAGCTTATCTTTATCTGATAGCTGGGGAATGTTGATCACCCTGAGAAAACTCCTCAACTCACCCACATATGTGGGCTCCATCATCTCTGTGATGGCCTTTGTCTTTCTTGGGTCAGGGCGGATGCCTGCAGCTGTGATGCTGTGTCATGCTACCCCTGGTCCTGCCCCCACACCAGTAGGTCATTCATGTGGCAGACCACACGGCCTTGCCCCTCTGTGACCTCAACCATCCTGCACTGGAAGTGTTGGTGTGCTGAGGCAATACCAAATGGAAGACAGATAAAGTGGAACTGCCTGAAGGGTGTAATGAATGTAGTTTACTTGGCTGATTCCTTTGTAAGTGGGATCTGCCATGTTAGCATCCAATTTGCTGAACATTTTCACTCCAGCAAGTGTTCCAAGACTCTGTTCTACTGACAGCAGAATGTACTTTTCACAGCACACTTACTTGTTCAAGCCAGTCAGGTACACACACTAAGGTACCTTTTTTACTGTCTTTCTTGGGCACGACAGCTGATGACGCCTAGGCTTTCCATGCACTGGAGCTCTTCTTTGACTTTCCCCACCAGTAGTAGTAGTGGTAGTAGAATCCTCCTGGGGGTTTTCAAAGAACATGGCACAGCCTCTCTCACAGGAGAGGCGCACACAGGTTGAAATTTCAACATCAATATCAATCCGCTGCTGCTTTGGTGATTTTATCAACAAGATCAGACTAAATACATTGTTGCGGACATGCTGCAACAATGTATTAATGCTTAAAATATAAATAATTTATCTCAGCTAAACACTCTCCAACCAAAATCGGCACACAAAATAATGTTGAATGTGAATAAAACAGGGAAGTCAGTAAATCAGTCTGCATTGATCTATAAATAAATGTTGGTAATTATTACTGTTCACTGTGCTGCTAAGTGCTAACTGTTCGTTCCTTTTTTGTTAACTGTTTCTTTTGGGATTTACATGTTTTTATCATTTTATAAAATAAGTTGGGAAACCCTAACTTTACTTTTAACATCATCAAATGAAAAGAAATGTCCGCCCCCCTCCTCTTGGTGTCTGTTATAATGTGACTGTGGTTTGTAGTAATGTACATGTGCCACAAGATGGCGGTAGCTATTTGAAGTACCATATAGGACCTGGCAGAGATTAAAGCCCTGATCAATCTGATCACCAGCTGTGATTGGCCACTGCAGTATGACGTTGCGATTCTCCAAAAGTTAACTCTGGATCAACTTTCTCGCTGCAGGCCAGTGAGGCATCGCTGTGGCCACAATGTCTGCAGCCTAAATGCACTACCCCCATGTTCTCGCCGCACTGCTTGATTTGATCTGAATATAGCTTTAGGCTATTATTAGCACATTGTAGAGAATGACAATTTTCACTATTGCAAATCTCAGTGAAATGTGGTCTAACAATGGAGGGTTCCCACACTGAATCTCAGACCCTGGGGTTCTCAGACCACAGACAACTACGCTGACCACTCATCCAAAGCTCAGCTCTGTCAGACACAGACCTGCAGCTCTTTATACATCTGTGACACAGAGAGCAAGTATTTGTACGAAATAGATATTAGTAAAAACCACCTATTTGTGCTTTTCCAAATACTGTATTCATATTTGGCTCCACCCCTACTTTATAGTTCCATATTTATGACATTTTATATGAAACATTAAATGCGTTTAAATGACGTCTTTTTGTAGACCACATTTCGCCCACCAGTGCAATTTGACTTTGGAGAAATACCTTCACACTAATAAATATCGTCTCTCTTTCAAGCTACAACTTAACAAATTATCAAAAAGTTTCTTTCATTTTATTTAATTCCATTTAAAGAGAGAAGAAATTACAAAGAATGGTAATAATGTTTCTTACTATGAGGCTATACTGTGCGTGAACATTGCTTATCAGCTCTATTTTAAGTGCAGTGAATTTAACACATATGTTGACTGGACCTCTGTGCAGATATTTTGGAACGAAAGAGATTAGGCTACATGTACAGAAACACACTGATGTTCACAGTGCAGATGTAATGAGGAACTGTTTGGGAGGAACTATGGAGGAAACTCCAAACTGTGTTTCAGTCCGACAGATTTACTGTAACACTGGTTCAGACAGTGGTGAACGTGAAAAGTAACCTGACTGAGATCAGGCTGACAGCGAAGGAAGTAATTCTGTTTGATGCTTTAAAAAGAACCAAATTAACTTTATAGTCTTCTTCATTTTTATGCAGAGAAGAAAGGTGTGTTTGTGTTTGTTCTAAACATGTGTTACTGAGACCGAACTCTTTATATTATTATGTTTTCAATATAATGACGGTCTAATGTCAAATTACAGTACCTATATTTTAGAATTTAGCACTGCTTACTGCATAAAACAATATTCCTAAAGTCAAAGGTGATACTCCATATTATCTCAGGTTCAGCATCAATAGCATCTAATGAGACTGTGCAAAATGTGAAAATGTACACTAGTAAACATACAAGCACTTACATGTGTTTGCTGAGTCTTTGTCATTTCAAAAACACTAATCAATGAGAAACTTGGTATTTTAGTAGATATTTATTTATTATCATGACTCATTATACTCATTTAAAAAGATTTTCCTCACAAACACAACATCATTGACATTAATATCCTGGATGTCATCATATTTAAGACAGAGCAGGAGTCTAATTATTCAAAACAACAAAACTCATTCATATGAGGATACAATAACAGTTTGGTTAAAATGAGATAAACATGACATAGAACAAATTAAATTGAACACTTCAAATATTTTGGAAACAAAACATTCTTCATCAATTATGTTTGATATATTCTTTAACATAAACAATACACTTAAAAGAAAGTTAAAATATAAGAAATTCAAAAGATAATATTTGTTTGACGTTATTTTCAGATGTAATATCTAGATACATATGTGTATAAGAAAAAATGTGGCTTGTATAAAAAGTCCTGTCTGACAACTTTTTCCATATTAATTGAACTTCAGACTTTTCTAGTGAGTTCAACATAATAAAAAAGGTAAAATATGTCCATGATCACCATTCAATAAGTTTCAGCTCAAACATCTTGCACATTTCCGTGCTCCTTGAAACAATTGCAACAAACAAATTTCATGAATATTTAAAAAAAAAAAGATTAAATCAAAAAACAAGATATTTAGACATTTAGACTTTATGCCCATATCAGCATACAACCAATACATGATAGAAATAATAGAAATATAAAACAAAAAAGAGTTGAAATACATAAATGAAAATAGTTGTGGTCATGTCAATCATGACTCTTTGATGAAACAGCAAAAATAAAAAAGTAAAACATACATAATTTCTGACAATATTTGTGCATCCTGTAAAACAATAATGCAATAGGAGGCTTTATCTTGTCTCATTTCCCCTTTAACTCATTATTGCTAACAAACACATCTTCTCTGCAAGGAAAATGCTTTCATTTCCAGATATTCTCACTACAGATGTAGCCAGCTTTGTAGATGTGAATTATGATTACTGTTCTCTTGCGCTTGTTTTGTTTATGTGTTCACTTCAATCAAGCAATCAAGTGTTCCTTTACAAGTCAAATCACTGACTTTCCCTATTTCTTTATCACAGTCAGAGTCACCTGTCAATTATAAAATCAGTATAAATCTGAAAACGCTGTTTTAAAGTAGTTTGGTTCATGTAAAAGAAAACAGTATCGTCATTTTCAGCAGAGTTGTAGTTGTGTTGTGTTTGCTACCTCACACATTTCATCCAGACTTTTAATAGCTTCTTCTTTAGAGTGCGTTTCCCACTCGCTGGGAATTTCACCTCTGCCCTTGAATTTTAACTCATAGTGGTCTTCCAGTTGCTTTTGAAATCGACATACAAACCATTTCCAGTATTTCAGCTTAGATTCATCATAGTCGATTCTCCAGTTAGCATATTCTGGGCCACCAGTTCGGTACTGTTTATAGGGAATGGACTCGTCTGAATCAGCATGAAGGTAAAAACTTAAATCACTTGCCACTTTTGTTGTGCAGAATTCGATGCTCAATTCATCTGTGTTTCTGTAGTACCTACCGGTGACCGCAGTTGATCGATGGAAAGGCACGCTGTGATCATCAGGACTGTGATCCTCCAGGGTGTTGGTACAAACAGCTGAACAGAACGGACACTTTACCCAGCATCACTTACACAGCTGATCAATAAGGATTTGATCTGGCTTCAGCCTGAATTCCTGCATCTTATCCAATGAGAGGCGCCTCAACTCTTGAATGATGGGTCTAAGTCCTTTCTGTATCTCATCTTTAAGAAAGTCAAATTTCTCTATGTCACTGAAATTTTGACAACAAATGGTGTCGAATGTTAGCTCATCATTTTCTTTTAGCAAACTGGAAAATTCCTTCAGCCACATGTCTGTGTCTTTTTTGACTTTCTTTGTTGCAGTAAATAAAGCTTGACTCACAAGATTGTTGATGTCGTCAACATTTTTCTTGAGTATATCCAGTGCTTTAGCTTTGTGTTCTGTAAAGATGTATTTCTTTGCTTCCTCTCTTATGAAAATTTCTGCTTGCTTCCTTGGGTGTCGGATGTAGTTCATGTAACTATCAAAGTCTTCTTTCTCTGCCAGTGACTTCAACACATGTTTCTCCAAGTTCAACCTGTTCCCTTTGAATGCTGGGGAATTGCACCTCATCTCTCCAGCGAGATCAATGGCGGTCTTGTTACAGACAGCTTCAACAGTGGAAACCTTCAGTTTGTCACAGATCAGTTCTCCAAGCACAACAGCAGATGAGTTTCCTTTGCAGAAACTTCTGAAAATGTTGTAATATTGCATTTTCTTGCTTTCTACAAAAATTACAGCATCATTTTTCGTTTTGAATTTGTTGTGGGACTCTAAAAGCTTACTCCCTACCATGTCAAACACATACAGTAGGAGATCAACTGTAAACTCCTTCTTCAGGGCATATTTCCACGTATTTTCAAATTCTGTCACTTTGTCTTTGACATTTTTGGCCACCTCCTGCAAGTATGTTTGACTGTACCCTCTTGAAGCTACAGGTTTACTCTCAATTATGTCAATGCTCTGTTGTGCAACATCATCAATGAAGGATGTGATCTGTTTTTGCTCTTCAAATGAAAGCTTTTCACTGGATTCTTGTGTTGATCCAGCTCTCAAAAGTTTCTGAAAAAATCCCCATCCTCCTTGCTCTTTTCTGTTCTTGTTTCCCCTCTCACCATCTTGGGATTGTTGGCTTTTGTTGCAGAGCTCTTGGTGGTTGGTCAGGGTTACATACTTAAAATGATTCCTCATCGTTGATATTTTTTTGTAGTTGTCAGAATTCTGTGACTCTTGTATAAGAGACCATTCAATACCAAGCTCTTGAACGATGTCTATTTGTTCTTGTACCAGGTTGATATTCTTTATAGGCTTAATGTCTCCAGTTAACTCAGCAACCCAGCCACTCCAAACACCGTTGAAATGCTTTTTAAGTTCCTCTTCATCTTTGGCCTTGTCTTTTAACTGTTGAGCGAGTTCTTTGCTCTTTTGTAGCAGCGTCTTTTCAAACTCTGCCTTCTTGTCATCTAGCTTTTTACAAGCATTCTTCTGCTGGATGACTTCGTCCAGTTTTCTTTTAACTCTTCTCACCTGTTCATCATGAAACTCTTCGATTTTGATATCAAATCGGCTTCGCCACTGAGCCAAGATTTCTTTGTCTCTGTCATCATCAAAGTACTTCTTCATATCTTTTTTGACTTCTTCATATGTTTTGCTCATTTCTTCATAAAGATTACTAGGATCAACTTTCTCAAGTTTTCCATTTTCAATTCTGTTATAAAGCTGGTTCTCAATGGTCAACATGTTTCTCCTCAGGTCCCAGGTCCAGTTCACATACTGGTCCTCAAGTTTTCTGTACACTGCAATTTCAAGTGTGTTTTTGAAACTGAAAATGAAGTTTTCTTTCAGAAGTGCTTCCCACAGGTCCTTTATGTTGCTTTTGAACTTTGAGAGAGTCGTCCCAGCAGACTGTGAGGCTTTAGAGAGGATGAAGTTCTTTAAATCCTGGATGCTCTCACTATAACCTGGATTTGGAGGAGCCATGGGTGGACTTCCCTCCCACAGTTGGGCAAAGTACTTCACATCTTTTTGCACATCAAATGCAATTATGTCATTGAAGCATTTAGCATCACAAACCTCCTCTTTGGCAGCTAGTTTAGCCATCTCGTCCAGTTTTTCTTGCAGTCGTCTCTTTCCATCCATGTTTTTCTCTGCAGCTCCAATATCTGTTACATTCTGGTGAACAAACACACAACTTGGAGAAAGTTTAACTTTCTTCATCCTCATGATAGCCTGAACAACAATCTGCAGCACATCTTGCATGTCAGCTGG
This sequence comes from Thunnus albacares, assembly GCF_914725855.1. Lineage (NCBI taxonomy): Eukaryota > Metazoa > Chordata > Actinopteri > Scombriformes > Scombridae > Thunnus > Thunnus albacares. Next base: position 28,265,265 of record NC_058122.1, read on the forward strand.
ATTCTCTCCAAAGATGTTGATCAATGTCATGTTTCCCAGACCAACAACAAATGTTGCCAGTTCATTGTTGTGGTGAAGAGTGGCGTTACCTGCCAACTCAAGAGCACGCAGTCCTTCAGTGTCCACCACTAGAACATAGTCAAACTTAAAGTCTTTCATCTTCATCTCCTCTGACACTTTAACCAGCTGCATGAAGGCACCCTTGGTGCACCTGCCAGCACTTACTGCAAACTGTAATCCAAACATGGCATTCAGCATGGTTGATTTTCCACTGCTTTGTACACCCAGAACTGACAAAACAAAAATTCTCTTGTCGCCCAGTTTGTTGATGACTTCATCTAAAAGACTAGAGATCCATGTTAAAGGCACATGACCTGCATCACCATCCATCAGCTCCATTGGGTGCCCTGCTATCATCAGCTCTGCAGCCAGCTCAGGGTATTTAGACCAGTCAGTCTTTTCCATCTTTGTTTGTTTCTTCAGAGATTTATGGGCTTCATAGATCTGTCCAATTTCTCTAAAGATGTGCTCTAAGCCAAAAGTAGCTGACTGTAGTTTTGCTGATATTTTCTCAAGCTCAGTTTGCTTCTTTATTAGCTGATCAGATTCGTCATGCTCCTTCTTCAAATTCAAGACTTCAGACCACTTTTCATCATACTCTTGGAGAACTGAAGACAGATCATCTGTGGAGAGTGAATCCAGTAAGATCTGTAGCCATTTCAGGAAATACTCTTTTTCCTTTGGTGACAGAGAGGAGAGGCTTTGAATGAACAACTTTATCAGTTCACTAAAGGAAGCATCACATTGTTTTTGACGTATTCTCTCCATTTCCTGTTGTTTTTCACATTTCTCCTTCTCAATGTGTCCTTTGAGGTGATACTGTGCCTTGTTTGTTTTGCACCATTCATGCCACAGTCGGCCTTGACAAGGCAGATATTTATCTTTGATTTTTGAAACATCCATCTTTTGAAGTAAATTCACTATTGTCATAGCAGCAGATTTTCCTTTTTGGTAGACTGAGTCATCATCTTCATCCATTCCAGCGACCTTAGCCATGGTTTCCAGCTGGAAGGATGTATGTTGTCCAGACAAGATTTTTCCAATGATTTCTTTCAGTTTTTCACCAACATCTGACTGGCTTCTGTCTTTCAGACCCATTTTGTATTTTCCCTCTCTGATCTTAACTGCGCCACAAACATTATCAACAATGAGACAAATGAGAGGTTTTGGAGACTTAAGAAGGGCTGAGACAACTTTCCAACTTTTGTGACTTTTCTTCAGAGTTTGCACCAGAACAACATTGACTGATGACTTTTCAATCAGTATTTTACGCTGTTTTTCAATCAACAGAGCATCACCATGAAGATTACAGAAGGCAATGCAGTCAGTTAAGGCATCATCATGTTTCCCAGCAGGGCAGTACCAGGCAATCTCTGCCACACCGTCCATCAAATGGCGAGATTTGGTGCTACCTTTGCAGTTTCTGTGGAAGAATGTACTGTGACGGTCGTTGATCAAAGTGTTGATCAGCTCAGATTTAGACCGTGATGGTGAACCAAGACGGAAAAATGACACCATGTGCGTCTCAGCTTTGCAGATGGGCATACTCTTCATGGTGATGATTTTTGAATCATCTTTGGTTTGAGTTATCTTCCAACTTTTTGTTATTTGTCTGAATGTCCACAGAGGACACTTAATATCCATTGTGACTGGGTCAGGAACAAGGAAAGGTAAGGCATACTGACACTGCGATAGCTTTGTAATCATGTTCTGCTTAAGAAAGCTGTCTGAATAGTGAAATACTGCCATTTGAACATCCATTGGATGCACATGAGAAAGTTTTGGTTTAAGAGAGTCTACACTGGTGATAAAATTAGCAAAGTCGTCATCATCTTCTTCTTCTTCTTCTTCTTCTTCTTCTTCTTCTTCTTCTTCTTCTTCTTCTGTTTCTGTGTTCTGTGGCTTTGTGCAGCTCATCTCAGGACTGTCTTGTTTTACAGGAATATATCTGGCTCTGTAGTCTAACATCATCAACCTCTGAAGAAAAGTGTGAGCTAGATCTTTCTCAGATGTGTTGTGTTGCTGTTTTACAGGTTGACTTATTCTAAGAAACTCTGCTGGTGTCAGTTTCTGTTGAAGGTGAAGTCTGCTGAGCAGTGTTTTAAATTCTCTTTGATATTGCTCCTTCCTCTTCTCTTCAAAAATCTTCTCTGACTTCTGTAAATAATAAGTAAATATCATGTATTGTATATAAAAACTTCAAAGACCTTCCAAGACTGGGTTATAAAGGAAATAGTCTTTAATTTTAAATTCCTTACCTTATCCTTGTTTCCATCCGCATCTGTATGTAAGGTACCTGCAGTACAACAAGAAACTGCATTACCAGAGGGACAGAGCAGTGTACTACTGAATCAATGTACTTTGGTTTCTATTATTAATTCTGTATTATTAGTTTGATTAGTTTTCTTTTTTCTTGACAGGGTTCAGATGAGACTGAAATAGCCATGAAAAGTTTCAATTAAAGAGTGAGTGTACTGTGTAATCCTGCTTGGTCCCTCCCTTTACCAAAGTAAAAAAATACAACAGAGTGGGTGGGATTGTTCAAACACTGGCAGTGTGAGAGAGTAGTAGTAGTAACAAACTTGTGCTGTAACTACAAGTCAACCTATGACAGAACACTGACTTTACTGCTTTATGTGAGGATTTGATTGGCTGTATGAAAACAAGTTCTCTATCTAAGTAGTATGGAAGTTAATTCCATTGAATTAATGTAAAAGGGGTGCCATCATGAAACCAAAAATAAAAGTTTTACCCCTTCGGTCTCTGATTTTTCTCTCAAAGGAAAACACAGGACAAGTGATCTACAGAGCAGATGTGTATGTTGGAGTGGACAAAACAACTTTAACTTGGACTTAAGCAGGGTCAGTTCTGATCAGAAACACTTGTAATCTTCACAAATAATCTTCTTTTACACTGATTATATATTTTTTCTCTGATGACATTAGTACAGTCCTCTTTGTACCAAGCCCCCACCAACAATGTTGGGCTATGTGGTGATTTTGGCTTAGAGGATGCACTCAATATTGCAGGATCACATGATGCCCACTGGACCAAAAATACTTTTTCCCATATAAAACCATACAAAAGTAATGATTATAAACAATAAAAAAATCCTGAAATTACTTTTTGTATTATCAGAATGTGATACAATAAAATTCATGTCTGTGAGGAGCCAACAGGAAGTCAGCTGGCTCAGCCAGAAGAAGTTTCTAAAGCTGTGTTCAGACAGACATTAGTACTGAATTATGCAGCCCCCCTCAGGAAATTGAATGATGCGACTCCACTGATGCAGCAGGGGCTTTTCAAAATTAGTGGCCTCTGCTCACTTCATTAAGTGGCACATTGAGCCCAATTTTAACAGGTGAATACTTTAATGTATGTAACTTGATTAAGTGTTGACAAAATGACTAGAATTGTTTTATTCTATCAGAGTTGAGACATAATTAAAGGTTTATTATTTAAAAACCATTTTGGGGTGTAGTTACTCTTTAAAATATGAATATGAATTAAACCCATGTTACTGTACATCCATGTCAAAATTAAAAAATCAAAACTTGATTAAATGTTTACCTTTCTCATTTGGTGCAGATGTTTTCACAGACTTGTCCTGAGGCTCTCCATGTGATGTTGTGCTTCCATCACTCTTCTCTGAGTGTTCAGCATCACCAGGTTCAGTCACTGGATGACACTAAGAAAACAAATGATTTTATTTACCCTTTAGTTCACCAGGTCATTACAACAGAGAAGGTTCTGATGTAACAGATTTAGACTAAACATGTTTCTAGACAATATAGGAGAACAGAGCAATCACTTGTATCCAACAATAATATTGAGCTGTCACGTCTGTCCATGTACCATGCAAAGTTCAAAAACCTGGCTTCAAACTATTAGAAATGCTATAATCGTCACCCCAGGGTAGATACAGTAAAGTAGATGGTCTTAAATGCCTGCTGTATATCAGTGATTGGCTGCAAAAATATAACAACAATTTTAAATTATGATATTTAAAAAGTGTGGAGCAAATTTCAGATTATACGCAGAGGGTAACCAGTTGTGTGAGAAGCGCAACATTCAAAAAAGAGTAATATTTATAGTTTAAATAATTTACAAATTCAATTTCTTCATTTTTGGACAGAATCCCAGTATTGTCCAAAACTGAGGAATTAACACCCGCTCATAAGACAGGTTAAGGTCTGATTTCTTTGTTATTTAAAGCAGTTCCTCTTCGAGCCAAACTCTGTGTATTTGGAATTTGAAATGAAGACTTGTCACTTTACAGCAATCATGTTTATTGACTTTGCACTTCTCTGGAAAAATGTGGACATAACTTATATAGGAATATGGACCAAGGAATTGAAGCCTGTCTTGCTTTGGGTTGATTTATTTATGTTGTGAAAAGGACAGACACAAACTTTACTTGTCTGTGACTTTTTGGAAAGTCACACTTTTGAAGGACTTTGCTGTTTTTTTTAGCTTTTTTGTCCTTTTTGCTTTGGGAGAAGGAATGTGTACTGAGTGTTTAAATGTACATATTGTATATGTTAAAACTCAAGTAAAAATATCTTTTTTATAAATGTTATTATTGTTCATTAACAAAATGAACTGTGTTGAAGTCACTCTCTATAGCATCTAATTTGTAAATTCAGGTGTTAGAGCTTACCTTTAGCTTGATTGCAGATGCATTCTTGTCTGACTCATCTACTGGAGGGAATATGGAAAAAGCAGATTGGACAGTGGATTTTAATCTTACATTTATTGTTGAGTTTTTAATGCTGCATGATTACTATACTTTGACAATGTCCAACCTTTATCCATCTATTTTCTAATCCACTTAACCTGCACAGAGTATAGGGTATCTATACCCATTTATCCCATAATAAACTGGCAGATTTATGTGTTGGCCATGTGAACAGTAATATAAGGCTTACATCTATGAAACATACAATTTGAAGCAGCTTTATCAAGACTTGTTGATAAGTTTACAGTAACAGATACAGAACATTCTGGAGAAACTATACTTTTGGAGACTTTTAAAATATATATACACTAAATAAAAAGTTATATATATACTGGAAATGGTTTTGAATTTCAATACCGAAAACTCCAAAGAGAGGAATTCAGAACACAGAAATTCAGACAGATGAATTTGAAATTAAAATATTTCAGTGCTGTAAATTCAGAGGTATTTAATGTTCAACATTAGATATTCACTTGTTTATAAAATTAAAGTCTGTATGGCTATTTTCTGCCATATTCACCTTTCTTATCTGATGCAGTTGGTACTTCAACTGTGATTTCAGACTCTCCTGACGTTGTTTCATTGTTCCTCTCTGAGTGTTCAGCTTCATTGGGTTCATTCACTGGATCACGCTACAAAACAGATGATTTGTTTTACAATAAGTTCCTCAGGTTAGACTCACTGAGAACATGAAACCAAGAAAACAGCATTTGGATAAATAGAGATAATATAACAAGTTGAAGATCAACAAAATGCAGTGGTGTCACGATTAAGAGAGTGATAAAACAAAAATAAAGTCTGTTAAAGGAGTCATTGAGTCAAAACATTTTCAGTTTGAGATGAAAATAAAATTAAAACTCATTATCTCAGATCTTTCTGAAAACTTAGATGTACAGATGTGTATCCTACCAAAAAAACTTCACATGAATAAAGGTTTTGGATAGAAAGAACTTGGATATGTCCTAAATGCAGCTGTATGATGATGACAATAATGCCTTTACCTCGGCTTCAGTCTCACTCTCCTCTAACTCCTCGACAGCAGTGCAGGCTAATGTAGGAAAAACAGAAAACACATGATGAGCTTCAAAAACATAATGTTTGGTTAGTTAGCTGCCCGAGGTTTATTAAACTACTTTAACTAAACTTTATTTTCAAAACTTTAAATTACCTTTGTCGTTTGCCACAGATGGATTTTCAAATTCGACTTCAGGCACTCCTCCGGCTGCTGTGTTGTCATGGTCTTCTGCCTCCATCTTATCTGCTCCTCATTCTTTACAGAATAACAGGACAAAGTCACAAACACAAATACTGAAATAAAATATTTCTGTAAGTGTGAATCACCTTTCAAGCTGACTGGACAAAGTATTAGATAAAGACGAGTACTGTATCTAACATATAACTCATCGTGGTAAACATCCTGAACATTTCACTGTAGGTGAAAGGTTCCAAATTTTGCAATCTGGAAAAGAAACACCATTTTCCCTTTTTCCTGTCCCCTTTTTCCCCTATGAGTGGATCAAGAGCTGAGTTATGATCGTAGGTATATCATTAAGACATGAACAATAGTTATAAGGTAAATTAGCTACAGGTGGTCCAAAATGATTTTTATTATAAAATACCCGTCAAAGATTAAACCAAATCAACGCCCTTATTATATGAGTTAGCCTATTTAGCTCAAACCTAAAAAAAGGAACAATATAGTTTGCTAGTTTTCTCTTTTTGGTATGGTCTGCACCCTCCACGGTAGTTTTGAAATAAAATCACAGCTTTAGAAGTGCTGAAGAACACACTACTCCATCTTCCCTCAAACTTCCAACTGGTTCTTACTCCCTTACTTTATAACTTCTTCCCTTGTACCTACATGTATGTATCAGTATGTACTGTACTGGTACACCAAAATTGGGAATTATTTCACTGTATGTTTCAGGCTGTAGTGATTCCCAGAAGTCTTCACACAAAACAACTATAACAATGTTAAATAAACTCACCATTGTTTCGTGTTTTCATAGCTGTGCCTGTTCCGTGTAGAAGACAATTATCAAAAGGAAACACATGGGAATATATATATCTTTCATTTCTGGGTGTGCCCCCCACAAACCACCCTTTGATTTCACAAGGTGAAGAGATCAGCATGTGCATTTCTCGTAAATCAGTGATAACAAGGTAAAGTGAGAGTAGGTCAGCTCTAAGTTATGATTTCCCTGAAACACTGTGACAATACCACTAACACTAAATTAAACATTAATCAATTAGTGGAGTGTGGCTTTCACATAACAAGGTGAAGCGATAAGCATGTGCATTTCTTGTAAATCAGTAATAACAAGGTAAAGTGAAAATAGGTCAGCTCTAAGTTATGATTTCCCTGAAATGTCATGACAATACTACTAACACTAAATTAAACATTGCACCTACGATGTAAATGTTGTTGGAAAAAAATCCACCACCCTCCTTTCATACAGAAATGTATTTAAAAGTTTATTTGAAGCTAATATGAGGCCTTAGCTGTCCAAATTAGTCAAATCAAGTCAATATCTGTCAGTGTTACAGTCTTTTTAGTGCTAAATTCCCTCATTATCTGTCCACTGCAGCTAAACAGGAAAATAGTCTTCTTCAAGACACAAAGAGGTAATTTTTTACTCTGATGGCTGAAGCTTCACATTATCTTCAGATACACTTTGCTAAAAATCAAGACTGTGGATTTTGTTCCCCATCACTTACATTTTGAGGGGATCTTCTAGTTGTCAGTATAAACAGGAGGAATGATTACATAGAGCAAAATGTGTTTCAATATTAATTTGGGCACCTAACTATTGTTTTAAAACAGACTTGAAAAATTGTGAAGTTAGCATTTAATACGGTTTATTTTTAAAAAAAAATTAAACATTAATCAGTTAGTGGAGTGCGACTTTCACATAACAAGGTGAAGAGATCAGCATGTGCATTTCTTGTAAATCAGTGATAACAAGGTAAAGTGAAAATAGGTCAGCTCTAAGTTATAATTTCCCTGAAACATTGTGACAATACTACTAACACTAAATTAAACCTTAATCAGTTAGTGGAGTTCAGCTTTCACATAACAAGACAAGAGAGGCAATAAACACAGTTATCAGACACAAATTATTATTCAAAGTAGAGTATTTTATATACATCTTAAACATGGCTGGAGGGGATCTTTAATATTTCTCCCATTCATTTAAAAAGAAATGTAATGTTTGGATTGACTACAGAACAATTTTATTAGGTATCAGTTGTCAGTGACACTTTGGTTCTTCTTTGAAAAGGACCTCAATTCACTTCGGGAGGCATATTTTCCTATAGTAATAGAGTTTTTAATTAAAAGAAATGTCTAAGTAATGATCGCAAATTACCTAACAACACACAACGCCTGAAATTTAAATATAATATCAGCTGATGTTAGTTTTGTCCAGTGAAGTCGTTTTCAATTCTGTGATGTTTAAAATGTTTAAACCATGAATGAGTGGTAAATAAGCCATGACATTACAGGTTTCAGATTCACCACCGTTCATCACAGATTCCAGTCATCAATGCATAAGCACAGTTTGAAGTTGAGGGGTTGCCATGTAATCAAGTCGAGTATCTCCCAAATCCCTCTTTTCAGTCTTTATCATTTAACCCACTTTTCACAGAAAACACACAAGCCTGGCAACTCTGCAGAGATCTTAACATTAACATTATGTGGAATTAAAATGGCTGGTTGGTTTGAGATCGGTATAAATTTGGTAGGGACAATTCAGCAACACCTTGACATTGGTAGGGACATGTCCCTTCAGTCCATCTACGCCCATTTTAGCTATACTTTCTTCCAGCTCATCTACTGCAGGGAAATGTTACAACAAGCAGATTGCAGGATCAAACATAAAGTAAATTGATTTAGGTAATTTAACCATTCCTGGTTAAAGGACGGGTTCACAAATTTCAAGTTTGCCCTAAAACAACAGTTAGGAGCCCAAATTAACATTGACACAGTTTTTTCTTGCTGTAATCATTCCTCCTGTTCATGCTGGCCATTAAGGATCCCTTTATAATGCACTTTCATCATAAATGATGAAAAAAAATTAAACATTAATCAGTTAGTGGAGTGCGACTTTCACATAACAAGGTGAAGAGATCAGCATGTGCATTTCTTGTAAATCAGTAATAACAAGGTAAAGTGAAAATAGGTCAGCTCTAAGTTATGATTTCCCTGAAATGTCATGACAATACTACTAACACTAAATTAAACATTGCACCTACGATGTAAATGTTGTTGGAAAAAAATCCACCACCCTCCTTTCGTACAGAAATGTATTTAAAAGTTTATTTGAAGCTAATATGAGGCCTTAGCTGTCCAAATTAGTCAAATCAAGTCAATATCTGTCAGTGTTACAGTCTTTTTAGTGCTAAATTCCCTCATTATCTGTCCACTGCAGCTAAACAGGAAAATAGTCTTCTTCAAGACACAAAGAGGTAATTTTTTACTAAAAAGACTGTAATGGTGGAATATATCCACTTAAACTGAGTAAATCTGATGGCTGAAGCCTCATATTATCTTCAGATACACTGCTCAAAATGAGGACTGTGGATTTTTATCCCCATCACTTACATTTTGAGGGGATCTTCTAATTGTCAGTATAAACCGGAGGAATGATTACATAGAGCAAAATGTGTTTCAATATTAATTTGGGCACCTAACTATTGTTTTAAAACAGACTTGAAAAATTGTGAACTTAGCATTTAATATGGTTTATTTTTTTTTTTAAAAAAATGTGTATATTAAAAGTTAATTGTTCAACAAGATATACCTTCCCTACACTAAATTAAGTTTATACTGAAGCCCTAAAAGGCAACTGAGAATTTTTTTTTCTCTAAATTCTTTTTTTTCCTGTGTTTATCACAGAACAGGAATCAAGAACAGGTCAAATAAGTTTTGCCAGGATCATTTTTCTAAAGCTTTTTTTCATCTGTGAAAATGGGTGAAAAAAAAAAAGTTTTGGCAGGTAAAAATGTATTTATTTATTTTTTTGTCAGGATTTGAAGTGTTTGTTGTAATACTCATTTCAGCCACAACTGACCACTCTAAACACAAGGTACATATATTGTGTGTTAGCAAGTTATGTAACATTACTGTCATGTCTTAATTTTGGCTAGAAATATATTTTCTTCAGCACTAATCTGCTGTTAGCGTTAGCTACACTGATATTAGCCGTTAGCCCACTGGCTAGCAGGCTAACATATTGTTCATGGCTAACCACTACAACCTAGGTTAAATCGACTGCATAGCTTATGTTAGTCATGGTAACGAAGTCACTTCACCCCTTATGAGAGGGACTTTGTTGGCCCACATTTAATGATAGCTATAAACAACAGAATAAGCACCCTGGATACATTTTGATTTGGGCAATTTAAATTAATAAGGCTATTATTCATTTTTATGATATAGAATTGGATGTTGTTCATTGAATATTGCAATTATGGTACAATGCTTATTCTTAATCAGTCCTTCGGTTGACAGATGAATCACTGGTACTTAAACAATTGGTTCTCAAACCTTTTCATGTCAAGGACCCCCAAATTAATATGTAACAAGCCGTAGACCCCCTTTTGATAAGATTTTTTGTCCTGGGGACCCCTATCTGAAGAGACAGACAGAGTTGTTAGATATAATGTAGTATAGAATTCTGTACTGTAGGTGGGGATAAAACCGTGGAGAGTGACACATCTGATCAGAATAGTCATTCTTATACATTGTGCTAATTTCTAGTGAATAGAATATTAGTAAAGTTAAACTACTCCCCATTTTTATGGGGACCCCCAGTTTTCTATATCATCTTTGAGGTCAAGTAGCTCATTTTTGTTTGTTTAATATTCCAGAGGGAAGTCCAACATTTTACTTGTGGGTCCAACAACTCCTAGAGGTGTAATCCACATCGATGAAGGAGGATGAAACCTGATCAGCTGTGCGTAGATAAGGTGTTATAAAATATGACCAAAACTGTCGAAGCATATTGTAGCAGTGAGCTAAACTTGAAAGTTCTCCGAGAGAAAATAAGAATATGTTGTTAGTCTTTCCTCATGAATACTTTTACACGTAACACAGTAATGATTGTACAACGTGCAGTGCATTAAAAAGACCCAATATACCCAATTATAATTATGCTTCTCACTTTAAGTAGTGGATTTTCTCTTTTATGTTTTTTACTTTTAGACCCTTCTTTGCCATAACATACAATATAAGATTATTGCAGATTGGAGTAGAGTCATTTCATCTGAATAAATCATTCTTTCTCTTGATGAAATCTATAGGAAAAATACAGTATGCACAACTCAAGGGTCCAAGCACACCTGAAGGTTCCACTGGTGGAACTTTTCTAGCCAAAAGGAAGTCATGACAGTACATGTTACATAACTTGCTAACACACAATATATGCACCTTGTTTTTAGAGCGTATGGAGAAATTAAAACTCACCTGGAAGAAAACATGAATGCTTTCAGTCCTATTTAGAACATGGGGTAGAGGTGCACTTGTTCTCTCTTGTGGCAGAAATGAGTATTACAACAATAAACACTTGAAATCCAAACAAAAAAACCTGCCAAAACTTTTCACCCATTTTTACAGACAAAAGAAAAACTTTGAAAAATCATCCTGGCAAAACCTTTTTTTCACCTGTTCTTAAGTCATAAACACAGGAGAGAAAAAAATAATTTAGATCAGACTTAGAAATTGCATGTCCAGAAATATTTTTCTTCTCACTTGCCTTTCAGGGCTTCCGTATAAATGTTTACATATTTTGAATGTACGTATATAAATTTAATCTCTGCATAATGAAGCAACAATACAACAGCACTTTTATACTGATATGTTTTTGTCCGTATCATGTTTGTGACGTTGTAAAGATCCTAAAATTGTAAATATATTTTCCTGGATGTTGCATTAAAGATATAAATATTTTTATCTTACTGTTTTTTATTTATTTTTATTTTTTATAATATTTTTTTGTTGTTATAATAGTTGCAGTTAATCATTCATTTAAGCTGTTCCTGATATCTAAACTGATGAGCTGAAGTTGATGAGGATTACATTGTCATGAGTAATAAATATGGAACAAGTACTCACAAAAATATGTTTTGGAAACAGTTACCACAACTCAAAAAAAAAAATAAAAAAAATCATCTAATTTATAAAAAGAAACTAACAGGTTACAAACTTACTTTTCCTCTAGACCTACCAAAAATAAAACAGTTACTACTCTTGAATCCTTTTCATTACAGTCATGATCAAAGGTTACTCTTTTTAAGAAAATGTTTAAGAAGTCAGACGTCTAACATTTACAGAGGCACAAATTTAGTTAAAAAAAAGTTTTATCTCAGCTTTTTAAAAGTTGTCTTCCTAATTTTAGCTTACTGCTCTTTTTCATATGCACTCCTGTTACACCATAAGCAACTTTGCTGCAGTGATTTTGGGATCTTAAAACGGTTTATACAGATTTACACAAAAGTTGGGTGTTGTTTTTTTTTTTGCATTTTTATGCATCTTTGCACAAAAATGACTGTGTAGACACACTGTGGATTTTTTTAACACTGAAAGCACATTTGAAGGATCTTTTAATATCCAGTATGAACAGGAGGAATGATTACAGCAAGGAAAACTTCTTTCACTGTTCATATGGACACCTGACTGCTGGTTTAACACACAGTTGAAAAACTGAGAACCTGTCCTTGAAGGTTGAGCAACGATTCAAAATAAGATTCAAGCTTTGCCCAGTTGGTGATCCAGTTTGAGCTCTGGGAAGATGAGACTGAACAACCATTTAATTACTTAATTTTAAGAGCATAAATCACAGTCCCTTTATGAGACCACATAGCCTGCAATATGTAGTTCAGGTGTAAAGAATGGAATTACAGTAGATGAATCGGACTTAAAGGTTGACTGAACTGGGATCCATCAGGATGGAGTAGTGGCAGAGTCTCAGTGATGGACAGTGGAAGAAGTACTCAGATCCTTTACTGAAGTAAAAGTACCAATACAGAAAGAAATACTCCATTACAAGTAAAAGTCCTGCATGAAAAGAAGTACATAAGTATTATGAGCTTGATGTAGTTAAAGTATCGCAGTAAAAGTACATAAGTATTATGAGCTTGATGTAGTTAAAGTATTGCAGTAAAAGTACATAAGTATTATGAGCTTGATGTAGTTAAAGTATCGCAGTAAAAGTACATAAGTATTATGAGCTTGATGTAGTTAAAGTATTGCGGTAAAAGTACATTAGTATTATGAGCTTGATGTAGTTAAAGTATTGCAGTAAAAGTACATAAGTATTATGAGCTTGATGTAGTTAAAGTATTGCGGTAAAAGTACATTAGTATTATGAGCTTGATGTAGTTAAAGTATTGCAGTAAAAGTACATAAGTATTATGAGCTTGATGTAGTTAAAGTATTGCAGTAAAAGTACATAAGTATTATGAGCTTGATGTAGTTAAAGTATTGCAGTAAAAGTACATTAGTATTATGAGCTTGATGTAGTTAAAGTATTGCAGTAAAAGTAGTGGTTTGGTCCCTCTGACTGATATATTATTATATATGACATCATTAGATTATTAATAGTGAAGCATCAGTGTTAGAGCAGCATGTTACTGTTGTAGCTGCTGGAGGTGGAGCTAGTTTACACTACTTTATATACAGTTAGCCAGTTTAGTCCAGTGGTTCCCAACCTAGGGGTCGGGCCCCTCCAAATGGTCAGCAGATAAATCTTAGGGGTCGTGAGATGATTAATGGGAGAGGAAAGAAGAAAAAACAAAGTTCTGATACACAAATCTGTTTTCAGTTTTTGGACTTTTTCTCTAATCTTTGATTTTTGCTGAAATATTGGATCATTTGAACATTTATTGAAATGAAAGCATGTGAGAAGTTTAGAGGGAAAAATCACTATTTGGTGGAGCTGTTAACAACTCATAGACATGTGAAATGTGACCCCGACTACACACTGCTTTTTGTAAGACGTCAAAAGACAAAAAGGTTGGAAACCACTGGTTTCATCTTTAACAATGTGTTGTATTTTAAAAGCTTGTTATATTATCCATTGTGTCAAATCTTCATCTGAAATAGAGAAGAGATGGAAGTGATTGTTCAGGTGTTTCTATGGGACGTCTCCTCACACAGAGAAAGTGTGTTTTAATAAACCATTAAAATCAGGTGGTGTGTAGGCGTCATATCACTCTGGATGGAGGCTGAAACTTTTCTCTACATTTGGCAGAAACTGCTGAGAGGTTGGAGCCAGAGCGTCATGTACACTCATAGTGCTGCAGGTGAAACCTGCTGAGTCATTGTAAAGTCTGACCAAAAAACAGACACACAACACAGTCATCGTCACAGGAGGAAAACAGAAAGTTCATTCTCAAGTTTATTGTTGGATACAAAAATTCTACAGTGTCAGAAAAGGATGCAGTGAACTCACTAACATGGAGTCTGTCAGCCTCAGGGGGAGCCTCACTGTGAGCTTTCAGTCGTTTGAATTGCTCTTCGTCTGCAAGCTGCTGCTCCAGTAGCAATTTTTAAAAAAATTTATAGAACCACCTACAGGTGAAATTGTATCAAACGCTACAGACTTGTTTAGCATCCCCATCTGTACAACTTTGCTGAATCTGGTAACCATGGAATATTACATTTAAGAGATATGGCAGTTTATAAACAGCATGTTGGTGTTTCACTAATGGCCACAAGGTGGGTCTGTTGGTGCTATGATTCAGTATATCATGCAGTTTCTCATGGAGAACTTGTGTGCTGAGTTTCATTTTATTAAAGGCAACAAAATTACAGAAATATCATGTTATAATATTACAGTAGTGCCCCCTGTGGGTAGAATTGTATCAAACATTACACAGTTATGCAGTGTGGCTGTATGCACAACGTTCCCAAATTTGGTTGCAATCCAATTCAGTATTGAAGAGTTGTGGTCCCTTTAGTGCATCAGGCCATGCCTTGAAAAGTTTGGTAAACAATTACAGACAAATGGTAAGTGATACCAAAAAACAAACACATAAGTTTTGTTCGGGGTCCTCTAAAAATGGTATGTACCAATTTTGGTAAAGATTAGATAAAATACAGTTGTACTCATAAGTTTACATAACCTGGCAGAATTTGTAAGATGTTTACCACTCATAGTGTTTATGGTTGTGACCAAAAAGTTCAATTTTGATCTCATCACTCCAAATGACTTTGTTCCAGAAGTTTTGAGGCTTGTCTAGGTGCTGTTTTGCAGATTGTAAGTGGGATGTTTTGTGGCGTTGGTGCAGTTTCTGGCAACTTGACTGTGCAGCCCATTTTTGTTGAAGTACCTCGTTATTGTGCATCTTGAAGCAGCCACACCACGTTTTTGCAGAGGATTCTGTATTTCAGCTGAAGTTACATGTGGGTTTTTTTTTTTTTGCACCCCGAACAATTTTCCTGGCAGTTGTGGCTAAAATCTTTGTTGGTCTACCTGACCGTGGCTTGGTGTCAGCAGAACCCCTGATTCCTAATTTCCACTTCTTTATCAGAGCTTGAACATTACTGATTGGCATTTTCAAATCTTTGGATATCTCTTTATATCCTTTTCTTGATTTATAAAGTTCAACTTCCTTTTCTCAACGGTCCTTTGACAGTTCTTTTGCCTTCTCCATTGCTCAGTATCCAGTAAAGTCAGAGCAGCCCTGGATGAAATGTGCAGGGGTCTCTTAAGAGCTGAGAAATTCATTGACACTAATTGCAAACAAAGAAGTCACAGATGTGGAAACTTACCCTTCATAGCCATTTAAACCTGTGTGTGTCAACATGTGTGTATATTATCAGGACATACATTCTATGTATGTAAACTTTCAGGGCCATTTGGGTGAATTCAGTTATCATTATGATTTAAAAAGAGCACAATTATGTGAAAATAAATGGCTTCACCTGACCACTAACCCTAAATAAAAGTTTTAAGCACGATCTGTCAAAATTTCCAAATTTTTCACAAATTCTGCCACTTATGAGCACAACCATATGTGCCAACAGAAGCAAAATATTCTCCCCCCAAAATCCAAAATTTTTCCAGGTGCAAATGGGTGTGGCCTATATCAGTTGAATCAGTTTCATCCAAGGAATACACTGTGCAAATATTGTTTTGCCACGCCTCACGATTCATGAGTTATTAGACTAAATGTAAAACATGATATAACTGACCACATGGTGGCGCTATAGGCACTATGTTTTAATATGCTAAGCATTTCCACATGGGACACCTGTACATGAAGTTTGAATAGTTTAGCACTCTTAGTTTTTGAGATATCAACTTTAAAACATTCCTCCCATAGACTTTCCATTATAAATTTTAATACTTTAAAAGAAAAATTACAAGTTACAATAAACTAATAGCATACACCTCCTTAAGAAGATGTACAGTTTGGCATTTAAACTAATTTTGCATGACAAACAATACAGAAGTAGATAGATGCCAAAAAACAGGGAAATAATAACTTGCATGTGCATTTTCTGAAGAAAACAGCTCTCACACATTTTTAAATCTTTAAATCATTTTTAAGTCTTTTAGTGCCACCTACAGGTGAGATGGTATTGAATGCTTGTTCAGCATCCCCATGTGTTCAACTTTGCTGGATTTGGTTACCATGGAATATTACATGAAAGAGATATGGCAGTTAATAAGTAGTATGGTGGTGTTTTACTAATGAGGTGGGGCTGTTGGTGCCATGCTTCAATACATCATGCAGATTCCTTTGAAAAACTTGTTTACCAAGTTTCATTTCATTAAAGACAACAAAAACATAATACATAATAAAAACATCAAATCATAATAAAAAGATCAATATAATAGATACACATATGTATAATATGAAAATATTTGTTTTTGTTGTTGTTGTTTGTTTGTTTGTTTTTTCAATCAGCCTGCATGGATCACCTGCCACATGTGGACTAGATTACATTTGTACAACAGTAAATCACTACAATCATACAGGTTACCTAAAATTGTGATCATGAAACACACATTTGGGACAAATTTCTCTCCATAAAACTGATCTATAAACACAACAGCTTCACAGACATTAAAATTAAAATATTTTAGCACAAATGAACTATTAAAGTATCCTTTTTTGTGAATACCAACCGACAATAAATCATCCATGAATAGGCTATAGTTTAAAAATAATTGAAAACTTAAATCAATAAATCAAACTTTATTTGTGCAGCATCTTTCCTGCAGGTTAGTACAATTAAAATGCTTCTCAGATGTCTGACAAGCTGAAAAACAGAACAAATGTAAACAGTAAGAAAATTTGAGATTAATGAACACAAGAAATAAAAAGATTAGATTAGATTATTAGATTGAACTTTATTGTCATTGCACACAATACAAGCACAATGAATATGCAGTTTTGCATCCAACCAGAAAGTGCAAATCATGATATAATCATGAAATATATACAGATAATAAAAAGAAGGTGCTGACAAGGCAATATTTACAGATGAGGTACAAGGGATAAAGCATATATACTTTATATACAGATTAAATGAAATGTACATTATATATAAGAATAATTACAGACAATTCTTTTTGATGACAATATTTGATATTTACACTCTGTTTTTATGCAGGGAGGTTACTGTATACATGTAGAAAAAATAGATTGAGCTTTCCTGAAAAATGTTTATTACATTACTGTAAATGACGTTAGAGAAAAAACGTGATAATTATGGGCGATGATTTATAAGATTCGATAATTTATAAATTGTCAAATGTCAAATTCAGAGGTCAAATTTCATTTTAGTGTATGATGCTGAGAAATGACAATAAGGAAATCTTAATTTTAATCTTAATCTACACATACTTAGAGGTTATAAACTTCCAGAGACTTAATGTATTCATGTAAAGTTAATAGTCTATTATTGGAAGCAATTGAGAATCAGAATCATGAGCAAAATCTTTAAAAACGATCTATATGTCCCAGCCACCACACAGATTGACGAGCACATGCTTTACACTTCAGCGGACCTTGGTGTCCTTCGTATAGTTCGGCTAGCACATCGTTCCACATTGCTGAAGGTATTACAAGCTGTGTGTCTCTCAGCAGTAAACCTTCTGTCACTGTGAGTGTAGCTCACTCCGGCCAGTAGCTTTTCAGCACTGGTTCCTGTTTTTCATGCACTGGCCATCCTTCTGTGCACAGCATCATGACAAGTGAGCAGACACTGTTGTCTTTCTGCTGTTCTTTCTGGTTTTCCATGTATGAGGGACTGACAGGTAGGCTTTCCATGACACAGTCCATGTAGATGTTGGTGCTCTCCATCAGCTCCTGATCTTTTGTGGACACATGCGATTTAACAGGTAAGCGCGACAGTGTGTCCGTTGTCCAAAGTGACTTTCCTGGCACGTGCACAATGGAGTATGAGTAGCACCTCAACCTGAAGCGCTGGATTCTCGGCAGTGCTTGGGCCAGAAGTAGGCTGAGAAGAGGTTTATGTTAGACCTCCAGGCAGAAATGTTTCCCTATGAGGAATCCTGGAGCCATGTGCAGGCCCAGGAGAGCCCAGGGTTTCTTTCTCTACCTGCACGTACTGTTGTTCAGCTGGAGTGAGCGACCGCGATGCATAAGCCACAGGTTTCCATTCTTCCTTCCATCTCTGGAGAAGAACGCCTCCCAAACCATACCAAACCATACAATGATGCATCGGCTGACACTTTGATGTCTCTATTTGGGTCATACATGGTCAGCACAGGAAGAGAAGACAGTGCTTTCTTCAGTGTTTTAAACACTGTCGCCTGGTCCATGTCCCAGACCCAGCAGTTTTTCTTTGAGAGGAGGTCATGGAGTAGCTTATCTCTTTCTTTATCCAATAGCTGGGGAATGTTGATCACCCTGAGAAAACTCCTCAACTCGCCCACATATGTGGGCTCCATCATCTCTGTGATGGCCTTTGTCTTTCTTGGGTCAGGGCGGATGCCTGCGGCTGTGATGTTATGACCCAAGATGATCATCTCACACCTGGAGAGTTCACACTTTTCCACATTCAGCGTGATGCCTGCTTTGTCCAGTCTTTGTAGCACAGCATGGAGTCGAGTGTCATGCTACCCCTGGTCCTGCCCCCACACCAGTAGGTCATTCATGTGGCAGACCACACGGTCTTGCCCCTCTGTGACCTCAACCATCCTGCACTGGAAGTGTTGGTGTGCTGAGGCAATACCAAATGGAAGACAGATAAAGTGGAACTGCCTGAAGGGTGTAATGAATGTAGTTTACTTGGCTGATTCCTTTGTAAGTGGGATCTGCCATGTTGGCATCCAATTTGCTGAACATTTTCACTCCAGCAAGTGTTCCAAGACTCTGTTCTACTGACGGCAGAATGTACTTTTCACAGCACACCTACTTGTTCAAGCCAGTCAGGTACACACACTAAGGTACCTTTTTTACTGTCTTTCTTGGGCATGACAGCTGATGACGCCTAGGCTTTCCATGCACTGGAGCTCTTCTTTGACTTTCCCCACCAGCGGTAGTAGAATCCTCCTGGGGGTTTTCAAGGAACATGGCACAGCCTCTCTCACAGGAGAGGAGTAGACAGGTTGAAATTTCAATATCAATATCAATCCGCTGCTGCTTTGGTGATTTTATCAACAAGATCAGACTAAATACATTGTTGCGGACATGCTGCAACAATGTATTAATGCTTAAAATATAAATAATTTATCTCAGCTAAACACTCTCCAACCAAAATCGGCACACAAAATAATGTTGAATGTGAATAAAGCAGGGAAGTCAGTAAATCAGTCTGCATTGATCTATAAATAAATGTTGGTAATTCTTACTGTTCACTGTGCTGCTAAGTGCTAAATGTTCGTTCCTTTTTTTGTTCATCTGTTTCTCTTGAGATTTACATGTTTTTATCATTTTATAAAATAAGTTGGGAAACCCTAACTTTACTTTTAACATTATCAAATGAAAAGAAATGTCCGCCCCCCTCCTCTTGGTGTCTGTTATAATGTGACTGTGGTTTGTAGTAATGTACAAGTGCCACAAGATGGCGGTAACTATATTTGAAGTACCATATAGGACCTGGCAGAGATTAAAGCCCTGATCAATCTGATCACCAGCTGTGATTGGCCACTGCAGTATGACGTTGCGATTCTCCAAAAGTTAACTCTGGATCAACTTTCTCGCTGCAGGCCAGTGAGGCACCGCTGTGGCCACAATGTCTGCAGCCTAAATGCACTACCCCCATGTTCTCGCCGCACTGCTTGATTTGATCTGAATACAGCTTTAGGCTATTATTTGCACATTGTAGAGAATGACAGTTTTCACTATTGCAAATCTCAGTGAAATGTGGTCTAACAATGGAGGGTTCCCACACTGAATCTCAGACCCTGGGGTCTCAGACCACAGACAACTACGCTGACCACTCATCCAAAGCTCAGCTCTGTCAGACACAGACCTGCAGCTCTTTATACATCCGTGACACAGAGAGCAAGTGGAGCAGAGGAGAGAAACAGAGACAATGATGTAACCTCGCTACAAGCTACAAGTCCAACCTGTGCACTATTTGACAAGTTTTTTTTTCTTCCCAAAAACACTTTTTTTTTTTTTTTTTAAGTATTTGTACGAAATAGATATTAGTAAAAACCACCTATTTGTGCTTTTCCAAATACTGTATTCATATTTTGCTCCACCCCTACTTTATAGTTCCATATTTATGACATTTTATATGAAACATTAAATGCGTTTAAAGGACGTCTTTTTGTAGACCACATTTCGCCCACCAGTGCAATTTGACTTTGGAGAAATACCTTCACACTAATCAATATCGTCTCTCTTTCAAGCTACAACTTAACAAATTATCAAAAAGTTTCTTTCATTTTATTTAATTCCATTTAAAGAGAGAAGAAATTACAAAGAATGGTAATAATGTTTCTTACTATGAGGCTATACTGTGCGTGAACATTGCTTATCAGCTCTATTTTAAGTGCAGTGAATTTAACACATATGTTGACTGGACCACTGTGCAGATATTTTGGAACGAAAGAGATTAGGCTACATGTACAGAAACACACTGATGTTCACAGTGCAGATGTAATGAGGAACTGTTGGGGAGGAACTATGGAGGAAACTCCAAACTGTGTTTCAGTCCGACAGATTTACTGTAACACTGGTTCAGACGGTGGTGAATGTGAAAACTAACCTGACTGAGACCAGGCTGACAGCGAAGGAAGTAATTCTGTTTGATGCTTTAAAAAGAACCAAAGTAACTTTATAGTCTTCTTCATTTTTATGCAGAGAAGAAAGGTGTGTTTGTGTTTGTTCTAAACATGTGTAACTGAGACCGAACTCTTTATATTATTATGTTTTCAATATAATGATGGTCTAATGTCAAATTACAGTACCTATATTTTAGAATTTAGCACTGCTTACTGGATTAAACAATATTCCTAAAGTCAAAGGTGATGCTCCATATTATCTCAGGTTCAGCAGGTTTTTAGAATCAATAGCATCTAATGAGACTATTCAAAATGTGAAAATGTACACTAGTAAACATACAAGCACTTACATGTGTTTACTGAGTCTTTGTCATTTCAAAAACACTAATCAATAAGAAACTTGGTATTTCAGTAGATATTTATTTATTATCATGACTCATCATACTCATTTAAAAAGATTTTCCTCACAAACACAACATCATTGACATTAATATCCTGGATGTCATCATATTTAAGACAGAGCAGGAGTCTAATTATTCAAAACAACAAAACTCATTTATATGAGGATACAATAACAGTTTGGTTAAAATGAGATAAACATGACATAGAACAAATTCAATTGAACACTTCAAATATTTTGGAAACAAAACATTCTTCATCAATTATGTTTGATATATTCTTTAACATAAACAATAAACTTAAAAGAAAGTTAAAATATAAGAAATTCAAAAGATAATATTTGTTTGACATTATTTTCAGATGTAATATCTAGATACATATGTGTATAAGAAAAAATGTGGCTTGTATAAAAATTCCTGTCTGACAACTTTTTCCATATTAATTGAACTTCAGACTTTTCTAGTGAGTTCAACATAATAAAAAAGGTAAAATATGTCCATGATCACCATTCAGTAAGTTTCAGCTCAAACATCTTGCACATTTCCGTGCTCCTTGAAACAATTGCAACAAACAAATTTCATGAATATTTAAAAAAAAAAAAAAGATTAAATCAAAAAACAAGATATTTAGACATTTAGACTTTATGCCCATATCAGCATACAACCAATACATGATAGAAATAATAGAAATATAAAACAAAAAAGAGTTGAAATACATAAATGAAAATAGTTGTGGTCATGTCAATCATGACTCCTTGATGAAACAGCAAAAATAAAAAAGTAAAATGTACATAATTTCTGACAATATTTGTGCATCCTGTAAAACAATAATGCAATAGGAGGCTTTATCTCGTCTCATTTCCCCTTTAACTCATCATTGCTAACAAACACATCTTCTCTGCAAGGAAAATTCTTTCATTTCCAGATATTCTCACTACAGATGTAGCCAGCTTTGTAGATGTGAATTACGATTATTGTTCTCTTGCGCTTGTTTTGTTTATGTGTTCATTTCAATCAAGCAATCAAGTGTTCCTTTACAAGTCAAATCACTGACTTTCCCTATTTCTTTATCACAGTCAGAGTCACCTGTCAATTATAAAATCAGCATAAATCCGAAAACGCTGTTTTAAAGTAGTTTGGTTCATGTAAAAGAAAACAGTATCATCAGAGTTGTAGTTGTGTTGTGTTCGCTCACTCACACATTTCATCCAGACTTTTAATAGCTTCTTCTTTAGAGTGCGTTTTCCACTCGCTGGGAATTTCACCTCTGCCCTTGAATTTTAACTCATAGTGGTCTTCCAGTTGCTTTTGAAATCGACATACAAACCATTTCCAGTATGCCAGCTTAGATTCATCATGGTCAATTCTCCAGTTGGCATATTCTGGGCCACCAATTCGGTACTGTTTATAGGGAATTAACTCGTCTGAATCGGGATGAGGGTAAAAACTTAAATCACTTGCCACTTTTGTTGTGCAGAATTCGATGCTCAATTCATCTGTTTTTCTGTAGTGCCACCCAGTAATAGCAGTTGATCGATGGAAAGGCACGCTGTGATCATCAGGACTGTGATTCTCCAGGGTGTTGGTACAAACAGCTGAACAGAATGGACACTTTACCCAGCAGCACTTACACAGCTGATCAATAAGGATTTGATCTGGCTTCAGCCTGAATTCCTGCATCTTATCCAGTGAGAGGCGCCTCAAGTCTTGAATGATGGGTTTAAGTCCTTTCTGTATCTCATCTTTAAGAAAGTCAAATTTCTCTATGTCACTGAAATTTTGACAACAAATGGTGTCGAATGTTAGCTTATCATTTTCTTTTAGCAAACTGGAAAATTCCTTCAGCCACATGTCTGTGTCTCCTCTCTCAGTTTTGACCCTCTCTGTTGCAGTAAATAAAGCTTGAATCACAAGTTTCTCGATGTCGTCAACATTTTTCTTGAGTATATTCAGTGTTTTAGCTTTGTGTTCTGTAAAGATGTATTTCTTTACTTCCTCTCTTATGAAAATTTCTGCTTGCTTCCTTGGGTGTCGGATGTAGTTCATGTAACTATCAAAGTCTTCTTTCTCTGCCAGTGACTTCAACACATGTTTCTCCAAGTTCAACCTGTTCCCTTTGAATGCTGGGGAATTGCACCTCATCTCTCCAGCGAGATCAATGGCGGTCTTGTTACAGACAGCTTCAACAGTGGAAACCTTCAGTTTGTCACAGATCAGTTCTCCAAGCACAACAGCAGATGAGTTTCCTTTGCAGAAACTTCTGAAAATGTTGTAATATTGTATTTTCTTGCTTTCTACAAAAGTTGCAGCATCATTTTTCGTTTTGAATTTGTTGTGGGACTCTAAAAGCTTACTCCCTACCATGTCAAGCACATACAGTAGGAGATCAACTGTAAACTCCTTCTTCAGGGCGTATTTCCTTGTATTTTCAAATTCTGTCACTTTTTCTTTGACATTTTTGGCCACCTCCTGCAAGTATGTTTGACTGTACCCTCTTGTAGCTACAGGTTTGCTCTCAATTATGCAAATGCTCTGTTGTTCAACATTATTAATGAGGGATGTGATCAGTTGTTGCTCGTCATATGAAAACTTTTCACTTGGTTTAAGTGGTCCTTCTTCTTGTTTTGTTGATCCAGATCTCAAAATTTTCTGAAAAAGCCAAGTTCTCCATACTTCTTGCCCTTTTATCTTCTTGTTTGCCCTCTTATCGTCTTGGGATTGTTGGCTTTTGTCGCAGAGCTCTTCATGCTTGTTCAGGGTTACATACTTAAAATAATTCCCCGTCGTTGATATTTTTTTGTAGCTTTTAGAACTCTTTGAATCATCTATTAGAGCCCATTCATTACATTCATTAAGGATGGACGTTATTTCATCTTCCAGGTCGATATCCTTTATAGGTTTAATGTCTCCAGTTAACTCAGTAACCAAGCCACTCCAAACACCGTTGAAATGCTTTTTAAGTTCCTCTTCATTTTTGGCCTTGTCTTTTAACTGTTGAGCAAGTTCTTTGCTCTTTTGTAGCAGCGTCTTTTCAAACTCTGCCTTCTTTTCATCTAGTTTTTTACAAGCATTCTTCTGCAGGATGACCTCATCCAGTTTTCTTTTAACTCCTCCCACCTGTTCATCATGAAACTCTTTGATTTTGATTTCAAATCGGCCTCGCCACTGAGCCAACATTTCTTTGTCTCTGTCATCATCAAAGTACTCCTTCATATCTTTTTTGACTTCTTCATATGTTTTGCTCATTTCTTTAAAAAGATAACTAGGATCAACTTTCTCAAGTTTTCCATTTTCAATTCTGTTATAAAGTTGGTTCTCAACGGTCAACATGTTGCTCCTCAGGGCCCAGGTCCAGTTCCCATACTGGACCTCAAGTTTTCTGTACACTGCAATTTCAAGTGTGTTTTTGAAACTGAAAACGAAGTTTTCTTTCAGAAGTGCTTCCCACAGGTCCTTTATGTTGCTTTTGAACTTTGAGAGAGTCGTCCCAGCAGACTGTGAGGCTTTAGAGAGGATGAAGTTCTTTAAATCCTGGATGCTCTCACTATAACCTGGATTTGGAGGAGCCATGGGTGGACTTCCCTCCCACAGTTGGGCAAAGTATTTCACATCTTTTTGCACATCAAATGCAATTATGTCATTGAAGCATTCAGCATCATAAACCTCCTCTTTGGCAGCTAGTTTAGCCATCTCGTCCAGTTTTTCTTGCAGTCGTCTCTTTCCATCCATGTTTTTCTCTGCAGCTCCAATATCTGTTACATTCTGGTGAACAAACACACAACTTGGAGAAAGTTTAACTTTCTTCATCCTCATGATCGCCTGAACAACAATCTGCAGCACATCTTGCATGTCAGCTGGATTCTCTCCAAAGATGTTGATCAATGTCATGTTTCCCAGACCAACAACAAATGTTGCCAGTTCATTGTCATGGTGAAGACTGGCGTTACCTGCCAACTCAAGAGCACGCAGTCCTTCGGTGTCTACCACTAGAACATAGTCAAACTTCATCTTCATCTCCTCTGACACTTTAACCAGCTGCATGAAGGCACCTTTGGTGCACCTGCCAGCACTTACTGCAAACTGTAATCCAAACATGGCATTCAGCATTGTTGATTTTCCACTGCTTTGTAAACCCAGAACTGACAAAACAAAAATTCTCTTGTCGCCCAGTTTGTTGATGACTTCATCTAAAAGACTAGAGATCCATGTTAAAGGCACATGACCTGCATCACCATCCATCAGCTCCATCGGTTGCCCTGCTATCATCAGCTCTGCAGCCAGCTCAGGGTATTTAGACCAGTCAGTCTTTTCCATCTTTGTTTGTTTCTTCAGAGATTTATGGGCTTCATAGATCTGTCCAATTTCTCTAAAGATGTGCTCTAAGCCAAAAGTAGCTGACTGTAGTTTTGCTGATATTTTCTCAAGCTCAATTTGCTTCTTTATTAGCTGATCAGATTTGCCACGCTTCTTCTTCAAATCCAAGACTTCAGACCACTTTTCATCATACTCTTGGAGAATTGAAGACAGATCATCTGTGGAGAGTGAATCCAGTAAGATCTGAAGCCATTTAAGGAAATACTCTTTTTCCTTTGGTGACAGAGACGAGAGGCTTTGAATGAACAACTTTATCAGTTCACTAAAGGAAGCATCACATTGTTTTTGACGTATTCTCTCCATTTCCTGTTGCTTTTTACATTTCTCCTTCTCAATACGCCCTTTGAGGTGATACTGTTCTTTGTTTTTTCTACACCATTCATGCCACAGTCGGCCTTGACAAGGCAGATATTCATCTTTGATTTTTGAAACAACCATCTTTTGAAGTAAATTCACTATTTTCACAGCTGCAGATTTTCCCTCTTGGCAGACGGTGTTATCTTCATCCACTTTGATTTCACGGACCTTAGCCATGGTTTCCAGCTGGAAGGATGTATGTTGTCCAGACAAGATTTTTCCAATGATTTCTTTCAGTTCTTCACCAACATCTGACTGGCTTCTGTCTTTCAGACCCATTTTGTATTTTCCCTCTTTTGTCTCAACTGCACCACAATCATTATCAACAATGAGACAAATGAGAGGTTTTGGAGACTTAAGAAGGGCTGATATAACTGTCCAACTTTTGTGACTTTTCTCCAGAGTTTGCAACAGAACAACATTGACTGAAGACTTTTCCATAAGTGTTTTACACTGTTTTTCAATCAACAGAGCATCACCATGAAGATTACAGAAGGCAATGCAGTCAGTGAAGGCATCATCATGTTTCCCAGCAGGGCAGTACCATGCAATCTCTGCCACACCATCCATCAAATGGCGAGATTTGGTGCTACCTTTGCAGTTTCTGTGGAAGAATGTACTGTGACGGTCGTTGATCAAAGTGTTGATCAGCTGAGATTTAGACAGTGATAGTGAACCAAGACGAAAAAATGACACCATGGGCATCTCAGCTTTGCAGATGGGCATACTCTTCATGGTGATGATGTTTGAATCATCTTTGGTTTGAGTTATCTTCCAGCTTTTTGTTATTTGTCTGAGTGTCCACAGTGGACACTTAATATCCATTGTGACGGGGTCAGGAACAAGCAAAGGTACGGCGTACTGACACTGCGATAGCTTTGTAATCATGTTCTGCTTAAGAAAGCTGTCTGAGCAGTGAAATACTGCCATTTGAACATCCATTGGATGCAGATGGGACTGTTTTGGTTTATGAGAGTCTGCACTGGTGTTAAAATTAGCAAAGTCATCATCTTCTTCTTCTTCTTCTGTTTCTGTGTTCTGTGACTTTGAGTGGCTCACCTCAGGACTGTCTTGTTTTACAGGAATATATCTGGCTCTGTAGTCTAACATCATCAACCTCTGAAGAAAAGTGTGAGCTGGATCTTTCTCAGATGTGTTGTGGTGCTGTTTTACAGGTTGACTTATTCTAAGAAAATCTCCTGGTGTCAGTTTCTGTTGAAGGTGAAGTCTGCTGAGCAGTGTTTTAAATTCTCTTTGATATTGCTCCTTTCTCTTCTCTTCAAAAATCTTCTCTGACTTCTGTAAATAATAAGTAAATAATCATGTACTGTATATAAAAACTTCAAAGACCTTCAAAGACTGGGTTATAAATTATATAGTCTTTAATTTTAAATTCCTTACCTTATCCTTGTTTCCATCCGCATCTGTATGTAAAGTACCTGCAGTACAACAAGAAACTGCATTACCAGAGGGACAGAGCAGTGTACTACTGAATCAATGTACTTTGGTTTCTATTATTAATTCTGAATTATTAGTTTGATTAGTTTTCTTTTTTCTTGAAAGGGTTCAGATGAGACTGAAATAGCCATGGAAAGTTCAATTAAAGAGTGAGTGTACTGTGTAATCCTGCTTGGTCCCTCCCTTTACCAAAGTAAAAAATACAACAGAGTGGGTGGGATTGTTCAAACACTGGCAGCGATATGAGAGCGTAGTAGTAGTAACAAATTTGTGCTGTAGCTACAAGTCAACCTATGACAGAACGCTAACTTTACTGCTTTATGTGAGGATTTGATTGGCTGTATGAAAACAAGTTGTCTATCTAAGTAGTATGAAAGTTAATTCCATTGAATTAATGTAAAAGGGGTGCCATCATGAAACCAAAAATAAAAGTTTTACCCCTTCGGTCTCTGATTTTTCTCTCAAAGGAAAACACAGGACAAGTGATCTACAGAGCAGATGTGTATGTTGGAGTGGACAAAACAACTTTAACTTGGACTTTAGCAGGGTCAGTTCTGATCCGAAACACCTTATAATCTTCTTTTACACTGATTTTATATTTTTCTCTCTGATGACATTAGTACAGTCCTCTTTGTACCAAGCCCCCACCAACAGCGTTGGGCTATATGGTGATTTTTGCTTAGAGGATGCATTCAATATTGCAGCATTACATGATGCCCACTGGATCAAAAATACTTTTTTCCCCATATAAAACCATACAAAAGTAATGATTATAAACAATAAAAAATCATGAAATTACTTTTTGTACTATCAGAATGTGCTACAATATGCAATACAATAAAATTGGGAACGTCTAGAGCTCTATCAGTGAATCATTTTATGCTCTTCATGTCTGTGAGGAGCCAACAGGAAGTCAGCTGGCTCAGCCAGCAGAAGTCTCTAAAGCTGTGTTCAGACAGACATTAGTACTGAATTATGCAGCCCCCCTCAGGAAATTCACTCCACTGATGCAGCAGGGGCTTTTCAAAATTAGTGGCCTCTGCTCACTTCATTAAGTGGCACATTGAGCCCAGTTTTAACAGGTGAATACTTTAATGTATGAAACTTGATTAAGTGTTGACAAAATGACTAGAATTGTTTTATTCTATCAGAGTTGAGACATAATTAAAGGTTTATTATTTAAAAACCATTCTGGGGTGTAGTTACTCTTTAAAATATGAATATGAATTAAACCCATGTTACTGTACATCCATGTCAAAATTAAAAAAT
The DNA here is from genome assembly GCF_914725855.1 of Thunnus albacares. NCBI lineage: Eukaryota > Metazoa > Chordata > Actinopteri > Scombriformes > Scombridae > Thunnus > Thunnus albacares. Next base: position 28,294,133 of record NC_058122.1, read on the forward strand.
CAAAAATTGATTAAATGTTTACCTTTCTCATTTGGTGCAGATGTTTTCACAGACTTGTCCTGAGGCTTTCCATCTGATGTTGTGCTTCCATCATTCTTCTCTGAGTGTTCAGCATCACCAGGTTCAGTCACTGGATGACACTAAGAAAACAAATGATTTTATTTACCCTTTAGTTCACCAGGTCATTACAACAGAGAAGGTTCTGATGTAACAGATTTAGACTAAACATGTTTCTAGACAATATAGGAGAACAGGGCAAGTTCTAAAACCTGGATTAAAACTATTAGAAATGCTATAATCGTCACCCCAGGGTAGATACAGTAAAGTAGATGGTCTTAAATGTCTGCCATACATCAGTGATTGGCTGCAATAATATAGCAACAATTTTAAATTATGATATTTAAAAGGTGTGGAGCAAATTTCAGATTATACACAGAGGGTAACCAGTTGTGTGAGAAGTGCGACATTCCAAAAAGAGTAATATTTATAGTTTAAATAATTTACAAATTCAATTTCTTCATTTTTGGACAGAACCCCAGTATTGTCCAAAATTGAGGAATTGACACCCGCTCATAAGACAGGATAAGGTTAGCTATCTTTGATTTAGGACTTGTCTTCCAGAGAATTTCATGCATAGAGAGGCCCAGACAGAGACAATGAATACAAAATTGAAGTTATTATTACATTACAAATGGTTATTTCATACCAGTCAGACTACAGTAAATCACATGTTCCAGATAATTGTGTTAAATGCTGGGACGAGAAGGATACATTTCTAGATTTGTATGAGAATGTCAGCCACAGGAATTCTGAAAGAACGTTTATTAAATGTGTGAGCCATGTAACTGGTAAAGCAGTTCCTCTTCGAGCCAAATTCTGTGTAGCTGGAATTTGAAATGAAGACTTGTCACTTTACAGCAATCATGGTTTAGTGACTTTGCACTCCTCTGGAATAACGTGGACATACATTCTATAGGAATATGGACCAAGGAATTGAAGGCTATCTTGCTTTGGAGTGATTTACTTATGTTGTGAAAAGGACAGACACAAACTTTACTTGTTTGTGACTTTTTGGAAAGTCACACTTTTGAAGGACTTTGCTATTTTTTTAGCTTTTTTGTCCTTTTTGCTTTGGGAGAGGGACTGTGTACTGATTGTTTAAATGTACATATTGTATACATTAAAACTCAAATAAAAATATCTTTTTTTCTAAATGTTATTATTATTAATTAACAAGATGAATTGTGTTGCAGTCACTTTCTATAGCATCTAATTTGGTTGTAAATTCAGGTGTTAGAGCTTACCTTTAGCTTGATTGCAGATGCATTCTTCTCGGACTCATCTACTGGAGGGAATGTGGAAAAAGCAGATTGGACAGTAGATCTATACCCATTTATCTCATGATAAGCTGTTGTACCATTGATTTGACTCACTGCTTCTCAGGTAACAGTCATCTCATCTGTTTATCATGTCTCTCATACCAACTACACAATAGATAACTCTGCATTGTGCATTCAAATCATTCACTAGCCATAGCCTAGTGTACCAGTTTCCCTTTCCCTCTTGTGTCTTGTTTGTTAAATGTTGTAGTGTTTAGGACTTGTAGCTGTAGTATTAGTAATAAATGTGTATGTAACTAAAATGAACTTGTTTGTGTTTTCTTGTGCTTGCATCTCAGTCACTTTACCTTAAAAGACCTATACCCTTGCCAAATCATAATTACGATCAATAACAATCATAATTCTAACTGACTTCTCTTGTATGGCCAACAAGGAGGACTATTTCCCTATCATCATACCTGCTCTAATATGAGTTATGTCACTTATGAATAATTTCATGTTGAAGTTGTGCACAATAATAATTCATAATTCCCCATAAAATCAAAAACTATTTGAGTGCACATATTCCTACAGATATGAATACTTTTCATGAGGACATATTTCATTTCATACTGTCACTTGCAATTGTGCACTGCCAAGCTGTCTGAGAGTGTGCACATTACAGACTTCCTCTAGCTGAGCCAGCTAATGCCCTGTCAGCTCCCCATACAAATGAATGGGATAAAATTATTGAATTATGCAACTGGTCTTGAATTTCGAGGTGTTTGTAACAATCAGAAATAATCCATGTCTACATAGTTTTCGAATAGGCCTACTGTTACATGAATTTTCCTTCTGAATTTGAACCTTAAAATATATACACACTAAATAAATAGTTATATGTACACTGGAAATTCAGATAGACGGATTTGAAATTAAAATATTTCAGTGCTGTAAATTCAGAGGTATTTAATGTTCAACATTAGATATTCAGTTGTTAGTAAAATTAAAGTCTGTATGGCTATTTTCTTCTATATTCACCTTTCTTATCTGATGCAGTTGGTACTTCAACTGTGATTTCAGACTCTCCTGACGTTGTTTCATTGTTCCTCTCTGAGTGTTCAGCTTCACTGGGGTCATTCACTGGATCACACTACAAAACAGATGATTTTTTTTACAATAAATTCCTCAGGTTAGACCCACTGACAACATGAAACCAAGAAAACAGCATCTGGATAAATAGAGATAACATAACAAGTTGAAGATCAACAAGATGCAGTGGTGTCACGATTAAGAGAGTGATAAAACAAAAATAAAGTCTGTTAAGGGAGTCATTGAGTTAAAACCTTTTCAGTTTAAGATGAAGATAAAATAAAATATCTCATATCTTTCTGAAAACGTAGATGTACAGATGTGCTACCAAACAAACTTCCTGTGAATAAAGGTTTTGGATAGAAAGAACTTGGAACTGTCCTAAATGCAGCTGTATGATGATGACAATAATGCCTTTACCTTGGCTTCAGTCTCACTCTTCTCTAACTCCTCGACTGCAGTGCAGGCTAATGTAGGAAAAACAGAAAACACATGATGAGCTTCAAAATCATAATGTTTGGTTAGTTAGCTACCTGAGGTTTATTAAACTTTATTTTCAAAACTTAAAATTGCAAAAACTTAAACTGCATTACCAGAGGGACAGAGCAGTGTACTACTGAATCAATGTACTTTGGTTTCTATTATTAATTCTGAATTATTAGTTTGATTAGTTTTCTTTTTTCTTGAAAGGGTTCAGATGAGACTGAAATAGCCATGAAAAGTTTCAATTAAAGAGTGAGTGTACTGTGTAATCCTGCTTGGTTCCTCCCTTTACCAGAGTAAAAAAATACAACAGAGTGGGTGGGATTGTTCAAACACTGGCAGCGATATGAGAGAGTAGTAGTAGTAACAAACTTGTGCTGTAGCTACAAGTCAACCTATGACAGAACACTGACTTTACTGCTTTATGTGAGGATTTGATTGGCTGTATGAAAACAAGTTGTCTATCTAAGTAGTATGAAAGTTAATTCCATTAGATTAATGTAAAAGGGGTGCCATCATGAAACCAAAAATAAAAGTTTTACCCCTTCAGTCTCTGATTTTTCTCTCAAAGGAAAACACAGGACAAGTGATCTACAGAGCAGATGTGTATGTTGGAGTGGACAAAACAACTTTAACTTGGACTGTAGCAGGGTCAGTTCTGATCCGAAACACCTTATAATCTTCTTTTACACTGATTATGTATTTTTTTCTCTGATGACATTAGTACAGTCCTCTTTGTACCAAGCCCCCACCAACAATGTTGCGCTATATGGTGATTTTGGCTTAGAGGATGCACTCAATATTGCAGGATCACATGATGCCCACTGGACCAAAAATACTTTTTCCCATATAAAACCATACAAAAGTAATGATTATAAACAATAAAAAAAATCCTGAAATTACTTTTTGTATTACCAGAATGTGATACAATAAAATTCATGTCTGTGAGGAGCCAACAGGAAGTCAGCTGGCTCAGCCAGCAGAAGTCTCTAAAGCTGTGTTCAGACAGACATTAGTACTGAATTATGCAGCCCCCCTCAGGAAATTCACTCCACTGATGCAGCAGGGGCTTTTCAAAATTAGTGGCCTCTGCTCACTTCATTAAGTGGCACATTGAGCCCAATTTTAACAGGTGAATACTTTAATGTATGAAACTTGATTAAGTGTTGACAAAATGACTAGAATTGTTTTATTCTATCAGAGTTGAGACATAATTAAAGGTTTATTATTTAAAAACCATTCTGGGGTGTAGTTACTCTAAATATGAATATGAATTAAACCCATGTTACTGTACATCCATGTCAAAATTAAAAAATCAAAACTTGATTAAATGTTTACCTTTCTCATTTGGTGCAGATGTTTTCACAGACTTGTCCTGAGGCTTTCCATCTGATGTTGTGCTTCCATCATTCTTCTCTGAGTGTTCAGCATCACCAGGTTGAGTCACTGGATGACACTAAGAAAACAGATGATTTTATTTACCCTTTAGTTCACCAGGTCATTACAACAGAGAAGGTTCTGATGTAACAGATTTAGACTAAACATGTTTCTAGACAATATAGGAGAACAGAGCAATCACTTGCATCCAACAATAACATTGAGCTGTCACGTCTGTCCATGTACCATGCAAAGTTCTAAAACCTGGCTTAAAACTATTAGAAATGCTATAATCATCACCCCAGGGTAGATACAGTAAAGTAGATGGTCTTAAATGCCTGCCATACATCAGTGATTGGCTGCAATAATATAGCAACAATTTTAAATTTCAGATTATACACAGAGAGTAACCAGTTGTGTGAGAAGTGCGACATTCCAAAAAGAGTAATATTTATAGTTTAAGTAATTTACAAATTCAATTTCTTCATTTTTGGACAGAATCCCAGTATTGTCCAAAATTGAGGAATTAACTCCCGCTCATAAGACAGGTTAAGGTCTGATATCTTTGTTATTTAAAGCAGTTCCTCTTCGAGCCAAACTCTGTGTATTTGGAATTTGAAATGAAGACTTGTCACTTTACAGCAATCATGTTTATTGACTTTGCACTTCTCTGGAAAAACGTGGACATACCTTCTATAGGAATATGGACCAAGGAACTTGAAGCCTGTCTTGCTTTGGATTGATTTACTTATGTTGTTAAAATGACAGACACAAACTTTACTTGTTTGTGACTTTTTGGAAAGTCACACTTTTGAAGGATTTTATTTTTAGCTTTTTTGTCCTTTTTGCTTTGGGAGAGGGAATGTGTACTGAGTGTTTAAATGTACATATAGTATATGTTAAAACTCTAATAAAAATATCTTTTTTATAAATGTTATTATTGTTAATTAACAAAATGAACTGTGCTGAAGTCACTTTCTATAGCATCTAATTTGTAAATTCAGGTGTAAGAGCTTACCTTTAGCTTGATTGCAGATGCATTCTTCTCTGACTCATCTACTGGAGGGAATGTGGAAAAAGCAGATTGGACAGTGGATTTTAATCTTACATTTATTGTTGAGTTTTTAATGCTGCATGATTACTATACTTTGACAATGTCCAACCTTTATCCATCTATTTTCTAATCCACTTAACCTATACAGAGTATAGGGTATCTATACCCATTTATCCCATAATAAACTGGCAGATTTATGTGTTGGCCATGTGAACAGTAATATAAGGCTTACATCTATGAAACATACAATTTGAAGCAGCTTTATCAAGACTTGTTGATAAGTTTACAGTAACAGATACAGAACATCCTGGAGACAATCTTAAAATGTATGTTTCAGAACAAATAAAATTATATTGTTATTGAAATAAAATATTTTTTCACATCAACAAAATTAACCCTTTTGTAGTTGTCTGTTTCAATTTCAGCAACAATTTTGTTGTGACTTCAGTGTTTTCAAACTCACAAAAATGAAACTTAAGTTGTATTCAAGCACAATTTTCCTTTAAATCTCACCTGTTTGATTTTGCTGAGACACAGAGGAATTGATCCTCTCTTCTTCCTGGGATTTTGGGTCCAGCTGGTCTTTGTCATCACACATTAGTCCACTGTAGCAGTGTGGATCATTTTCAGACACCAAGTCATCTATGTTCTTAAATAATGCTATTATATCATTTACATCCATCATACTGTTGTTACATGTAAGGTATCTTTTTTCACCACTATTAGCTTCCAACTCTGTCAATGCACTTTCACATTTTTCATCTGTCTTATGAGTGACAACTGTCAGTAAATAAGGAAGTGATCCTTTTCCAAAAGTTTTTTCTAGCCACTGCACTCCTGAACTATACTGGCTGATATGCAGACCATTTTGTAACAGTAAGAGAAAGGCATGGATTCCCCTCTTTAATGGGAATTTGTCAATGTTTTGAAGACCAAGCATGTTGATGACATATATGCGCCGACCAAACAAATCATACAGTTTGTGTGAAAATTGTTCCTCATTTGTTTGCACATCATGGTCAAGTAGGAGGTTGTTCGATCCAATCTCAATGGAATTTGTGTCACCAACTAACACAAGTGTACGATCAGTTGTCACTGAAACACAATAAAGAATAATATCATAATGTTGCAATCACTGAAGCAACACACTTTTTTGACATTTTTCTGAAATACAATACAAAATAGGGAAATGGATTAAAGTATTTCTTACATTCTTTGATTTCTCTTGCAACACTCTGACTTGTGCACTCCAGCCTGTCGCTCTCCCCTGCAGTCTGCTCACTAATGTCACTGATGTTTTCATCATGGACCTCTTTGACGTCATCAGCCTCTCCTGCTGAATGGTCAAAGTAGCCAAATGTGAAGATATTGTTTATTGAGTTTTCATAATTCTCCACGGTGTTTGAAACGTGACTTAAATAGAATCTGAAAAACTTGTTTTATTATTATTATTCCTGATGTTCTTAAAGTTCAAAAGTCAATTTCAGAAACTTAATTCCCAGTATATATATATATATATATATATATATATATATGTTTAGATGTCACATATTCAAGAAATTATGTTCAAATTCCTAAAATTCATCTGGCTCAATTTAAATGTAAAACTTCATGTTGAGTCACTGAGACTAAGATTGCTCAAAATGCCTTGGTTAAATCATGGATCTATTCAGAAGAACTGGATATTGCATTCTAAGATATCACCCCAATCATTTCTATGAAGGTTGCTCACAGAAAAAGGGCCCAACCCAGTACCCACACACTGCGAGAAGCCACCTCAGGGAGCAAGCAAGTATTTGTACAGAACCTTTGACAACTTGTTTAAACTCTGGTGCTTTCATGATTTGTCACTTTAATATGCAATTCAGAACTAAGCTGTTGTACCGTTGATTTGACTCATTGCTTATCAGCTAACAGTCATCTCATCAGTTTATCAGGTCTCTCATACCAACTACACAATAGATAACTCTGCATCATGCATTTAAATCATTCACTAGCCATAGCCTTGTGTACCAGTTTCCCTTTCCCTCTTATGTCTTGTCTGTAAATTGTTGTAGTGTTTAGTACTTGTAGCTGTAGTATTAGTAATAAATATGTATGTAACTAAAGTGAACTTATCGATGTTTTCTTGTGCTTGTATCTCAGTCACTTAACCTTAAAAAGACAATACTGAAAACTCCAAAAAGAGGAATTCAGAACACAGAAATTCAGACAGATGAATTTGAAATTAAAATATTTCAGTGCTGTAAATTCAGAGGTATTTAATGTTCAACATTAGATATTCACTTGTTTATAAAACTAAAGTCTGTCTGGCTATTTTCTTCCATATTCACCTTTCTTATCTGATATGAGTTATGTCACTGATGAATAATTTCATGTTGAAGTTGTGCACAATAATAATTCATAATTCCCCATAAAACCAAAAACTATTTGAATGCAGACATTCCTACAGATATGAATACTTTTCATGAGGACATATTTCATTTCATACTGTCACTTGCAATTGTGGATTTTAACATCAACGGGACAGACGGGCTTCCTCATGCTTCTGTATTATTCTGTAGGTGTTTGTGATGGTCAGAAATAATACATGACTACATAGTTTTCGAATAGGCCTATGGATACATGAATTTTCCTTCTGAATTTGAACCCTAAAATATATATACACTAAATAAATAGTTATATATACACTGGAAATGGTTTTGAATTTCAATACTGAAAACTCCAAAGAGAGGAATTCAGAACACAGAAATTCAGACAGATGAATTTGAAATTAAAATATTTCAGTGCTGTAAATTCAGAGGTATTTAATGTTCAGCATTAGATATTCACTTGTTTATAAAATTAAAGTCTGTATGGCTATTTTCTGCCATATTCACCTTTCTTATCTGATGCAGTTGGTACTTCAACTGTGATTTCAGACTCTCCTGACGTTGTTTCATCGTTCCTCTCTGAGTGTTCAGCTTCACTGGGTTCATTCACTGGATCACGCTACAAAACAGATGATTTATTTTACAATAAGTTCCTCAGGTTAGACTCACTGACAACATGAAAGAAAGAAAACAGCATCTAGATAAATAGAGATAACATAACAAGTTGAAGATCAACAAGATGCAATGTTGTCACATTCAAGAGAGTGATAAAACAAAAATAAAGTCTGTTAAGGGAGTCATTGAGTCAAAACCTTTTCAGTTTAAGATGAAGATAAAATAAAGTATCTCATATCTTTCTGAAAATTTAGATGTACAGATGTGCTACCAAAAAAACTTCACGTGAATAAAGGTTTGCATAGAAAGAACTTGGAACTGTCCTAAATGCAGCTGTATGATGATGACAATAATGCCTTTACCTCGGCTTCAGTCTCACTCTTCTCTAACTCCTCGACAGCAGTGCAGGCTAATGTAGGAAAAACAGAAAACACATGATGAGCTTCAAAATCATAATGTTCGGTTAGCTTGCTGCTAGGCTTATTAAACTTTATTTTCAAAACTTTAAATTACCTTTGTCGTTTGCCACAGGTGGATTTTCAAATTCGACTTCAGGCTCCCCTCCGGCTGCTGTGTTGTCATGGTCCTCTGTCTCCATCTTATCTGTTCCTCATTCTTTACAGAATAACAGGACAAAGTCACAAACACAAATACTGAAATAAAATATTTCTGTAAGTGTGAATTGCCTTTCAAGCTGACTGGACAGAGTATTAGATAAAGACAAGGACTATATCTAACATATAACTCATCTTGGTGAACATGCTGAATATTTCACTGAAGGTGAAAAAAGTCCAAATTTTGCAATGTGGAAAAGAAACATCGTTTTCCATTTTTCCTGTCTCCTTTTTCAATGAGTGGACCAAGAGCTGAGTTATTATTTTAGGCATATCAGTAAGACATGAACATTAATTACAAGGTATATTAGCCACAGCTTGTCCAACGTGATTTTTTGTAATAAAATTTCTGTCAGCCAGGGGTGTTTCTAGGATTTGACGACACTCAGAGCTTAGCCTGGACCTCTGTAGGTGGGTCCATTCTTCCCCAGATTTTTTTTTTGATAAACAAGCTCTATTATAATTCTTTTTTATAGACTCTGGCACCTTATTTACATTCAAAGTACATGTCTTAGTCACTGAAAAATTGAAATGTGTACCTCAAAATCTGTTGTTTACCTTCCAGATTAATTATGCTAGTAATTAGTATTAGTATTGACTAGAAGCAGAATACTTCACAACTGCTATCATTAAACATATATTGACATGATATCTATGAATAAAAGAATAGAGAAAAAAATCACACACACACACACACACACACACACACACACACACACACACACACACACACACACACACAATTTTCAAATCCAGTCCATGCAGTGTGGTTCTGCACTGCTGCACTGTTCACTTCTCCATCATGTGTTGCTGTCTGTCTTTCTCTCCAGTGAAAGGATTTTTTTCAGGGTGAGTGGGAGGCCCCCTAAAACTACTAGTTTTGTCGCGGGACGGGCGTGTCACGGAGAAGGATACATGGTGTCGACCGTGTCCTCATAGATGCGCACAGTAAGTATCGCTGTATTTCTCTACACTGAGTTGAAATGAAACGAGTGCCCATAAATTACATTTAATTGTAAATAAATACTGGTAATAACTAAACGTAGGGCATATGGGTGACAGACAGACCAATCAGTCTGCTGCACATATTAATGTCATAATTCATCCTCTGAAAGCTGACTCATCGGTCTCTCATGAAAGCGGCTCCAGTCTGCCTGCTAACTTCAGCACAGAGGGGTCGTTTGTTTTACACACCCGCGTAGCAGGAGCTAGCAGTGATTTGTTGGTTCGTGTTAACAGTCGTCTCCGTGTCTCATACGAGGTTACAGTGTTCAAACATTAAACAAAATAAGTGGTCCTAGAAGCTACAACAGAGACTGCAGTAGGAAGCCAGTCTGAGCCACTAACAGCTGTAAAGTCATGAAAGTCGGAGTGAGTTACGTTATTTCTGAATTTGAGAGGTGGCTCAATGGCGTCACACGCATTATGTTTTTTGTCAAGCTTCACATAGACTTACATGTAAAATTATATTCGCGGCTACACTGAAAACATTCAGAGCTTAAGCCCTGGCAAATTTACCTGGCAACACTGATGGTCCCTACCAAAAATAAAACCAAATCCAGGCCCCTATTACATAAGTTAGACTATTTAGCCCAAACCTAATAAAAGGAACGATATAATTTGCTAGTATCATCTTTTTGGTATGGTCTGCACCTTCCATGCTAATTTTGAAATGAAATCACAGCTTTAGAAAGTGCTGCAGAACACACTACTCCATCTTCCCTCAAACTTTCAACTGGTTGTTACCCCCTTACTTTATAACTTCACATCTTGTTCCCTTGTACCTACATGTATGAATCAGTATATACTGTACTGGTAAAACTAAATTGGGAATAATTTCACTGTATGTTGCAGGCTGTAGTGATTCCCACAAGTCTTTACACAAAACAACTATAACAATGTTAAATAAACTCACCATTGCTTTGTGTTTTCATAGCTGTGCCTCTTCCCAGTAGATAAAAGTTATCAAATGGAAACACATAGGCGTATATATATCCTTCATTTCTGGGTGTATCCCTCCGAAACCTATCCTATCCGCTTTTCACAAGGCAAGACTTCAGCATGTGCATTTCTTGTAAATCAGTGACAACAAGGGAAAGTGAAAGTTGGACCATAAAGTCAGGAGTTTAATCAAAATAATACAAGCAGAGGTTTTTGAGATGATTTAAAGAGGTTTGAGCATCATTGTGGCTCTGTCATGAAACTCTTGAATTGTGTCTCCCAAATCAACAAACAGAAATAAGGACAGAGCTACAGATCTGAGATGAGGTTTGAAAGTTTCTTACAGCAGATAGTTGGTTAGCACATTACTTAGTTATTTTCTTGTAACCATTATTGTGAAAATCTATAAATAAATATAATCTTAAAAAATCATCACACAAGTAAGTTTAAGGAAAGTTGTTCTGGAGGGTGCAGTTGGTCTGCACCCTCCATGGAAGTTTTGAAATGAAATCACAGCTTTAGAAAGTTCTGCAGAACACACTACTCCATCTTCCCTCAAACTTCCAACTGGTTGTTACCCCCTTACTTTATAACTTCATAACTTCACATGTACCTACATGTATGAATCAGTATGTATTGTACTGGTACAACTAAATTGGGAATAATTTCATTGTATGTTGCAGGTCATAGTGATTCCCAGAGGTCTTTACACAAAACAACTATAACAATGTTGAATAAACTCACCATTGTTTCGTGTTTTCATAGCTGTGCCTGTTAATAACAGTTAACAGTTATCAGTTATAACAGTTATCAAATGGAAACACATGGGAATATATATATCCTTCATCTCTGGGTGTATCCCTCATAATCATCCCCTATCTGCTTTTCACAAGGCAAGACTTCAGCATGTGCATTTCCTGTAAATCAGTGACAACAAGGGAAAGTGAAAGTTGGACCATAAAGTCAGGAGTTTAATCAAAATAATACAAGCAGAGGTTTTTGAGATGATTTAAAGAGGTTTGAGCATCATTGTGGCTCTGTCATGAAACTCTTGAATTGTGTCTCCCAAATCAACAAACAGAAATAAGGACAGAGCTACAGATCTGAGATGAGGTTTGAAAGTTTCTTACAGCAGATAGTTGGTTAGCACATTACTTAGTTATTTTCTTGTAACCATTATTGTGAAAATCTATAAATAAATATAATCTTAAAAAATCATCACACAAGTAAGTTTAAGGAAAGTTGTTCTGGAGGGTGCAGTTGGTCTGCACCCTCCATGGAAGTTTTGAAATGAAATCACAGCTTTAGAAAGTTCTGCAGAACACACTACTCCATCTTCCCTCAAACTTCCAACTGGTTGTTACCCCCTTACTTTATAACCTCACATCTTGTTCCCTTGTGCCTACATGTATGTATCAGTATATACTGTACTGGTACAACTAAATTGGGAATAATTTCATTGTATGTTGCAGGTCATAGTGATTCCCAGAGGTCTTTACACAAAACAACTATAACAATGTTAAATAAACTCACCGTTGTTTCATGTTTTCATAGCTGTGCCTGTTCTGTGTAGATGACAGTTATCAAATGGAAACATATACGCATATATATATCTTTCATTTCTGGGTGTGCTCCTCACAAACCTCTCATATCCGCTTTTTACAAGGTGAAGAGTTCAGCATGTGCATTTCTTGTAAATCAGTAAAAACAAGGGAAAGTGAAAGTAGCACAGCTCTAACTGTAACATAGCTCTAACTCAGGATATCCCTGAAACATTGTGACAGTACCATTAATACTAAATTAAACATTCAGTTAGTGGAGTTTGTGTTTCACATAACATGACAAGAAAGGTGATAAACACAGTTAATGGAGGTACAAGATCAGGTTTTATGGGTTTAAATATATTCTTAGATGGAATTGCTAAAACTGATTTCAAACGATCTCACCACTCTAAATGTTACCGTTGAGATCTGAGTTGCCAGGTTTATGTGTTTCTGTGAAAAGTGGCTAATTATGAGTGACAGAGCAGGACAAGGGTGATACGCGACTTAATCAAGCAACCCTCAACTTCAAGTTATATTCAGTGTCGACTAGCTGCAGCTTGGCAATAGGCCTTGTAGTAGAGTTGGTGATGAATGAACGGTGGTGAATCTGAAGCTCTGTAAATTCTATTGACACAGTCAGACATTCAAACCAAAACTGCTGAAATTCCATGCAACGTGACCTAAATTGACACGAGTAAAATGCAGTTCCTTGTTTAGAATCTAGTGAACTAATTAGACTAATTTTTCATATTGTAGGCTGATAAAGACTAAGACCTTCAGGGGCAGAACAGAAAGAGACAGCATCCGAGTTGCAAATGTCTTCAATGTTTGCTATTTCAGTTCTCCTTGGCCAAGGACTTCAATAAACATTTTCAGCTTCAGGACATCAAAGGCTCGTGTCCATTTCTCTCCACCGAGGTGCTGACCATCGCTCAAAATATCCACAACAAGCTCTACCTCAGGATTTCCCGGAAACGTCGTAACAGTACTAATAACACTAAAAAAACATGAATCTGTTAGTGGAGTTTGGCTTTCACATAACAATATAAGAAAGACAATAAACACAGTTAATAAAGGTACAAGGTCAGGTTTTATGGGTTTAAATATATTCTTATGCCTACCATACACTAAAAGACTTTTAAAAGACTAAAATTTGACACCCTCTCATCTAAAGACATCAGTCACTGACCTTTTAGTCACAGACTAAGATTTTGCAAAGACTGGGGATCTTGCAGGGTCACTATTTGCAAGACTACAACTAGATTCCTTTTGAGATTATTGCCCATCCTGCTCCTGGTGAAATTTGCAAGAAGAAAAATGGTTGAACAATGGAGAGACAGAAACAGAAGCTGCTCTTGTGTGTGCATCGGTTTGTTCTGAAAAACCAGCCAAAAGAAAATGTTAATTATGTCAATCATTCATAATTCAATCATGTGTGGAAAAGCAGTAAATACACTGTAGACACACAGCAGCTGACAGAAAGAGGAGGTCAGAATATACAGAGAAATATTAGCTTTTTCTGGATGAATAAATGTTAATGTAACTTGTAAAAAGGGAAGCTAAAGGGCAACGAGAATGCTGAGCTTTCAGGTTTCATCAGGACTCATTAATAACACCATCAATTACATCATGTTTAATCAGGAAAGTAGTTTAAAAACACAATCATTTACTGCATACTGCTGTTTGAAACTGGGTACAATCAGCCACCATCAGTAATCAATACAAACACACATTATTAGGCTGTAAACTATTAATCAAACCAATAACTAACAGCAGTCAACGTCACACAACCTTATCATACTTTAGCAGTTACCTGGTGTTTCTGTAGTGGTGACAAAACATTAATAAATATACATATTAGTAGTTTGAATTAAACTGACGCTCCTGCGATCTCTGCCAAACTCCCTTTAAGAAATATGACATTAGCAATTCCAAAAACACATAACTCTAGAAACATAAGAGAAAAGGCGTCATATATCGACAGTCTTCTTGTCAATCAATATAATAGATAAAGATAAACTGTATTTTCGTACAAACTTTACAATTTGGATTTTGTTCGCTCAACTCGCCACCAGCCTCCGTTGGTTAGCTGCAGTATTTTAGGAAGAGAAGGCGGTGGGAATGAGAGGAGAACAGTTACAAAAATTAAAATTTCTCAAAATCTCTCTTGGTTGGTGGATCAGATACATGCTGAATTAAACACGGAATCATAACACTGTTGATTCAAAATTTATCGTGTGTGACGGTATTTCAGTTTTTGCGGTCGTTACGGTAACTGTGCTGCTTCCAGTTTGCTGCTGGGGACAGCGCACCTTCACTATTTGCATGAGCCAAGACTAAAGACTATTATACATGTTTGAGTTTATCGGAATGTCAAAACGATCATGAAAACGAACATGGCAAAACTCATGATTTTATTGCCACATTAGAAATTTGTCTCTGACAGTGAAATCATTTGAAAAGTCGTCTGGTGTAAGGCCAGCATTAGATGGGATTGCTAAAACTGATCTCAAACAATCTCGCTGTTCTGGAATGAGAGAGAGTGGCTATAGAGATGAGCTCCTGAATGCATCTCAAACTTGGATCTAAGCAGTGGGACATTTTGCAAAATAACCTTCAAATAATCTTCAGAAAATGCTCTAAAGAAGAGGTAACAGCATAATTCAGCAAGAACAGAAGAGGAAATATCATCTTTGGATATATTTTTTAAAACAAAACAACTAGCTAGCTGTGAACTGCTACCTGCTACCTGCCACTGTTACCAACATTCCAAAGGAGAAATTGCACTTAGAAAGCTAACAGAAGAGTTATTTTGTGAAGATAAGAAGAAGAAATGAAGGGGTCCTTGTTGGTGGTATTCTCTCTCTCAGTCTCCATTTACAGCAGCCTCTCCTAGTTCCAACTATGTAGTGTCTTTGTCCATGTCTACGTCTTCATCTGTGTCATCGTGTGGAGTGCAAAGTCGTGTTTGGATTGACTACAGAACAGTTTTATTTGGTAAGCTCAGTTGTCAATGAGACTTTGGTTCTTCCTTGAAAAGGACCTCAATTCGCTTTAGGAGGCATATTTTCTTATTTTCCTGCAGTAATAGAGTTGTTTAATCAAATGAAATGTCTAAGCAATGATCGCAAATTACTTAACAACACGCAACACCTGATATTTAAATATAATATCAGCTGATGTTAGTTTTGTCCAGTGAAGTTGTTTTCAATTGTGTGACATTTAAAATGTTTAAACCATGAATAAATGGTAAATAAACCATGAAACTACCGGTTTCATATTCACAACCGTCCATCACAGACTCCAGTCATCAATGCGTACACAGTTTGAAGTTGGGGGTTGCCATGTAATCAAGTTGAGTATCCCCCATATCCAGCTTATCAATCGTTATCATATTTAACTCACTTTTCACAGAAAACACACAAACCTGGCATCTCTGCAGAGATCTTAACCATTAACATTATGTTAAGTTAAAATGGCTAGTCAGTGGTTACAGAGCTGAGTAGCTTTTAGCAGATTTTTAAATTTGGTTTTGAACGTACTGATGGAACTGCAGCTCTTCGTATCATCAGGCGGGACATGCCACTGAGTTGTGGCTGTCACAGAGAAAGCTGATTGTCCAAATGCAGTGCAAAGAAATAGTACAATCCAGTATAGAGGATATTCTGGAGGATCTAATAGAATTTACTGAGTGAGTTTACATACAGTCTAAGGTTGTTTTTTTCCATCTGTGAGAATGGGTAAAAAAAAAAGTTTTGGCATGTGAAAATGTATTTATTTTTTGTCAGGAATTGAGGTGTTTGTTGTAATACTCATTTCAGCCACAACTTACCACTCTAAACACAAGGTACATATATTGTGTGTTTGCAAGTTATTAAACATTACTGTCATGTCTTTATTTTGGCTACAAATGTATTTTAATCAGCACTAATCTGCTGTTAGCGTTAGCTACACTGACATTGGCTGTTAGCCCACTAGCTAGCAGGCTAACATATTGTTCATGGCTAACCGCTACAACCTAGGTTAGTTAGTTAGTTAGTTTACTGTAACGTCAGTCATGGTAACGGTGTCACTTCACCTCTTATGAGTGGGATGTTTTACAAATAAAGATTTTTTTTAACAAAAATGTATGAGTGGGACATTTGGACACTTGCTAAGGGAATAGGATAACTTTGTAGGCTACATTTAATGATAGCTATACACAAGAGAATAAGCACTCTGGATACATTTTGATGTTAGCTATTTAAATTAGTCAGGTTATTATTCATTTTTACGAAATAGAATTGGATGTTGTTTATTGAATATTGCAATTATAGTACAATGCTTATTCTTAATAAGTCCTTCAGTTAACAGATGAATCATTGGTACTTATACAGTTGGTTCTCAAACCTTTTCATGTCAGGGACCCCCAAATTTATATGTAACTATCTGAACAGACAGTTGTTAGATATAGTGTAGTATAGAATTCCATAACTGTCTGTACTGTAGGTGGGGAGAAAACTGTGTGACACATCTGATTAGAATAGTCATTCTTATACATTGTGCTAATTTGTAGTGAATAGAATATTAGTAAAGTTAAACCACTCCCCATTTTTATGGGGACCCCCTCAATGACCCCTTTGGGTCACCAGACCCCTATTTTCTATATCACCCTTGAGGTCAGGTAGCTCATTTTTGTTGTTTAATATTCCAGAGGGAAGTCCAACATTTTACTTGTGGGTCCAACAACTCCTAGAGGTGTAATCCACATCGATGAAGTAGGAGGCCATGTAAGGTTAATAAGCTTTGTTTATTTATTCAATGAATAAAATACTTAAGTAACAGCAACTATGACTCTGAATGATGCTGTCTTTTTTCACAGAGGGCAGAATGAGACCTACACACTGTTGGGGAAAAATCCAAACCGGATCAGCTGTGCGAAGGTAAGGTGTTATAAAGTATGACCCAAACTGTCCCAAACTGGAGCAGTGAGCTAAACTTGAAAGTTCTCAGAGAGAAAATAAGAATATGCTGTTAGTCTTACTTGAATGCCTTTATATGTAACACAGTAATGATTATACAACGTGCAAAGCATTAAAAAGACCCAATTTCAGCTCACTCTTTCAATACATTATGATTATGCTTCTCACTTTAAGTAGTGGATCTACTTTTATGTTTTTTACTTTTAGACCCTTCTTTGCCATAACATACAATATAAGATTATTGCAGATTGGAGTAGAGTCATTTCATCTGAATAAATCATTCTTTCTCTTGATAAAATCTATAGGAAAAATACAGTATGCACAACTCAAGGGTCCAAGCACACCTGAAGGTTCCACTGGTGGAACTTTTCTAGCCAAAAGGAAGTCATGACAGTACATGTTACATAACTTGCTAACACACAATATATGCACTTTGTTTTTAGAGCGTATGGAGAAATTAAAACTCACCTGGAAGAAAACATGAATGCTTTAAGTCCTATTTAGAACATGGGGTAGAGGTGCACTTGTTCTCTCTTGTGGCAGAAATGAGTATTACAACAATAAACACTTGAAATCCAAACAAAAAAACCTGCCAAAACTTTTCACCCATTTTTACAGACAAAAGAAAAACTTTGAAAAATCATCCTGGCAAAACCTTTTTTTCACCTGTTCTTAAGTCATAAACACAGGAGAGAAAAAATAATTTAGATCAGACTTAGAAATTGCATGTCCAGAAATATTTTTCTTCTCACTTGCCTTTCAGGGCTTCCGTATAAATGTTTACATATTTTGAATGTACGTATATAAATCTAATCTCTGCATAATGAAGCAAAAATACAACAGCACTTTTATACCGATATGTTTTTGTCCGTATCATGTTTGTGACGTTGTAAAGATCCTAAAATTGTAAATATATTTTCCTGGATGTTGCAATAAAGATATAAATATTTTTGTCTTACTGTTTTTTATTTTTATAATATTTTTTTGTTGTTATAATAGTTGCAGTTAATCATTCATTTAAGCTGTTCCTGATATCTAAACTGATGAGCTGAAGTTGATGAGGATTACATTGTCATGAGTAATAAATATGGAACAAGTACTCACAAAAATATGTTTTGGAAACAGTTACCAAAACTCAAAAAAATTTTAAAAAATCATCTAATTTATAAAATTTCCTCTAGACCTACCAAAAATAAAACAGTTACTACTCTTGAATCCTTTTCATTACAGTCATGATCAAAGGTTACTCTTTTTAAGAAAATGTTTAAGAAGTCAGACGTCTAACATTTACAGAGGCACAAATTTAGTTAAAAAAAAGTTTTATCTCAGCTTTTTAAAAGTTGTCTTCCTAATTTTAGCTTACTGCTCTTTTTCATATGCACTCCTGTTACACCATAAGCAACTTTGCTGCAGTGATTTTGGGATCTTAAAACGGTTTATACAGATTTACACAAAAGTTGGGTGGTTGTTTTTTTTTTTTTGCATTTTTATGCATCTTTGCACAAAAATGACTGTGTGGACACACTGGATTTTTTTTTTACACTGAAAGCACATTTGAAGGATCTTTTAATAGCCAGTATGAACAGGAGGAATGATTACAGCGAGGAAAACCTCTTTCACTGTTCATATGGACACCTGACTGCTGGTTTAACACACAGTTGAAAAACTGAGAACCTGTCCTTGAAGGTTGAGCAACGATTCAAAATAAGATTCAAGTTTTGCCCAGTTGGTGATCCAGTTTGAGCTCTGGGAAGATGAGACTAAACAACCATTTAATTACTTAATTTTAAGAGCATAAATCAGTCTCATAAAGTCCCTTTATGAGACCACATAGCCTGCAATATGTAGTTCAGGTGTAAAGAATGGAATTACAGTAGACGAATCGGACTTAAAGGTTAACTGAACTGGGATCCATCAGGATGGAGTAGTGGCAGAGTCTCAGTGATGGACAGTGGAAGAAGTACTCAGATCCTTTACTGAAGTAAATGTACCAATACAGAAAGAAATACTCCATTACAAATAAAAGTCCTGCATGAAAAGAAGTACATAAGTATTATGAACTTGATGTAGTTAAAGTATCGCAGTAAAAGTACATAAGTATTATGAGCTTGATGTAGTTAAAGTATTGCAGTAAAAGTACATAAGTATTATGAGCTTGATGTAGTTAAAGTATTGCAGTAAAAGTAGTGGTTTGGTCCCTCTGACTGATATATTATTATATATGACATCATTAGATTATTAATAGTGAAGCATCAGTGTTAGAGCAGCATGTTACTGTTGTAGCTGCTGGAGGTGGAGCTAGTTTACACTACTTTATATACAGTTAGCTAGTTTAGTCCAGTGGTTCCCAACCTAGGGGTGGGGCCCCTCCAAAGGGTCAGCAGATAAATCTTAGGGGTCGTGAGATGATTAATGGGAGAAGAAAGAAGAAAAAACAAAGTTCTGATACACAAATCTGTTTTCAGTTTTTGGACTTTTTCTCTAATCTTTGATTTTTGCTGAAATATTGGATCATTTGAACATTTATTGAAATGAAAGCATGTGAGAAGTTTAGAGGGAAAAATCACTATTTGGTGGAGCTGTTAACAACTCATAGAAATGTGAAATGTGACCCCGACTACACACTGCTTTTTGTAAGACGTCAAAAGACAAAAAGGTTGGAAACCACTGGTTTCATCTTTAACAATGTGTTGTATTTTAAAAGCTTGTTATATTATCCATTGTGTCAAATCTTCATCTGAAATAGAGAAGAGATGGAAGTGATTGTTCAGGTGTTTCTATGGGACGTCAAACATTACACAGTTATGCAGTGTGGCTGTATGCACAACGTTCCCAAATTTGGTTGCAATCCAATTCAGTATTGAAGAGTTGTGGCCCCTTTAGTGCATCAGGCCATGCCTTGAAAAGTTTGGTAACCAATTACAGACAAATGGTAAGTGATACCAAAAAACAAACACATAAGTTTTGTTTGGGGTCCTCTAAATATGGTATGTACCAATTTTGGTAAAGATTAGATAAAATACAGTTGTACTCATAAGTTTACATAACCTGGCAGAATTTGTAAGATGTTTACCACTCATAGTGTTTATGGTTGTGACCAAAAAGTTCAATTTTGAACAGCTCTCACTCCAAATGACTTTGTTCCAGAAGTTTTGAGGCTTGTCTAGGTGCTGTTTTGCAGATTGTAAGTGGGATGATTTGTGGCGTTGGTGCAGTTTCTAGCAACTTGACTGTGCAGCCCATTTTTGTTCAAGTACCTCATTATTGTGCATCTTGAAGCAGCCACACCACGTCTTTGTTGGTCTACCTGACCGTGGCTTGGTGTCAGCAGAACCCCTAATTCCTAATTTCCACTTCTTTATCAGAGCTTGAACATTACTGATTGGCATTTTCAAATCTTTGGATATCTCTTTATATCCTTTTCTTGATTTATAAAGTTCAACTTCCTTTTCTTAACGGTCCTTTGACAGTTCTTTTGCCTTCTCCATTGCTCAGTATCCAGTAAAGTCAGAGCAGCCCTGGATGAAATGTGCAGGGGTCTCTCAAGACCTGAGAAATTCATTGACACTAATTGCAAACAAAGAAGTCACAGATGTGGAAACTTACCCTTCATAGCCATTTAAACCTGTGTGTGTCAACATGTGTGTATATTATCAGGACATACATTCTATGTATGTAAACTTTCAGGGCCATTTGGGTGAATTCAGTTATCATTATGATTTAAAAAGAGCACAATTATGTGAAAATAAATGGCTTCACCTGACCACTAACCCTAAATAAAAGTTTTAAGCACGATCTGTCATATTTTCCAAATGGCCCATTTTTCACAAATTCTGCCACTTATGAGCACAACCATATGTGCCAACAGAAGCAAAATATTCTCCCCCCAAAATACAATTTTTTTCCAGGTGCAAATGGGTGTGGCCTATATCAGTTGAATCAGTTTCATCCAAGGAATACACTGTGCAAATATTGTTTTGCCACGCCTCATGATTCATGAGTTATTAGACTAAATGTAAAACATGAAATTTGAATAGTTTAGCACTCTTAGTTTTTGAGATATCAACTTTAAAACATTCCTCCCATAGACTTTCCATTATAAATTTTAATACTTTAAAAGAAAAATTACAAGTTACAATAAACTAATAGCATACACCTCCTTAAGAAGATGTACAGTTTGGCATTTAAACTAATTTTGCATGACAAACAATACAGAAGTAGATAGATGCCAAAAAACAGGGAAATAATAACTTGCATGTGCATTTTCTGAAGAAAACAGCCCTCACACATTTTTAAATCTTTAAATCATTTTTAAGTCTTTTAGTGCCACCTACAGGTGAAATGGTATTGAATGCTTGTTCAGCATCCCCATGTGTTCAACTTTGCTGGATTTGGTTACCATGGAATATTACATGAAAGAGATATGTCAGTTAATAAGTAGTATGGTGGTGTTTCACTAATGAGGTGGGGCTGTTGGTGCCATGTTTCAATACATCATACAGATTCCTTTGAAAAACTTGTTTACCAAGTTTCATTTCATTAAAGACAATGGAATCACAGAAATGTCATGCTTTAATGTTATTTTAGCACCCCCTGGAAGCTGAATAGTATTGAAAATTTACCAAGCAGGTGGGATCGAATCCTCATGTTTGTAAGACAGCAATGTTATAGACTGAGCCAACATGTCACACAGCAAACAGTAAGCAAGATCACAATTTCATATTTAAACTTTTAATTGCATAGAAAATAAGGGTTGTAGTACACAATTAACATATAAAGCAAATTTGTTCATAATTTTATAGTTTATAATTTATCCAGACAAAAAGTTTTAGAGGCAATTTTATGTGTTTGTGCATGCCAGTACGTTGTGCTATTTTTGTATGTCTTGTTTGCTTGTGTTTGTCAGATAAGAAGACAAGCCAAACCTGTTATTCAACATCAAACGTCAAACCTTAAGGTTTGACGTGACTAACAGACGTGACAGACATGACAGTTCAAAAAAGAGGAAGAGAGAGGGAGACAGGTCTTATCACACAGACTGTATTAAGCAATCTCAATCACCAGATTGGCAGTACCTTGGTACGAACTCACAACCTTTCAATCTAAAAATGGCACAGAAGTGACAAGATCTTAAACCACTGGATCATTCAGATATATTGAATGACATAAGAAACTGAGGTGAGAGGAGACACATAGCCTGGAGACTGTAATGCAATCAATGAGAATGTGACAGGGACTCCCTATCAATTAAGGTTTAAATTTCAAAAACGTCCCATGGGAAATGTATTTACATTGTGAGAGGATGTTTGTGGCAACATCTTAAAAGGTATAATATGTGCTGGAGGAGTTAAAACTGTGGGAGTGAGATGTGTTTAGGATTTTTTTGATGGTCTAAAACAATCACTGCTCTCCTCTCTGCCTGATCAAGTGACACATTGGTGAGATCTGAAAACTGCTGTAAAAGCCCTCACTTTAGACTTAAATTCCTCCAAAAGTACAAAAGGTATCACAAAACAATCTGATAACTTTGAAAACTGAAAGTTTTGTGAATGTTTCAAAGTTTGAATAGGGTCTGTAAGATAAGGGAGGTCTGAGCAGTTGAGTCTCAAATGTTCTCACTCAGTTTGACAATTCCTCCCATAGAATTTACTTTAAAAATTATATAAAATCACTGCACCATGTTACAATTAAGAAAAGTAATAGCATACATCTCCTGAAGAAGATAGACATTTTGTATGGCAGTACAGAAGTAGATACACACCAAAAAACTGTGAAATAAACAATAATAAAGAGTGAAGCTAACATAGTGTGAGAGGTGCACATTATGGAAGGCACTGCTTCCGATAATACTGTCATTTCCACAGTATAACTGTCACAATTATGGAAGGCACTGCCTCCGATAATACTGTCATTTCCACAGTATAACTGTCACAATTATGGAAGGCCCTACTTCCGATAATACTGTCATTTCCACAGTATAACTGTCACAATTATGGAAGGCCCTGCTTCCGATAATACTGTCATTTCCACAGTATAACTGTCACAATTATGGAAGGCACTGCCTCCGATAATACTGTCATTTCCACAGTATAACTGTCACAATTATGGAAGGCACTGCTTCCGATAATACTGTCATTTCCACAGTATAACTGTCACAATTATGGAAGGCACTGCCTCCGATAATACTGTCATTTCCACAGTATAACTGTCACAATTATGGAAGGCACTGCCTCCGATAATACTGTCATTTCCACAGTATAACTGTCACAATTATGGAAGGCACTGCTTCCGATAATACTGTCATTTCCACAGTATAACTGTCACAATTATGGAAGGCACTGCCTCCGATAATACTGTCATTTCCACAGTATAACTGTCACAATTATGGAAGGCACTGCTTCCAATAATACTGTCATTTCCACAGTATAACTGTCACAATTATGAAAGGCACTGCTTCCTATAATTTTGTCATTTTGACAGTATAACTGTCACAATTATGGAAGGCACTGCTTCCTATAATTTGTTATTTCCACAGTATAACTGTCATAATTATGGAAGGCCCTGCTTCCGATAATACTGTCATTTCCACAGTATAATGTCACAATTATGGAAGGCACTGCTTCCGATAATTTGTCATTTCCACAGTATAACTGTCATAATTATGGAAGGCACTGCTTCCTATAATTTGTCATTTCCACAGTATAACTGTCACAATTATGGAAGGCCCTGCTTCCTATAATTTTGTCATTTTGACAGTATAACTGTCACAATTATGGAAGGCACTGCTTCCGATAATACTGTCATTTCCACAGTATAATGTCACAATTATGGAAGGCACTGCTTCCGATAATACTGTCATTTCCATGGTATAACTGTCACAATTATGAAAGGCACTGCTTCCTATAATTTGTTATTTCCATGGTATAACTGTCACAATTATGGAAGGCACTGCTTCCTATAATTTGTCATTTCCATGGTATAACTGTCACAATTATGAAAGGCACTACTTCCTATAATTTTGTCATTTTGACAGTATAACTGTCACAATTATGGAAGGCACTGCTTCCTATAATTTGTTATTTCCACAGTATAACTGTCACAATTATGGAAGGCACTGCTTCCGATAATACTGTCATTTCCATGGTATAACTGTCACAATTATGGAAGGCCCTGCTTCCTATAATTTGTCATTTCCACAGTATAACTGTCATAATTATGGAAGGCACTGCTTCCTATAATTTGTCATTTCCACAGTATAACTGTCATAATTATGGAAGGCACTGCTTCCGATAATACTGTCATTTCCACAGTATAACTGTCACAATTATGGAAGGCACTGCTCGCCATAATTATTCATACATATCCACAAATATATTATTCATATATATCTGGATCAGGTATATATCTGAGTATCAGCAGTGTAACAAGTGACTGTTTTCATTTTCTTTCAGCTGCTGAGGGATACCTGCTTCAACATCAGGCAGGTCTGAATTCTTCTCCAAACATCCCTTAGATTTCTTGATGACAAGTCCAAGGACAATCAAAGCAGTTACTGACAGAATTACTCCAACATGATCATGTGTGTATTTTCCACCCTCTGTGTTTCCACCTTTGGGACCTGCAGAACAGAAACAGATGTGAGGTACTGAAGAACTTTTCAAACTCATGTCAGACATTATCTGCTGACCTCTCATCACCCCTACAGACTCACCTGATTCTTCAACCTTCAGGCCTATAGTGCTGATGCGTTCAGGTGCGTCTCTCTGACTCCAACCCACTGTTTTTGTTTTAACGTGACACTCGTATGTTCCATTGTCATTGATGGTGACGTTCTTCAGAATCACAGATGCATTTCCGTTCTTCATCTTTGGATCCATCAGCTCCACCCGACCACGAAAAGATGGATGCTGGTAAGACTCAACTAAGCGCTGCTCTCGGTAGAAGAAGACCCAACCATCGTCTGACTTTAGGTCAGCTCTGATCCACTTCAATAGTCCGATAGTACCGCCTTGACCCTGACACTGAAGCATGGCATTCTGTCCAGGATGCACTTTGATGTTGAGATAGTCTGAACAAAAATAAAAACAATGATCAGCATAGTGTTCTGTAAGAAATGATTTTTTTGTGAGCAGTTAAAGCTCAAACAGCTCTACAGTGAGGCCTTAAAATAACTCTCTCCTCTACATTTGAATTTATCATACGTGAAACAAAGTTAGCATTACAACAAAAGAGGCTAACATTAGCTTTGTGACAGCAGAAGTTAATGCTGGCAGCAAACAAAAAGCCGATGCATTTCCATCACTGTAGGGTACTGGAGAAATGAGTATGTTGTTATTTTCAAATTTGTTCCAGTTTTTAAATGGTTTGGCCCATCCTTCACTAAGTAAGTCTACTAAGACTTTGTGTACACTCACTCAGTAAGTTCAATTAGATCCTCCAGAATATCCTCTATCTGACCATTTTGTCACACTGCATTTGGGCAATCAGCTTTCCTGGTGAAGGAAACAACTCAGTGGAATGCCCTACCTGATGACATGAAGAGCTGTAGCTCTAAAAGACTTTCATGGCTGAATATTTAGCTGATTTCGACAACAACTCAAATTTCACGACTTGAGCAAGACTTGGTTAGACACCATAACAAACAGACTGGATCAAGGGAAAAGTAAAGAAAAACGTTTTATTTCTCTGTATAGTCCTTTCCATAATAACTGACACTTATAATAACAATCCAAAAACAATTTTAGTGGATGTACACTGATTAGGCGCTTTTGCCTCAAAGGATTACATGGCAGCCCGTTTCGCAGCTGCTGGCTGAAGCACACTTGCTCAATACTGGATCAGTTCCAAAAAATGTTAAAAAAACTAATGTCCCCATTAGTTGTTGTCCAGGTTGAAAAATACCAAAGTTTCCTTTTCAGTGGATTTTATCAATAATCTTGTTTTGCATATTAACTGCAGTGTGTGACCGGTGTATTTGTCTTATGTTGTTTGTATTTATTGGCCAGGTCACTCTTGAAAAAGAGATTTTAATCCCAATTACACTTTTACCTGGTTACGTAAAGGATACAAATATCAGGTGGAACATGGAGGGAACAGTCCCAAACTCCTATTTGGGGTTTTTAGCACATTTTTTGTGAGAGAAATGAGTCTCAATAATGGTGAGAAATGTGTGTCACATGTAGAGGCAATCTTTTCTGTGTCCGATAATCCACACCAGGGCGGACATTACACTTTAAAAAATATGCAACTGCATACTTCTGCTACCGAGGAAAACATTGTTCCACTAAATCTACCTGACAGGTAAATGTTATGGTTACACTGTAGATTGTCACGAGTTGAGGAGAAGGTGGAGGCTGATACATGGCAGGTATGGGGAAAACACAGAGCAGGGCAGGGCTAACAAGGGTAATGCAGGGCAAGTGAGAGGAACAACAGAAAAGCAAAACACACAACACTCAAACCACAATACAACTGAGAATGTCAGAAAGTCTTTCAAAGTCAAATAACATGACCAAGCTTAACCATGAAGCATTATATAAGAATTAAAAACTCTACCTTCAACAGATGTTCAGTAAATTTAATTACATTGTGCTGGTAATTCCTCTATGTCACTCTTTGCTTTAAGTAAACATTTGAAGGCAGGCCTTTTACAGTATTTTTTACTGTGCGGTATTAATAGTTTTACTATTACACGTGTTAACAGTTTTATTATTAACAGTTAATAGTTTTACTTAAGAAAAAAAAAAAGAACTTCTACCACTGCCAACACCAACATGAAAAAGGGTGAAAATAAGGCCCCAAAATGACCTCTTCAGAGGCAGAAACTCAATTTAAAACATTTATTTAATGTTTAACATGTTAACAGTTAAGGAGGCTATTTTTTCAGCAAACAAAAAATATGGAAAAATATAAAATATATATATATATATATAAAACGTATCACATCATTTAAAAAATGTGGTCTGCATTTACATACAAAGTACAGTATGTACGATATAAACACACCCTCATACATCTCTTCCCTGTTTTGCGTTGAACATTCCTTTGTCATGACTCATGTGAAAGTTGTGCTGTGAATTGGCCGTGTCTTGTTTATTCTACTGGTGTATAACAATTATTTAATAAAGATTAAAAAAAGATTTTAAAAATAAGTTTTAGCATTTTAGCATGCTAACAAGCTACAAATGATAATGCTAACATTGATGTTTAGCAGGTATAATGATCAAAATGGTGAATGGACAGACTGGCATGCAGCTAGCATGACAAAGCAAAAAAGAGGAAAAAGGTAAATCTATGACACTCACAAAGACTCACAAACACTCACAGCCTACCTTCACAGGCTGACATTGTAACTGAAAATAGCAGAGTGGTGAGGACAGCCCTGGATAATGCAGATGTTAAAGTATCCATGATGGCTGAGCTGCTGCTGGTCCTCACTGACCCTGCTACTTCCTGGTTTCTCTTCCTTTTTCCTTCCCTTCCTACTTTCCTGCCTTTATTACCTCCACCCTGAGGGTGTGTCTACCATGCCTCATGTGATTTCCGGAAATATGCACCTGTCGTGTTGTGTTTAAGTGCTGTCAGACATTCAAACACCAACTAAAGAAAGTCAGTAGACATATAGTAACAAGCTGCTGCTGGAGGAAATGTTGGCTACTTTAGTGAATGCCACAGTAATGCTGTTAGCAGAAGAACACATATGTTCACATTTAGTGATAAAATCTGAACATTGTGTTTGTAATCTGAAAATGTGATATGTTTAACTTAGTTTACACAATACAAATAAAAAGTCAAAACTCAGGAGAATCATGTGAGTGAGCCATGGTCTGAGCATTAATAAAGTGTGACTGTATTAAGAAATAGTTTCTTCTCGTTGAAATCAAGTCACTAAAAACTTTTTTGGTTCATTTGACTGAATAGATTCCATCTTTCAGTCTGTATCCAGCTCTTATAATACAGCCAGGTTAAGACAGAAACATCACTAACATGTAACTCTTGTAGCAACATTAATATTGGCTGAGGCAGTCTGTGACATTTAGCAGGTAAATATCTACATTTACATTTACATTTACATTTTTCATTTAGCAGATGCTTTTTTCCAAAGCGACAGACATCTAAAACTGATACAACACAAGCAGAGATCTAGTCAGGAGATAACAACACGAGCAAGTGCCATAAAGCTTAAGATAGAGTCTGATAGGGTGTAGATGCCCACAGGCAGTGCATCAAGGCAATTCATAAAGTACATGGATTGGATAGAAGCAGGGTTTTTGTTTTTTTGTTTTTTTCTCTTTCTCTCTCTCTCTCTCTACCTCCAGTCCATCGGGTGCAGAGGTGTTCACGAAAGAACTGGGTCTTTAGTCTTTATTAAAGATTGAGAGGGTCTCTGCAGATCGAACAGAGTTAGGTAATTCGTTCCGCCACCGGGGAACTACAAAGGAGAAGAGTCCGGCTAGCGACTTAGGGCCCTGTTGTGGTGGTGGTACCAGGTATCTTTCATTGGCAGAGCATATTGAGCAGGAGCGAGTGTAGACCTGAATAATAGAGTTCAGGTAGGCAGGAACCATTTTAGTTGCTGTTTTGTAAGCAAGTGTCAGGGTTTTGAATTTGATGCAGGCAGCAACTGGGAGCCAGTGGAGGGATATGAATAGCTGGGTGACGTGTGCTGTTTTGGGCTGGTTGAAGACCAGACACGCCGCCGCATTAATCTGATTTTTAAATGAGGACACAGTAAGCCTACTGCTTCTTCAGAATCTTAGCTCAGAAAAAAAGCACTCAGGAAATTACTGTTGTTCCACTTAAGTAGAAATCTGCATCTGTTTCAGGAAACTGTGGTCAGTGGTCGTTCATCACTGTCTCTGTTTCTGTTGTTGTGTCTGACCTTCCTCTGAGCTCAACTCTGTTCACACAATAGGACTATAACCGAAATGGGTACCTGATGTCTGTACCCATTTGCATTGATAGGATTCAATTTTTATTTCATGGAGCAAATGAGTGTCATCAGTTTCTTGGTAACGCCATTATTGGTTTGATTTGAATCACGTTGTTTACAGGCTGAAACTCTAGCAGAGGGTAGAATAGAGCTGCTGGTTCCTGAGATGTTTTTCCTCTTTCTGTATTCATGTTTCTGATGTTTCTTTATTTAATCTCCTTGATGTTACTGAGCACAGATACTCAGGTTTAAATTCTGAACCAGTTTACATTATCATGTATTTTTCCATCATTTTGGCAGGAAAGCTCTAAATACTACACTACCCATGATTCTCAGCTGCTGTAGCTATGGAGAAGAAGCCAGTCAAATCCAAAATGCTTCATTTTTGAAGTTGTAACCAAAATGTGTTGCCTTTCCTACCAGAGTCACTAAAAAGTGACAGCCCGGCTTCACACCCCAGCACTGCTCCTGGGGGGTTGGATACATGCACATTCATATTTAGAAAATTCATGAATTTTTCCTGATGAAATTGGTCAATTACTTTTCAGTCAGTGTTATCTGCTGGGTGTTAATGGTTACATTCATGTTTAAAAATTAGACTGCTCCTTTGCACACCCTATCCACATCATCACGTAAGCTAGCCACACTGCAGTGGGTTGTTGGCTCATGTTAAAATACAGAGTCATGGCCAGAGCAGCTAGAGCTGACAGTCAGGAATCTGGTTCTCTGTGTGACAGTAGAAAGCTGCTTCCTTAAACAAATTAAAATGAAAACAGCTGATGAAGGCAGGACAGCTGCTCTGTGTTCAAGGTATCCTCTGACAGTGACCATAATCATAGTAATGGTGGTAATGAAATGGTTGGTGGTATTGAGCCGTGAGCAAGTTTCATTGCAGTATATCATAAAAACAGTATACCAGCACATCTCTAATACTAATACGTATGCTCAGTACTATGCATGCTCAGTGATGTTACAGACACACTCAGGACATTTAATGTGTGTGTGGCTGCAGTGATGGATGCTTCTTCACTCATTTTAACATGTCTGTGTTTTATCTTTTATTTCCCTTCTTCAGGTGAGACCTTTAATGGAGCTCCTGAGATGTTTTCAGCTCACCTGCTTGGTCTATCTGCCACCTGCTGCAGAGAAAACTACACATCACCTAGAACAGGAAGAAGAAGAAGAAGAAGAAGAAGAAGTGTTTGGTCTCATATGACTGGACGGCAGAATGGAGCAAACATCTCTTCAGTGGCTGCTCTGTAAGTAAAGTTTAATGTTAGGAATCAACTCATTGTTTCAAAAATGTCCTTTCAACCACAACCTTCATTCTATGTTTTTAAACCTGTTTGTTTGACTCTCTCTTTTTTTAAAATCCTTTCCATCTGTTTTATGTTTTTTTTGTTTTGTGAAGCAGGTTGTATGTTGTCGTGTTTGAAGTCTTGTTTACTACGTCCTTACAGTATTAAGGCTGAAACTTATAGTCAGTATTGGTTTAAATGAAGTTGTTTTCTCTGCTAACGAGTGAAACTTCAAACCTGACTGTCATTTCCCTTCAGGTCTGACCACAATGCTCTTCTGCAGACACACTCAAGGTTAGTGCACATATTATATAAAATATATCAACATACACAGCAGCAGGAAGAAGAGATTTAAAATAAATGAAAACAAGTCAAACAAAGAAATAAAGTGAAACACAGCACATATTCTTATTTGCATTTCCTTTTGACTGCATGTACGCATTTACTGTCAAAATTACAGGTCAGACATTTTGTTTTTTGTCTTCAACACTGAAACAAACACTGTGAGTTGTTTTCATAATGAAAAAAAACTGCAGTTATAAAGGACTAAAAACTAAATAATTGTCCTTTTAAAATATATTTTTTAATTGAATCACAACACAGTGGATGCATACATAAATGCATATTACAATGTATTTCACTTTATTGCATTGTTTAATTTATTTAATTTAGGCACTTTAAATCTTTTATAGAAACACAGAGATATCTCATGAACATATGACAGATATTATATGAAAATATACCTCTAAACAGGACATTATAAGTAAAGGCTGGTCTGATGTAGGGAGGACAGGAAGGATTTTGCTCTGTCTTTTTAAACATATAAATGATAAATGGTAAGTCTGTGCAAAACTCTTTAAATCAGTGATGAAAATAATCATTAGTTGCAGTCGTGATACTTTCCAC
Source organism: Thunnus albacares (assembly GCF_914725855.1). Classification (NCBI taxonomy): domain Eukaryota; kingdom Metazoa; phylum Chordata; class Actinopteri; order Scombriformes; family Scombridae; genus Thunnus; species Thunnus albacares. Next base: position 28,325,641 of record NC_058122.1, read on the forward strand.
ATATGGAGCATCTTTCTCTGCATGAATAATATTATGGACCCTTCATGTATAATACAGCATGAAAGGCTTGTCTTTCATTAATAAATCTCTTCTGATCTGCAGCAGCAAAACAAAAACTTGATTACATATTTAATGTCATATATATAATAATATATCAGTCAGAGGGACCAAACCACTACTTTTACTGTAATACTTTAACTACATCAAGCTGATAATGCTTGTGTACTTTTACTGCAATATTTTAACTACATCAAGCTCATAATACTTGTGTACTTTTACTGTAGTAGGATTTTCATGCAGGACTTTAACTTGTAATGGAGTATTTTTAAATTGCTGTATTGGTACTTTTACTGTGGTAAAATATCTGAGTACTTCTTCCACCACTGCTAAATTCAAAGACTGTCATTAGTTTTCAGGAGGAAGTTTGGGGAACTTTCACTTTTTTCACAATGAAAAACAAATCAACTGTCAAAGACAAAAGACGACATAATGTATCCTTATAATGTATGTCCTTTTAATGTATGTTGTTCATTTATTATGACACACAGTGGAGAGAGTTGTGAATGCAGGTTGAAGCTGTGAGAGTTTGCAATGCAATAAACAACAGTGTCATCAGCATAACATGTCATCATTTAGTTTATACTCTGAATACGCCACAGCTGGTCTGACTGTGAGTCCCAGCAGCTCCCAGTTTTTCCAATGGACGTCCATCTCTCTGAGCTGTGAAGAGGATGACAGCTCTGCTGGATGGACGCTGAAGAGGAACACAACCAAAGACACCCGGACAGAGTGTGGCATCTGGGGAGAACCAGCTGGTTCCTCCTGCAACATCGGCGACATCATCACGTGGGACAGTGGAGTTTACTGGTGTGAGTCCGGAGAGGGAGAAACCAGTAACAGCATCAGCATCACTGTCACTGGTAAGATCAGACTGTGGAGTTAGTATTGATGAAGCTGAGTGTAAATGATGAAATGCTGTAGTTTGTCTCTGTGTTCAGATGGATCAGTGATCCTGCAGAGTCCCGTCCTCCCTGTGATGGAGGGAGATGATGTCACTCTGCACTGTAAAACAAAGACCTCTGACCTCCCAGCTGATTTCTATAAAGATGGCTCCCTCATCAGGACTGAGCCTAAAGGTCACATGACCATCCACCATGTTTCTAAGTCTGATGAAGGCCTCTACAAGTGTCACAACAGCAGTCATGGAGAGTCTCCACCCAGCTGGATCACTGTCGCAGGTGAGGAAGTTACCTTTCATTTCACCACTTATTTCATCCACATGTTCACTCTTCCCACTGAAAATCATGCAAACTTTGTATTGACGTCCCTTGGTATACATTTTTTTCAGAAAGATAGAAAAACTGGTTGTAATCTATATAAGAAACTCAATGGAGTGTACAGAAATGGAATATAATGTACAATTTGAATGTCTTCATGTCTGTTTATCACCATGGATGCAGTTTCATATCATGAGTTTGTATGACTCTCCTGCTTGTGACAGAACCTTCTATGATAATTTAGAGAAATTACTAAGAATAACTTCCCATAAATCAGAAGCATTAATTTTCTGTGATTTTAACATTGATTGGTTAGATAAAAGAAGGAGAAAAAGCTTAAAGGTGATGACAAAGTTTGACTTTGTCAGGTATACAGTATGACATAAGTTCATGCTATTTACCTATTGCGCATGACCAGGTGTGATTCTCTCTGTAGGTAAACCTGCAACCATAGCCACGACCCCTGTTTCAACAACCCCACCCCCTGTTTCAGCAGCCCCAACCCTTGTGTTCAGACTGGTCTGCCACCTTGTGGTGTTCTGTCCATACTTCATCTCCACTCTCCTCATGGTGTCTTTGTATAGACACAGGCCCACAGGTAATCATTCACTCACCTTGCAGCCATACAGCCATTCAGCAACTATCAATCAATCAATCAATCAATCAATCAATCAGTCAACCAACCTACCAATCAATCAATCAATCAATCAATCAAGTGTTACATAGTATCTCTATCAGTTATATGGTGTTGATTACATGTTAGTTACAATCGATCTTTGCCTCTGTCAGTCGTGTTCTTGAAAATGTTTCTAAATTTGATCAGTAACTCCTCATACAACAGGAAACGACCTACTTGTCTCCATGGCAATGCCCCTGCCCACCCAAGCTGAGCAGGGATTGGCTGATGATGATGACATCATCACCTCTGTCACCACAGAGCATCATTTCTGAATTGGACCGATGTGCTGTTGTTCTGAAGTGAAGCTAAAATGAAAAACAACAGAGGAGCCGAAACATGTCCCTGTGGAACGCCACATGTTCTAGTTTGACTTGTACATCCACCATGTTGAACTTGATCTCAGACTTCAGCAGCAGCAACAGTCTCACTTTAAACTCTTGTAATCTGATCACGTGAACAGCTGCGTTTGAGCAGTTATCAGGATTAACAGAGTCAGGTTTAGTGAAGCCTGATAACTCAGAGAAGACCGACTTAGCTTAACTTGTTTGATAATTGTCAGTATGATTTTTATCTGACCCTATGTACTTCACTGATTTTGGGTGTTGAACATGTGACATAAACATTTCAGAGTCTGCATGTCACCTTAGGTAATATGGTATGGCCCTTCAGGGGGACCTTAGAAATACAAACAATGGATCCATGGTCAAGTTTGGAACTGTTCCAGATGTGGTATGTTGTGACACATAATATGTTGTGAGGCAGCTGTCAATTGCATGATGGATGACTCCCAACTGACCTAGTGCCCATGGAAAACCTATGTTATTCATGTGATAAGATACAGATGTGTAACCCCATATAAGCTATGCACCGACAGTGGTATGTTGCCCAGACCATCTTTGTACATGGAATGGACCCGATGGCCATCGTCTAATAAACGTCTACAAAATAAGAACTTCGTCAGCTCTTCCTTTGAACGATATCATCACCCATCCTTCCTTTCAATAATAATACAGACTCATGGACAAATGTCACGTACAGAGCAGTTGACATGTTTGTTTCCATTCTGCTGTGAGTCGTGTTGTTGTTCATGTTTGTTTGGTTCAGATGTCGTAGAGGAATCTCAGCCGTACAAATAAAAATAAAGATGTTTTCTGTGTGTGTTTAGTTATCATTTGTTTTGGGGAAGAGGAGAGAGAGAGGAACAGGCAAAAAGGTTCAATCAAGAGCACAAATTATTAAATTGGAAGCACAAATTATTAAATGGATGCCATCAGATTTTTAGACTAATGTTAGAGTGGGAATGATAATTGATAATTGAATAATTGTTTTAGTTGCTAAAAAAAATCTGTTTCAAGCTTCTCAGATGTGATGATTTGAAGCTCTTCTGTGACAGAACAAGTATTGATCGAACAAAACAAAATTTTATGATGTTTTACAGACAAAATGATAAATCAACTGAGAAAATGATCAACCCTGTTGTTCTGGACTATTGTTTGGTCTTCTGGGAATTTTTCTCTGTTTTCTGATGTTTTATTGACAAATGAATATATGGATTTGCCAAAAAATAACTGAAAATTAAAATGATGAAGGGACAAAATAAGTATACTGAATGCTAAATTTGAAGGAATCATTAATTTACATTTGTTTCTATCAGTCCCTCCAGGAAACTGTGTATTGCAACTACAATAAATTAACGCAAATTCAAGAAATCTCTGCAATATTGGCAAGAGCTTTAAATTTTGCTAAATTATTACAACTTTTCCACATGAAATGTCCAAATGATCAGACAACGTGTGACTCTTTTAGATGACTTTGAGCCCATGGTTCTCATGTTCAGAAAATACATTTAACATGAACAATGAAATATTGTTGTTGCTGTGATATGCATGATGCTTTTTATCCAATGAAGTCATAACATATGACTCTCCATTGGTAGGAGTTTAAAAAATAATCTGATTATTTTTCTTTGCTTGCAATTTGTCCAAATTCCCGCAATTTTACCACAAAAATGCACATAAAATATTGCAAATTGTATCTCAATTTTTGAGAAAAGCCGTTACAGAATCAAACATTTTTGGCTGCAGTAATCCTGGAGGGACAGATGAGTTCACTGTACTTCAAGTTTCTCTTTACATCTTCAGTTTATAGAGAGTAACTGAGCTCTGATTCAGCCTGGCTCCTTATAATGATATCAGACTGTTTTTTCGTCTCATATTATCTCACTTGAAGGATTTCACTTGATTTTTCAAGGCCTGAAGAGGTGGAAACGAGAACCACTGAGTGGCTTTGTGTGTGTGAATGTGTTTGTGTGTGTGTTACCCAGTGTATAGGTGCAGACCAGCTTGGTGGAGATGTGCAGGCAGCGTGGAAACAGAGTTGCTGTCCATGTGGAGGGGGAGAATCAACACAGTGACACACAGAACGCCACACACACACAACCCACTGAAACACACTGCGCACACAGAATAAAACACTGAGCTTTAAAAACTCTGTATCATTCAGAAAAAGTCAGAGGTCAGACTGTGTTCATAACAACAAACTGCAACTCCCATAGTGCACTGCTGTCAATAACATCCAATCAGAGAGCTTCAGACTCTGTTGCTGTGTGACTGACTGACAGAGTAAAGTTAGAGGTTCATCTTTGTAAAACTTTTTATTTTACAAAGATGTTTTGTTCTGAAACTCTGATTTCACAGCTCTCAATGGAGATGTCTCCATTGCAACATCCTCTAAGACTCATGGGTAGTGTAGTATTATACTTTTTCCCACCCACTTCCTTACCTTTATAAATTCCAAATGAATGTGACTGACTAGCTTGAACATTGGTTGAGCAGTTTATTAATGTTGCATAGCAACCACAGGTAGCCGGGGACTACTTTCTTGCAAATGACTCTAGTAATGCAACTGTTATTTAATAAAACAGTTTTTATTGGATTGTCTCTATAATTTCTTTTTTGGGATATTTGGTAACCATTTTATGAAAGCAGTATCTCAAGACTGGCCATGGTATATTGTGATTATATCATAGTGAAGGGGAAAACTTAGCTGTGATGTAATCTCAACATACCACAGCCAGTGGTGAGATATGGCTAAATCTGCACCTGTAGTGACTGAATGTTGTGATCTCAACAGTGCAGGAGGCAGGTTTCAGAGCAGACAGCACCCTCTGCTGGCCTTTCCTCAACTCCTTGTTTCCTCTTCTCCTTCTCTCAGCTTTATATATTACATATATCACAAATATATGTGTATACAGTATACAAACATATATAGACCCATACTTTTATATCACAGTAGTAGAAGAAGTATTCAAATGACTGATTGATATATTGATATTGATATGACGTCATTAGATTATTAATAATGAAGCATCAGTGTTAGAGCAGCATGTTACTGTTGTAGCTGCTGGAGGTGGAGCTAGTTTACACTACTTTATATACAGTTAGCTAGTTTAGTCCAGTGGTTCCCAAACTAGGGGTCGGCCCCTCCAAAGGGTCAGCAGATAAATCTGAGGGGTCGTGAGATGATTAATGGGAGAGGAAAGAAGAAAAAACAAAGTTCTGATACACAAATCTGTTTTCAGTTTTTGGACTTTTTCTCTAATCTTTGATTTTTGCTGAAATATTGGATCATTTGAACATTTATTGAAATGAAAGCATGTGAGAAGTTTAGAGGGAAAAATCACTATTTGGTGGAGCTGTTAACAACTCATAGACATGTGAAATGTGACCCCGACTACACACTGCTTTATGTAATACAATATTTGCATCCAACCAGAAAGTTCAAATAGTAGAATAAAGTACTGATGAAGCAATATTTACAGGCGAGAATATGTGAGATATATTGTTATATAAACACTAAAATATACAGATAATAAATGTATTGTTATTATTATTATTACTATCGTTATTATTGTTATTATTGCTGTTATTATGCTTCTCCGTGTCTCTCTCCCCTCTCCCTCTTTCAAGCCAACCGGTCGAGGCAGATGGCGCCCACCTAGAGTCCGGTTCTGCTTGAGGTTTCTTCCCGTTAAAGGGGAGATTTTCCTTGCCCCTGTTGCCAAGTGAAGAGTACGGTCCAGACCTGCTCTATGTGGAAAGTGCCCGGAAATAACTTTGTTATGATTGGACGCTGTATAAATAAAATTGAATTGAATTGAAAATTAAAGTAAAAAGAACGAGGCAATATTTACAAACAAGGTACAAGGGATAAAGCATATATAAGTTACATACAGATGAAATGAAATGAATATTACATATGAGAATAAGTGCAGACAATTTGTTTTTCTGTTTGATAAATAACGTGCAAAACAGGTGAGAGGGCGGGCAGTGCGGTCCCGAGGTACACAGTGAAAAAAATGAAAAACTAGTAAAACCAGTCACTTGAATTTAAAATGAAACAAGATAAAAGTAAAAGACAGAGACACATAAAATGTATAAGAGAGAAATAAAAGTTTCTGTCTAGATTTTTCTGGGTTTTTCTCCACTTTCAGGTTGATTCGAGAGACTTCTGGTAAAATCTGCATCAAGCGGTCAGAGTTAGTACAAGATGTTGGTTTCACAATAAGACGAGTGTGTGTTCATTCCCACTTACTACAGCTTGTGTTCATTAGGAGGCATTTTATCTTGAAGTCAGTAACAGGAAGTTCTGCCTTGCATTGATGCTGACTTGACAGTTTGTGTGTGAAACGTCTAGAAACAGCCAGTCGACTTCCTTAGATATAAGAGACAGAAACAGAGACAGAAACAGATCAAACCAGCAGAAGATCCAGAGAGGAAGGAGAAGATCAACCCTCTTCAAAACACACACAACTCAAGGCTTAACTGTAAGTTCACACTTTGTTTCTGATGACAAAAGTAGTTTTATGACAATATTTGATATTTACATTCATTTATACAGTTATGGTGTATAGAAGTTGCAGTATATATGTAGATAAATAGTTTGTATGAGCTTTCCTGAAAAATGTTAATTACATTTCTGTAATTGACTTTGAAGAGAGGCTGTAATAATTATGAGCAACAATTTATAAGATGCCAATTTTGGAAAGATCACTGCTTTCTTGTTGTAGCGACTGTCGTAAGTGATGTAGTATTTTGGAGTATGACATTTTTCATTCAGTAGATGTATTTTATACTTCAACCTCAACAATATTAATAATGACAAATAATTAAATAAGTGGATAAAAGAACAATATATAATAGGAAGAATAAATAATGACCAAACTCCATCTCAAAAACTGTCAATTTAATGCTGCTTTATTCATCAGATTGAACTACAGTTCTGTGACATTCATTTTAAGTATTTAGACTCATCACAAACATTTTTTTAAAATTTCTGCATTACTGCAATCAACGTTAAAGAGAAGCTGTAATTATAGGTGATAATTTATAGGAAGTGATGCAGTATTTTGAAGTACGACATGTTTTATTCAGTAGACCTGACCAGAAAATTACATACCAAGGCAATAGTAAGGAGATTTTGGGATGAACAAAATTTAAACGATCAATTCAGAACTTCATTAATTCAGCTGCTGGCTTAACACTGATATATGTTGTGTTACGTTTCTAACTTCACTTTCTAATTTCAGTCTCTGCATCTTTAGGACACAAATTCAAAACAACCAAGATGTCTGCAGGCAAAGGCGTAGCTATCGGCATTGACCTGGGTACCACCTACTCTTGTGTGGGGGTTTTCCAGCACGGAAAAGTAGAAATCATCGCCAATGACCAGGGCAACAGGACCACCCCCAGCTATGTGGCGTTCACGGACACCGAGAGGCTGATCGGGGATGCAGCCAAGAACCAGGTGGCTTTGAACCCCAGCAACACTGTGTTTGATGCCAAGCGACTGATTGGAAGAAAGTTTGATGAGCCAGTAGTGCAGGCGGACATGAAGCACTGGCCCTTCAAGGTGGTCGGAGATGGAGGGAAGCCCAAAATTCAAGTGGAATACAAAGGGGAGAACAAAACCTTCAACCCTGAGGAGGTCTCCTCCATGGTCCTGGTGAAGATGAAGGAGATTGCTGAGGCCTACCTCGGCCAAACGGTGTCCAACGCAGTCATCACAGTCCCGGCATACTTCAACGACTCACAGCGTCAGGCCACTAAAGACGCAGGCGTCATCGCAGGACTGAATGTCCTGAGGATCATCAACGAGCCCACAGCAGCTGCCATCGCGTACGGTCTGGACAAAGGCAAGTCAGCAGAACGTAACGTCCTGATCTTTGACCTGGGCGGAGGCACCTTTGACGTGTCCATCCTGACAATCGAAGACGGTATCTTTGAGGTCAAAGCCACGGCTGGAGACACTCACTTGGGCGGAGAAGACTTTGACAACCGCATGGTCAACCATTTTGTAGAGGAGTTCAAGAGGAAACACAAGAAGGACATCAGTCATAACAAGAGAGCCTTGAGGAGGCTGCGCACAGCTTGTGAGAGGGCCAAGAGAACCCTGTCCTCCAGCTCCCAGGCCAGCATTGAGATCGACTCTCTGTTTGAAGGTATTGACTTCTACACCTCCATCACCAGGGCTCGTTTTGAGGAGCTGTGCTCTGACCTGTTCAGGGGAACATTAGAGCCGGTGGAGAAAGCCCTGAGGGACGCCAAAATGGACAAAGGACAGATCCATGACATCGTTCTGGTTGGAGGCTCCACCCGAATCCCCAAAATCCAGAAACTCCTGCAGGATTTCTTCAATGGCAGGGAGCTGAACAAGAGCATCAACCCAGACGAGGCGGTGGCTTATGGTGCCGCCGTCCAAGCCGCCATTCTCTCAGGTGATACCTCAGGCAACGTTCAGGACCTGTTGCTGCTGGATGTGGCACCTCTGTCCCTGGGTATTGAGACAGCTGGAGGAGTCATGACATCCCTGATTAAACGTAACACCACCATCCCTGCTAAACAAACCCAGACTTTCACCACCTACTCTGACAACCAGCCCGGGGTCCTCATCCAGGTCTACGAAGGGGAGAGAGCCATGACCAAAGACAACAATCTGCTGGGCAAGTTTGAGCTGACAGGACTCCCACCTGCTCCTCGAGGGGTCCCACAGATCGAGGTCACCTTTGACATTGATGCCAACGGCATTTTGAACGTGTCGGCGGTGGACAAAAGCACCGGCAAAGAGAACAAGATCACCATCACCAACGACAAGGGCCGACTGAGCAAAGAAGAGATCGAGAGGATGGTGCAGGACGGTGAAAAATACAAAGCTGAGGATGAGCTTCAGAGGGACAGAATCACTGCGAAGAACTCGTTGGAGTCCTACGCCTTCAACATGAAGAGCAGTGTGCAGGACGAGAACATAAAGGGCAAAATCAGCGAGGAGGACCAGAAGAAGGTGATTGAGAAGTGTGACGAGACCATCAGCTGGCTGGAGAACAACCAGCTGGCTGATAAAGAGGAGTACCAACACCAGCAGAAAGAGCTGGAGAAAGTGTGTAACCCCGTCATCAGCAAGTTGTATCAGGGAGCAATGCCTGCAGGCAGCTGTGGACAGCAGGCACGAGCTGGCTCCCAGGGGCCCACCATTGAGGAAGTGGACTAAAGTGGCCTTTAATATGGACTCTATGATCACTGGAACTGTTTAAAATACAACTGTAACTATATGCTTTATGTTCACAAGTTTGGGCTTTATTTTATATATGATATAAGATCCTAAATGTTTATATATTTTCAATGTAAGTATATACATTTAATCTCTGCATTATGAAACAACAATTCAATAGCACTTTTATTACAATATGTTTTTGTCCATATCATATTTGCAATGTTGTAAAGATCCTGAAATTGTAAATATATTTTTCTAGATGTTGCAATAAAAATATAAACCTTACAATTTTATTTTACTGTTTTCAATCTAATACATACTTAGATGTTACAAACTTCCAGAGACTTCATGTATTCATGTAAATTTGATAGTCTTTCAGTTGAAGTAATAAAGACACAGAATCATGAGGAAAATCTTTTAAAATGATCTACATTTATTCATCATCACCTGGCAGTCAGAGCTCCTCATGGATCAAAAATCTAAGTAAATGCTCCTAAAATGTGAGAACACTGTTTTTCACTGGTCTATGTTGTTCTTTAGTCGTATATTTTTTGACATGTAGCAGCAAGGCTCTATGGATGGTGATGTCTGTCTCTCTGTCAGTCCACCACTTTGGTCCAAATGGAAATATCTCAACAATTATTAAACTGATTTCTACTTTTACATTTACATTTTTCTTTTAGCAGATGCTTTTATCCAAAGTGACATACATCTGAAACTGATACAACACAAGCAGGGATCTAGTCAGGAGACAACCATACGAGTAAGTGCCATAAAGCTTAAGATAGAGTCCGACAGGACGTAGATACCAACAGGCAGTGCAACAAGGCAATGCATAGATTGCATAGAGGCAGGTTTTTTTTTCCTCTCTACCTCCAGTCCATCAAGTGCAGAGGTGTTTGCGAAAGAGATTTAGAGGGACTCTGCAGATCGAACACAGTTAGGTAACTCGTTCCACCACCAAGGAACTACAAAGGAGAAGAGTCAAGCTGGCAACTTAGGGCCCTGTTGTGATGGTGGTACCAGGCGCCTTTCGTTGGCAGAGCATAGTGAGCGAGAGTGAGTGTAGACTTGAATGATGGAGTTCAGGTAGGCAGGAGCCATTTTAGTTGCTGATATGTAAGCAAATTTTCTATTAAATTTTGTACAAATATTTATCTTCCTTAGAGGATGAATCCTACTAACTTTGGTGATCCTCTAACTTTTCCTTTAGACCTACCAAAAATAAAACAGTTACTGCTGTTGAACCGTTTTCATTACAGTCATTATCAAAGGTAACTCTCTTTAAGAAAAGGTTAAAGAAGTCCTATTCATGTGGACACACAACTGTTGTTTTAAGACACACTTGAAAAATTGAGAACCTGTGCTTTAAGGTTGAATGAGGATTCAAAATAAGCCCAGTTGGTGATCCAGTTTGAGCTCTGGGAACATGAGACTTAACAACCATTTAATTAATCAATTTCAAGATCATGAATTACAGTCCCTTGATGAGTCCACATAGCCTATAATATGCAATTCAGATGTAAAGAATTACAGTAGATGAATCAGACTTCGAGGTTGACTGAACTGGGATCCATCAGGATGGAGTAGTGTCAAAGTCTCAGTGATGCACATTGGAAGAAGTACTCAGATCCTTTACTGAAGTAAAAGTACCAATATAGTGATGTAAAAATACTCCATTAGAAGTAAAAGCCCTCCATGAAAAATCCCACTACAGTAAAAGTACATGAGTATTATGAGTGTGATGTAGTTAAAGTATTGCTGTAAGAGTACATAAGTATTATGAGCTTGATGTAGTTAAAGTATTGCAGTAAAACTACATAAGTAGTATGAGCTTGATGTAGTTAAAGTATTGCAGTAAAAGTACATAAGTATTATGAGCTTGATGTAGTTAAAGTATTGCAGTAAAAGTAGTGGTTTGGTCCCTCTGACTGATATATTATTATATATGACATCATTAGATTATTAATAGTGAAGCATCAGTGTTAGAGCAGCATGTTACTGTTGTAGCTGCTGGAGGTGGAGCTAGTTTACACTACTTTATATACAGTTAGCTAGTTTAGTCCAATGGTTCCCAACCCAGGGGTCGGGCCCCTCCAAAGGGTCAGCAGATAAATCTGAGGGGTGGTGAGATGATTAATGGGAGAGGAAAGAAGAAAAAACAAAGTTCTGATACACAAATCTGTTTTCAGTTTTTGGACTTTTTCTCTAATCTTTTAACATTTATTGAAATGAAAGCATGTGAGAAGTTTAGAGGGAAAAATCACTATTTGGTGGAGCTGTTAACAACTCATAGACATGTGAAATGTGACCCCGACTACACACTGCTTTTTGTAAGACGTCAAAAGCCAAAAAGGTTGGAAACCACTGGTTTCATCTTTAACAATGTGTTGTATTTTAAAAGCTTGTTATATTATCCATTCTGTCAAATCTGCATCTGAAAAGTAACTAAAGCTGTCAAATAAATGTAGTGGAGTAGAAAGTACAATATTTCCCTCTGAAATGTAGTGGAGTGGAAGTATAAAGTGGCATCACATGGAAATACTCAAGGAAATACAAGTACCTCAAAATTGTAGCCTACTTAAGTAGGCTACAGTAGACCTAACTTGAGTAAATGTAGCCTACTTTCCACCACTAGTGATGGACCCAGTCCCAGACTGGATTATTTGTTTGTTTGTCTGTTTGTGTGTTTGTTTGAAGGGCTGGAGGGTGGAAGCAGGACTCGACGGTCCCTCACCACTTCTCTGTCCGTTCATTGTCACAAGTTAGTGAAGCGGCTCATTTATTGACATCCAGCGGTTTTAACGGCAGCTGTCAAGAACGAGCGTTGCACTCGCCGACCTGCCAATTCTCGCGAGAACCGGGACAGTGCGCGAGAAGAACGGGTCCAGGCAAGGCATAGCAATGTTCATATTTAGCAACAACAACAACCTTTACGAACATAATTATCCCGCTGTGTAGGCTGGAGGAGTGCTGAATTATTGGCCTGTTCCACCCACAAAGACACGGATGAAAACACCGGACTGTGACGTACAGGTAGAGAAAACACAGCGACTTGTTTTGAGGCAATATTGATAGCTAGCGAGCTGGTTTATTAATAGCTAGTTAGCTGGCTAACGGTTAGCTTAGCTCGCAAAGAATCTTTTCGTGATGATTTAATATTTGGTAATTTAGGCGACAGGTTGCAGCAGCCAGCACAAAATAAGATGCATATAGCTAACATCTACAACTTTAAGGTGTTAATTAGTGCCAGATAGGAAAGGAAGTTAACGTTAGATAGCTATTGTTAGCGAGCTAACGTTACACGTCTTTAAAGAAAGCTGAATGAGCAAATCACACATTGCTGGCTGGTTAACGTTAGCATGCAAGCGACTGATATACTCATCTCTCTCAGCGTTTCACTGTATAATACTTGTGGTTATCAATCGTTAATAATTGTCGTTGTGAGTTTATTTGTATGACATGCAAAGACAGACTACAGTAGCTTGTCACATGCCACATTTGATTATTACTGACATAACAAATAACAACAGATTGATGTAAAGCAGAGAAACATCTGGTCATTTAAGCAGCTGTTTAACGCAGATAAACATTTCATCCTCTAAATCTCAGTGGTGGAAAATAACTAAGGACATATACTCTTAAGTACAATTTTGAGGTACTTGTACTCTACTTGAGTATTTCCATGTGATGCTACTTTATACTTCCACTCAACTAGCTTTCAGAGGGAAATATTGTACTTTCTACTCCACTACATTTATTTGACAGCTTTAGTTACTTTTCAGATGCAGATTTGACAGAATGGATAATATAACAAGCTTTTAAAATACAACACATTGTTAAAGATGAAACCAGTGGTTTCCAACCTTTTTGGCTTTTGACGTCTTACAAAAAGCAGTGTGTAGTCGGGGTCACATTTCACATGTCTATGAGTTGTTAACAGCTCCACCAAATAGTGATTTTTCCCTCTAAACTTCTCACATGCTTTCATTTCAATAAATGTTAAAAGATTAGAGAAAAAGTCCAAAAACTGAAAACAGATTTGTGTATCAGAACTTTGTTTTTTCTTCTTTCCTCTCCCATTAATCATCTCACCACCCCTCAGATTTATCTGCTGACCCTTTGGAGGGGCCCGACCCCTAGGTTGGGAACCACTGGACTAAACTAGCTAACTGTATATAAAGTAGTGTAAACTAGCTCCACCTCCAGCAGCTACAACAGTAACATGCTGCTCTAACACTGATGCTTCACTATTAATAATCTAATGATGTCATATATAATAATATATCAGTCAGAGGGACCAAACCACTACTTTTACTGCAATACTTTAACTACATCAAGCTCATAATACTTATGTACTTTTACTGCAATACTTTAACTACATCAAGCTCATAATACTTATGTACTTTTACTGCAGTAGGATTTTTCATGCAGGACTTTTATTTGTAATAAAGTAATTTTACATTGTTGTATTTACTTGAGTAAAGGATGTGAGTATTTCTTCCACCACTGTTTTAATCCAAATGTGTGATAATGCAGGTTTCCTCTCTGGAGATGAATTTGTTTGTGTGCAGTTTTCTGTGGTGGAAGGTAGAAGTGTGTTCAGATCCTAAAAAGTAAAAACACAAAAATATGAAAATACTAAATTTCAAGTAAAAGTCCTGCATTGAAAATCTTACGGCATGAGCGTGTACTTTGAGTACAGAAATACAAATCAATAGTAAAAGTACTGTTAATGCAGCAGAATGACCCCTGTGAGTATTTTACTATTACACATGAGGTTATTGGAGAATTATCACCAATGCATAAACATGTAAGAAACATTTTAATGTTGTAGCTGGTGGAGTTGGAGATGAATGAATAATAATGCTTGATATTTTAAAAAATGAATCATATGTTTTGTTTGTATGATGTTAGTCTGCAACATAACTACAGCTGTCAAATAAATATAGTAGAGTAGAAAGTACAGTTGCTTCCTCTGAAATGAAGCAGAGTAGAAGTATGAAGTATTATAAAGTACAAGTACTGTAAATGTTTTCATGGATGTTTCCACCAGTTTTGATTCAGACACTCAAGAATTTAGGAACAGTTTTGTTTTATTACTTTCTTACCTTTTGAGCTGCATATCAAGCTAATAACAGATCTGCTTTTTTTTTTCATGTAACATGACGTCCAGGTTGATCAGTTATGGACGTCAGAATCTTTGTACACAAACTCTCATAACACCCAAAAGTTATAATTCAGTTTTGATCATATTACACTTGTCCTGATGTCTTCACAATACAAGACAGAGTGTATTTTAAAAAAACCCTCCTTCTGAGCTTCATAAAGCTTTTGAATTGACTGGCTACATGTCCAGTTTTAATACTCAATCATGTCCTTTATGTTGCTGCTCAAAGATGAATTTAAAAAATCTACACCGAGCTAAATGCGGCTTCAGGAGGAAGGCTCTGTTGGGATATTCAAATTATTCGTACTCTTAATTCTGTCGTCGTCGTGTTAAATTTCTTAACCTCAATCCTGTTGTATTAACATTCTTACCCGTATGTTTGGGATTCTGTGTCTATATACATGTACGTTCACTCACTGGACACTTTATTAGAAACACCTGTTCAATCTAAAGTAAACCGATGCCACATCATAAATTGAAATCTACTTTTATGAAGATTATAAATGTTCAGCTTTTGTTGACATTGTGAGAAAAGCTAACCGATGAATGATAATAATAACGACTGCAGCTGTAACATGTGTAGTATAAATGATGTGTGATGTACACTATAAATAAATGAAGTTGCAGTTTGTTGTTGTTACAGGATGTGGCCGCGCTCCTCTGGATGTTTGACAGACGGTGAAGAAGGAGCAGACCTCGCAAATCTCACACATCTAACCTCCTCTACCCTTCCATTTACTGGATGTCTGAAACCTGTATTTTCTTGTTGAAATGATAAAGTATTTAATTTCACAAAATAATGTAGCGATAAGCTTAGCCTCAGAGATATTTGACCTCTATTAAAGCCCATCATGCGTGGGTCCGGAGCGTTGTCTTTTTAACTCTTAGGTTTTTTTTTCGATGGCGCCGAGCACAACACTTAAGTTCACACCCATTTGTAAATGATTAGACCAATGTGCCGTGTTTGCCCCCAGTCAGTTACCCCAGCTGTGCAATCACTTCAGCTTTCTGTTGTATGTTTGAAGTGATTTGATAGAACCATCAAGCCAATCAGGAGAATGAACGGCTCTCTTTTAACCCCACCCAGCCCGCGGGCGGCAAACTCCTCACCTTTACCTCCCTCGCCCTCCCCGTCACCCTCCCCGCCGTCTCCCTCTCTGCTGCCCCTCTCCCCCCGGCCGCCCCCTCTCCCACCACTGGTGAGCCCCCCTCCCCAGGCTCACCCGTCCTCCCTGTCGGACACCCCCACGCCGTCCCCCTCGCCTTGCCTGAGCTGGACCGAATTCTGTGAGCTCCACGCGCGTGTCGCAGCCGGTGACTTTGCACGCCACTTTCGGGCTTTCCTCCTGGAGAACCCCCACTACTCCCCGGATTCAGCAGCCGCCTTCTGCCGTCGCTTCACTGACCGCTTTGTTCGTCACTTCCAGAGCGAGCTGGAGGGGGCGCTCCCTCCGAGCTGTGCTTCTGGGAGGGAGGAGATGGTGAGCTGGGCTCCCCAGTCAGATGCTACTTCCCTGGAAGAGGAAGCGGTCTCACCCCTGTCGGCGTCCGGGGGTGCTGTCCTCCCGTGTCCCCCGGCCAACGCGACGCGGGGCTTATCCAAGCCCGCGCCGACGCGGCTCGTGCTGGAGAACCGCAGCGGGGACAGGTTTCAAGATTCTTACGCCCACAGCCAAGTCCTACCTCCATCTTCATCGTCGTCGTGTTGCTCCTCGGTGGGAGGGAATAACGGCAGGCGCGAGGAGAGGGGCGCCATGATGATGATCATGACCCCTGGGAACGGGGGAGCACCGGTCGAGGAAGAGGAGGACAGCTGGCTCGGGGTAGCGTCTGTGGGGGAAGACGTTGAGCCAGACGAGCGGGATGCTGAGTCCACAGAGGTCGACAGTGCAGACCCCTCCCACACTCCTCAGATTCCACCTTCCTCTGTCACTCCTCCGCCCGGCTCCAAAGGTAACAGCACACCCAACTCCTCCAAAAACAAACTGAAGAAGCGCTTCTCGCTGCGGAGTGTGGGTCGTAGTGTTCGGGGGAGTGTCAGAGGAATCCTGCACTGGCGAAGCTCCTCCAGCGACTCGGCCCAGAGCCAGCTGCCCTCCAGCTACAGCTACACGATGGGTGTGCAGGACGCCGCCCTGGTGTCGACCTCCAAGAGGAACTCTGGTACACAGCCTCCTACACCCACCTCGTCCATGCCCGTCTCTCTGTCCATGCCCCTCTCCCTCCCCCACTCCTCCTCCTCCTCTCTGCCCCCCTCATCTTCAAGCAGCGCCACCTCTCTGTCTCTTTCGGAAGCCGCTCGGGATCGGCGGCGGAGCAACGGCGAAGGCGGCGAGAAGGAGAAGTGGAGCCATCGTCTGGAGAAACTCAGACTGTCACGATCCCCTCCTCCTGTCCTCACCCCGACCGCCGCCGGCTCTCACTCCGCCTCCTCCACGCTGCCTCCGAGCAGCGCGGCCGCCGCCGCCATGGGACCTCCGAGGAAGGTGGGCCGGCTGGTGCGGGAGGGCGGGGTGAGCGTCAGCTCATCCAACGACGAGTTAGGCGGGAGCCACGGATTTTCCGGCTTCTCGTTCGGTCTACTGCATCACGGTACAGACAACAACAACGCTGCCTCAGCTTCATCTGCCGCAGCCCAGGCGGGTCCGGCGCAGCCTCTGGCGAGCGGCGGGAACGTGCCCTGGAGAGGAGGACGCTGGCATAAATGTCGTCTGGTCCTCAGAGAGCGGGACAGAGAAGGCGGCGAGCGGGGAGAGGAGTACTACCTGGAATTCTTCATTCCACCCAAAGTAAGTGTTTCCCTCCTGTGAAGCAGATGGCGGTTAACATAACATTAAAGGGTTAAAACATTTAGTCAATGAATCAAATATTCTCTGATTGTTGCTTCTCCAGTGTGACGATTTGTAGAATTAATGTCTTGAAGGCCTCGAGCTGGAAATGTTTCACTTCTGTCTGATATTTATGTTTTATCACTCGGTATATTTTGAATGTAAAGACACCGAAAATGATTTGATTTTAAATGTATGAAATAATTTTAATGGGAATGTTTTCAATTCACATTATTATTATTATTGTACATTTTACTATGTTTATGATTTTACATATTTTATAAACTCTCTAAAATCTCATAAAAACAAAAAAAGATTTTATACACAGTTAAGTTTTGTAAGAACATTTTTGAAAACACTGTTTTACTGATTGTTGGTCGGACAAAATAAGATATGATGACGTCTCATCGGGCTCTCGGAAATGGAAGGTGTTTTTTAAATATAATTTATATTAAAAGGAATTATAATCATTGTAATGTATGTAACTGTCAGATGATAGTCGTTACAGCTATAAGAGTATTTTATGTTTAATGACTGAAGTATAAGATTTACTGTTCAGGTGGTTCATTTACCAGCTGCTGTAATGATGGATGTTACGTCTTGTTAACAGACATAAAGTTAAGTAGTAAAGAGTTCTGACGATTAATTGATTGCTTGATCGAAAGAAAACTAATCTGCAGCTATTTTGATAATTGATTATTTCATTTTTCAAGCAAAAATACTAAAAAAGTCTTTGGTTCATTTACTGTGTTTCCTTGTTTTATGTGACATTAAATGGAACATCTTCAGTGTTTGGACTGTTGTTCACACCCAGCATGATAACTATAAATATATATATCGTTTTAATAAGTCATACTAATGCGAGCGGACGGCGGAGTCCTCAGCGCAGCTATAACGACAACAACAACGACGGTGACGAATGATACGTTTGGATCACTTTCAGAGTGATTTGATGAACGATGCAAACACCTGACAGCCAATCAGAATCCATCCTCTAAACCAATACGGCACGACACAATCTCCATCTAGCCCGACGTCTCCAGTAAAACCTCAAAAACCTGCACATTTCATCTTAATTCTGTAAACTAACTGATGACTTTATTTATTTATATTTATTTATTTTAATGCGGTTTTTCTCACCATTGACGCACTGTCAACGACACCCAGAGGTGATTTCTTTAGATAAGTTTGTATAACGTTAGAAAACAACAAAGTTAGCGACTCTTTTAGGCTTCAGATCTGTGCTCGTAACGTGTTTTTCCTGCCACAGCGCAGTAAAAGCTGCTCGTCTGTGCGTTTCAGCGTCTGCTACCGTCGGTCTGTAAACGCTGAGACATCACAGCAGCTAGTGCCTTTCTCTGTGCAACGTACAGCAGTAACAAGTCATCAATATCCATTTCCCCGAGCTGCCCACACAAGCTAGAACATGCAGCGCGTGCTCGGCGCCGCTGTTTACACAACGTCATCGTTCATAAGACCTATAATGAAAGTATGTGTTAGTTAGTGTACAGCAGTGGAGAAACATCAGTTATTGATCTGCTCCGTGTGTCTCTCCAGTCGTCAAAGCCTCGGCTGACTGTCCCCTGCTGCTCTATCGTGGACGTGAGGAGCACCACGGCGCTGGAGGTCCCCGATAAGGAGAACACCTTCCTGCTGCAGGTAACCGATCACTCTCTCATCTTTACTTTACTCACTAGTGTCTGCGTTCACACTGAGCGTCCTGCGGTGGTTTATTCCTTTAACTGGTAATGTGAATCTCAGTAGAGCTGAAACCATCAGTGGATTAGACAGAAAATTCATCTTATTTTAATAACCAATTAATCATTTATGTCACTTTTAAGCAAAAATGTTGAACATTCTGTTTTTGTCTTCATTTTGTATCATTATAAATTTAATATCTTTGTGTTTTGTTTGGGCTCTGACAAATTACATTCAGCCTTTTTCACAGTTTTCCGTCATTTTGAAGATGAAACCAGCAGATTAACTGCTGATGAAGATAATCGTCAGTTTCAGCCCTAAATAGTCGTAGTTAGTAGTTGAAAGACCTGACAAACAATCTGTTGTGTGAAGTCGTACTCGGACTATAAGCAAACGTTTGTGTAGTTTCTACTCTGAAGCTTCGTCCTCTGTCTGTCTTGTTGTCCCGTCAGGTGGAAGGGTCGGCGCAGTACGTGATCGAAACACGCGACGCTGTTCAGATGAGAGCCTGGCTGAGCGACATCAGGAACGGCATCTGTCTCAGGTAACATACGGAGGCGTTGTAGCTGCTCTAAAAGGATCTCCAGCAGGTCTCCTGTCTGTCTGTCTGTCTGTCTGTTAGTGTGTTTGAGGGTTTTAAACCACCCGTCTGTCCCCCACAGTGAGCAGGAAGATGCTGAAGGTGTGTGCGTGGGGCCGTTAGACATCAGCGGGACGCCTGAGATCGTCGACCGTCTTTCACAAGGTTCGTATGTGACGCTGTGAGCTTTACAGCACATTGCAGTAGGTCTGCAGTGATTTAACAGTCGACTGATTAATTATTGGAGCGTCCTGGCTGTGTGATTGCAGTGTCCCCTCTCCCCTCATTTCCTGTCTCTCTCTACTGCAAAACACCCCGAAAATACCATGAAAATCCAAGCAGATGTCTTGGTAATCTGGCCAGTCAGGACATCTTGCTGTGGACCTAAAAAGTTGTTGGTTTCATAATTCCTGGAACGTATTTATAACTTATAACTCTTCTCTCTGGTGCTTTTTGGTCGTCTCAGTGTGTTACGGAGGTATCGGAGGCTCCTCACCTCTGATGGATCCTCTCCCACCAGAGTTGCCACCTCGAGCCCCGCTGGACGAACCGGATGGCCGGGTTCTCGGGGGAGGCGGGGCTAGTCTGGGCACACCGTTCGCTGAGACGCCAGACGCCACAGGTGAACACTTGTCACGTTTTTTTATTTATTTATTTATTTATTTTTTTAAAGAAGACATATTCCTGAAGACACGTTTTATTATTCCTCGTCTCATTTTCCCTGCAGCAGACCTCTACTATCATCACAGTCTTTTTGATCCTCACGCTGTCCCGTTTTTTAAATATTTATAATTCTTACATGTCGTAGTATCTGACGACATGTTTCTGATGAGATGAAGTTTATATAATTTTACATTTTGAGCAGCAGTTATGTAGATTTTTGTTCCTTTATATATTTCTTCAACCAAGAATGACCCATATTTACCTTTTTTATGATGAACAAACAGCATTGTGCAGGTGGATTAGGGTGGAAATAAGGGAGAGCCCAGATTAACATGTACCCATACAAATATATTGTATTGTTTTAGACAAAGACAGAGAGCAGAAAATGTGACGTCCATCTCTGTTTCACGACCAAAAGCAGAACGAGAAGCAAGAAAACGAAGATGTGTGTTTTGTAAAATACGTTGAAAATGTTTATTAATTAAGAAACATGAGACCATATGTTTGTTTTATTAAAACCTTTTAAATAGAATTTAATTCCCCATATTTAGCATTTATTAGCAATATATGACAATTGAATAACTGGTTTATATAAACACTGTCATGTATTTCTAAGCAGATATAAGAACATTTATTCTAACTTCTCTTATGGAGACATATTTTATACTAATACAAGTGTGTTTTACTACGTTGTCATTTGATGAATACATTAATAAACACTTATATCTGTTGACAGCTACATGTATAGTGTTATAAACCATTTATTAACTCTTTAATATTGATTATTGATGCTAAACGGGGGAATCGTTGTCACCTGATAATTGTTCTGATGTTTCTTGGTGTTTTAATTTGTTATGACACATATCAAGCTTCCAAAAACTAGAGTGAAACATATTTTTTTCCCCCCAAAAAAACCATAACTGATGCAGTAGAGGATTATTGACAATTGATTATTCTTATTCAAATATATAAAAAACATGACTGCATCAAAACTGCAAAAAAAAAACAATTTCCATCGTGATTTTATATCTGAGATTATTTAAGTGATTTGAACCCAGTTAGCAAAACCTCTGATCTGCTGATACACACTGTAAAAGTCTTCCAGTCTTTGTTTAGTCTTTTCTGTTTTTATTGACGATGTTTCGCTTTGATAATTCTACATTTACCACGTTTTCACCTCCAGCATCTCATACGATGCAGTATAGTTGTGAGCAGTTGTGATATTTATCCAACTTAAAGCACATTGAAATGTGTTTATATACATACAGACTGCAAAAAAAACCCCAAAAACATCAACAATGAGTTCACAGACACTAATATGTCATTTACCACCTTTTTAAAACTGTAAAGCATTAAAGCATCGTTCGTACCTCTCGCCCGTCCCTTCCCACAGGGTCCTTCCTGTTCTCAGAGGTGACGTCCGCTGAGACGGTGGAGCACCCGCTCAGCGAGTGCCAGTGGTTTCACGGCACCTTGTCACGCCTCAAAGCTGCTCAGCTGGTGTTGGCCGGAGGCCCGGCGAGTCACGGCGTCTTCCTGGTTCGCCAGAGCGAGACACGGCGCGGAGAGTACGTCCTCACCTTTAACTTCCAGGGCAAGGCCAAGGTGAGTCTGGGAGTCGACGTTAATATTCAGTATTTTTCAACCTGGACCTTATTTGACCACGTGACTAATGGGGATTAATGGGTCCAGTATTGAAACGGGCTGCTATGTAATCCAGTAAACAGCCATCAATATATGTCCACTAACAGTGCTTGTTTTTCCCACCAACAGGCTCAGATTGTTATTATAAGTGTCTGACAACATTATGGAAAGCACCGAGAATACAGAGAATAAAATGTGATTCTTTACTTTTCGCTTGAACCAGTCAGTTGGTCTCGTATTAAGGAGACGAGTCTTCCTGAAATCCCGTGAGAGGTGACACAGAGTCGGACTACAGAAAGTTTAGCTCAGCGTTTATCTAAAAAGATTTTTCAAAGTCATGCCTGAATATTTAGCTGATTTCTACAACAACTCAACTCTCACGAGACTTCAGAACGAGACTTCTCCCTAAGCGAGACTTGGTGAGACACAATAACAAACAGACAGGTTCAAGGATCACATAGCAGCTCGTCCCCATCAGTCACTTAGACACAAAAAAGATGGAAAATAAGCTTCAGGTTGAAAAATACCAAAGTTTCCCTTTAAGAAAAAGACAAGTTCTGTTTATATTTAGTGTTTCTCACCTAAATGTATTGCGTGTATCCTCGAGGTCTAGCAAACGTGTAGCTAGCAGTCTTTGTCTTCCTGTCTTTGATGATGCGTTTCTTTACTGCTGCCAGCCGTCAATCAGTGGAACAGTGACTGAGTATCACCTCATCCTCATGTACACAACAAAACAAACGTTGCTCAGTAGCGTCACTAGTGGTCAGAAACTCCACAGGAAACCTTTAACAGATGGAAGATTTTATAGTTAATTTTACAGACTGACTGTTGATAAGGAGAAAATGGAATCTGATAACTGGTGGACAGTATTCCCAGTTCTTTATTCCAGTTTTTAATTAAAGGATGGCAAATATCTGGCAGTTAGTTTATCTGTCAGGTTAAAGGATAATTGTGATTTTATTTGCAATTGAAGGTGCTTGCACACTGTGAGCGGCTGCTGTATTTTGTATTTTAAATCAGTGGCAGCAGGGCGCAACGCCATCGCCACGGCAACCATTGATGCTACCAGCCTGTACAGCGCAGGCTGCTGCTTATCCACCCGTTATAATCTCATCACGCTGCTCAACAGAGCAGATTGTGACTTAAAATAGAAGAAATTGTTAGAAATACAACTACTAGTGTGATAAATGTTGTTTATTGTCTGAAACCGGACATTTAAACGCCATTTCTCCTCGTCGATCTGTCCGATCTCTGCTACCGAAGACGTAGCCTACTTATATCACTCAGGTTGACCTTTGACTGTCGAGTCCCGGTCTGACTCTTGTTTTTTCTTCCCATCAGCACCTCCGTCTGTCCCTGAACGAGGACGGTCAGTGCCGAGTGCAGCACCTTTGGTTCCAGTCCATCTTTGACATGTTGGAGCACTTCCGGGTGCATCCGATCCCGCTGGAGTCCGGCGGAGCCTCAGACGTCACGCTCATCAGCTTCGTGGGTGCCACCGCTGTTCGCCAGCCAGGTACGAGCGAGCCCAACACTTGACATGTAAGACGGCGTAGAAAATACAAAACAAGCAACACTGAGCATAAAGCAAACATGGACACAATTAGGTTACCAAAAATGAATATTCAGCCCTGTTTTAGTTGAATCAAGTCGAAACACTTCACTTTAAGTCCCTTTATTTTTCACGTTTAAGTAGTATACAATATAAACAGGTCATAAATGGTTCATAACACACTATAATGTAGTTGTAACCAGATATAAGTGTTTACTAATGTATTCATCAGCAACTATGCTGCTTTATAAACAGATAATAAATGACAATATAAGTTAACAAAAGAACAAATACTGTACATTAATAAACACTTAAAATGTTCATATATCTAATGTAGTATAACTATATCGTAGTGTGTTATGAACCATTTATTAACAGTTAAAGTGTTACTGAAACCTCACAGACAGGTTCTGGCTGCCTGTTGGGACCTGGATTGGCCAATAAATGAGAAAAATGTCTAATTGTGCCTTTTTTTTGTTTGTTGTTGTGGAGCAATATTACAGTTGCAATTTTTAAATTGTGATTATTGTCTGTAAATTAAACCACACTGGTGTATTTGTGGTCATTTTAAACAAACATAAACACACATTTATATTATTTCTACATGCATAGAATCAGGTCAAATAACGCAGGTTAACAAGTAAACTTGGCCAGTTTTTCTATGGAAAACTAGTCAGTTTAACCCACATTTATTAAGATATTATATTGATGGTACAGATAA